>NC_080666.1:618211-927316 GCF_027579445.1 Ammospiza nelsoni
TGCCCTTACCTGGCTCCCTGGCACCAGCGCCGTCCTGCTTGCTGTCAGACATGGCGGCTGTCTACATTGAGTCTATCTCCTCGAGGGACGTGGTCACTTCGAGGTGCTGTTCCTCTCTCTCTATGGGAGAAAGAAGGGAGGGGGGGGAGTTTGCAGAACAGGCCCAGAGCCACGAGGCCTCTACTCCCTGCTCAGGCCTGCGTGAGCCCTGCTCCTGTCTGTTTCTCCTCCCGTCGTCGCCTTGAGGAACACTGCAGTGTCCTCTGGCTGTTCCTCCGCTGATTCTGTGATTTTGGGAAGGGAAAGGCAGGTGAGCCTGCAGCACAGGCCCAGAGCCCCAAGGTGTGGAGCCCCTCTGGTCCCTGGGCAGCCACATCCCCGCCCTACCTTCTCCTCCCGTTGTCAGGTCGCACTGACACTCGGCTTGAGCCCCGCGTTCCCTTTTGTGGCCTTGGTGGCACAGGTCACAATGGCCACTATGACATCAGCGCCGTGTACCCAAAATCAGGGCAGCCATGGCCCCAGGTCCCTGGCAACCACTTGTGGTGGCCCCCTGGGGCACCGAGCTTCTGAGATGGGTCCGAGCGTTTGCTCAGGGTGTAAGCAGGGCCAGGACTCCTGCAGCAAGTGCAGGGTCAAATGCCAGGCCCTGGGGCAGCCAGCCAGGGTGGCACTGTAGGCAGGGAGGTGCTGTTCAGGCACTGCCACGCCAGGGCTCCGGCCCCGGCCAAGGGAAATCTCTGCCCCTGGCAGGCGGTGGCCCAGAGAGCCCATGCAGAGTCACCTGCACTGCAGGGATTCAAACCCTGCTCTACGTGAACTGATGTTTTCATCAAGACCTGTCTGCAGAAAACTAAGATGAACCTGATTTGATGCTGCTGCTGATCACCATTGGGTACAGGAGATAAACCTGGACACCACCACAGCTGCCTCCGTTATCCTGCCATCATATGAAGTAACAACTTTGACTTTCCATATAAATGGAAAAATTAGTATTAAGCTTCTGAGAAACCTCATCTTTTATACTGACTCAGCAGAAAGACAGCAAATTCACTGAGAATTTTCTGTGTACATTTGACAGGAGAGCTTGCAACTGTCCTCAACTCAAGTCAAATACAGGAGGATGCTTTTCCTACATTATAGGAACTTTGCCAGTTTGGTCCATGCTTTCCTACTAGAAAATACATTGGAAAAAATCAGGAAGAGAAGCACAAACAATTCTTGTCAATTTTTCTCTTTCGTGTCTCTGCAAACATGCTCCTGGAAATGCAGATCCATGACTTCTGGAACAATCAGTGGCATCTCTGGGAAGCAGGGCAGGGGCTGACAGGCAAGGACACCCTGCACCTGCCTGATGCTGGGGCAGCAGGAGTTTGCCCATTTTCCTGTCTCCATGGGAGAGCCACCTTGGCTGGGAAACGATCCCTTCACTGGTCTAGGAGGGAGGCACAGCCAGTGCAATGCCAGGGAGTGCCTTTACCCTGGAGGCAGGGAGGAGGAAGAGGAAGAGGGGGGAAGTTAGGAAGCTGCACCTGGGGCTCTGCAGGGCTCCCGGCCAGGGCTCGAAGCACAAGGAGCCAGAAGAGCTTGGCCAGACAATCCCGAGCTCTGGACACCTTGTCCTCAGCACTGGGAACCCGTTTGCTTCTCCAGGCCCTGGGCACTGCTCCCGTGCTGCTCATGCAAGTTACACACAGACACAGAGCTACCTGCTCTGTCTCAACCCTCTTCAGCACTGAACAGCACAACACAGTAACATGTTCTCTTCAGTACATGGTCTAATTATTAATAGTCCTGCAAAGACTCGCATTCAAAGCACACACACAAAAACCCCAAACCCTGGTACACACCTTGCATCAACACAAAATGCATGTTGCTGTTCAGAAACACAGAGCAGCACTTTTGGCCAATGATTTTTCCTATAAGATCTTTCAAAGGATTGCAAAAGTGACTTTGTTTGACAACTTCTTCAAGGAACAAACTAGAAATAGTTCTGATTCTTTTAAAATTTATTGATTTGCTTTCACTTTGCTTCTAGCAACCTTACACTTCTCCCGGCATTCCAGAAAATCGTGAAAATTCAAATAATATCAGGGGAAGTTTTTGAATTCTTTCATGTTTCTCTCAAAGGCTTTCTTAATGTACATACAAAGAACATACAGAGAAGCAGTGGTTTTCCTGAGTGGACATTAAAAGAAAACGTTATAGACTCCACTATACTAAAACACTTCTGTTGCCTGGTAATTACAAAGCCTGAACCTCTTCTAGAGGCTTTTCCCAATGACACTTCATAAGTCCTTCTCTGCTCAACTCTCAAGCCTGTCCAGGTCTCATTGAAGGGCAGCAGAGGCTTGTGATGCCTCAGCCCCAGCTCCCAGTTCTGTCCCATCAGCAAATGCTGAGGGAACACTCTGTCCCTTCTGCCAGGTCACTGGGGAATAAGGCAAAAAAGGCTGGTCCCAGCAAGGTCAAAACAGAAAAGAAGGACTTACAAACACGCTGGAATAGAGATACCATCAAAGGAATTGCAATTGGAGGAGAAAAAAAGAAAATTTTGGGAAAATGAGTGACTCAAAGAAAATGGCCCGGGATTATATCAGGGGCATTGCTAAGGAGCAAAACATGCCAAAACTAAGCTCACAGATGTGGCAAAAGCAGGGGGAAAAGTCAAGGAGGAACACACAACTTAGGGGGGAAGATATGAGGGACATGGCATGGACAGTTCAAGAAACAACAAAAAAAAAGAAAAAAATAATTCCCAAAGTCAAAGCCATCAAAAGGCATGGCATGCCATCAAGGGCAAAGACATGCACCAAAGATTCCTCTATTAGTCCCCATTGAAATCACAAGATTTCTTTTTCCCTTCCCAAAAGCAAATGAAATTTCCTTTCGGGAAGGGAAAAGGAATCTTGCAAATCCCAAAAGAAAGGCTTACAAAGACTCTGGAAAGGAGATAGGTTCAAATGAAATGCAATTGAAAAAAGCAGAAAGTCAGGAATTTTAGTATCTTCAATTAATAGGCTGCGAGGAAATCAGCTGCATTGCAAAGGACCAAAACATGCCAAAACTAAGCTCACAGATGTTGCAAAAGCAGGGGAAAAAGTCAAGGAGGAAGACAAAACTTAGGGGGCAAGATATGAGGGACATGGCATGGATACTTAAAACAACAAAAAAAAAGAAAAAAATCTTTCCCAAAGTCAAAGCCATCAAAAATGCAGGCAGGCCATACGCCATTAAGTGCAGGCACATGCAGCAAAGCTTGCCAAAATTGATCTCCACTGAAGGCCAAAACAGAAAAGAAGGAGTTACAAACAGGCTGGAATGGAGATCCATCAGAGGAATTGCAATTGGAGGAGAAAAAAAGAAAATTTGGGACTTGACTTTTTTTCCCCTGTTTTTGCAACATGTGTGAGCTTAGTTTTGGCATGTTTTGCTCCTTTGCACTGCACCTGATATAATCCTGGGCCATTTCCTTTGAGTCACTCAATTTCCCAAAATTTTCTTTTTTTTTTCCTCCAATTGCAATTCTTTGATGGTATCTCCATTCCAGCGTGTTTGTAAGTCCTTTTTGCTGTTTTGGCCTTCAGTGGAGATCAATTTTGGCAAGCTTTGCTGCATGTGCCTGCACTTGATGGCGTATGGCCTGCCTGCATTTTGATGGCTTTGACTTTGGGAAAGATTTTTTCCTTTTTTTTTTTGTTTTAAGTATCCATGCCATGTCCCTCATATCTTCCCCACCAAGTTTTGTCTTCCTCCTTGACTTTTCCCCTGCTTTTGTAACCTCTGTGAGCTTAGTTTTGGCATGTTTTTTTTTCCTTTGCAATGCAGCTGATTTCCTCATTTGAAGACACTAAATTCCCGATTTTCTGCTTTTTTCAATCGCATTTCATTTGAACCTATCTCCTTTCCATAGTGTTTGTAAGCCTTTCTTTTGGGATTCGCAAGACTCCTTTTCCCTTCCCGAAAGGAAATTTTGTTTCCGTTCGGGAAGGGAATACGAATCTTGCGATTTCAATGGGGACCAATAGGGGAATCTTTGGTCCATGCCCCTGACCTTGATAGCATCCCATGCCTTTTGATGGCTTGGACTTTGGGAAAGACATTTTTCTTTTTTTTATTTGTTTTATGAAGTGTCCGTGCCATGTCCCTCATATCTTCGCCCCTAAGCTGTGTCTTCCTCCTTGACTTTTTCCCCTGCTTTTGTAACATCTGTGAGCACAGTTTTGGCATGTTTCTCCTTTGCACTCCACCTTATATAATCCCGGGCCATTTTCTTAGAGTCACTATATTTCCCAAAATTTTCTTTTTCTCCCCTCCAATTGCAATTCCTTTGATGGGATCTCCATTCCAGTGGGTTTGTAAGTCCATCTTTTTGGTTTGGCCTTCAGTGGGGATCAATTTTGGCAAGCTTTCCTGCATGTGCCTGCACTTGATGGCCACTGGCCTGCCTGCATTTTGATGGCTTTGACTTTGGGAAAGATTTTTTTCTTTTTTTTGTTGTTTTATGAAGTGTCCATGCCATGTCCCTCATATCTTCCCCTCCAAGTTTTTTCTTCCTCCTTGACATTTTCCCCTGCTTTTGCAACATCTATGAGCTTAGTTTTGGCATGTTTATCTCCTTTTCACTGCAATTGATATAATCCCGGGCCATTTTCTTTGAGTCACTCAATTTCCCCAAAATGTTTTTTTTCTCCTCCAATTGGATTTCCTTTGACGGTGTTTCCATTCCAGTGTGTTTGTAAGTCCTTCTGTTCTGTTTTGGCCTTCAGTGGGCATTAATTTTTGCAAGCTTTGCGGCATGTGCGTGCGCTTGATGTCATATGGCCTGCCTGCATTTTATGGCTTTGACTTTGGGAAAGATTTTTATCTTTTTTTCATATTTTTTTTTTAATATCCATGCCATGTCCCTCATATCTTCCCTCCAAGATTTGTCTTCCTCCTTGGCTTTTTCCCCTGCTTTTGCAACATCTATGAGCTTAGTTTTGGCATGTTTTGCTCCTTTGCACAGCACCTGATATAATCCCGGGCCATTTCCTTTGAATCACTCAATTTCCTAAAATTTTCATTTTTCTCCTCCAATTGCAGTTCCTTTGATGGTATCTCCATTCCAGTGAGTTTGTAATTCCTTCTTTTCTATTTTGGCCATCAGTGGGCGTCAATTTTTGCAAGCTTTGCTGCATGTGCCTGCACTTGATGGCGTATGGCCTGCCTGCATTTTGATGGCTTTGACTTTGGGAAAGACTTTTTTCTTTTTTTTGTTGTTTTATGAAGTATCCATGCCATGTCCCTCATATCTTCCCCTCCAAGTTTTGTCTTCCTCCTTGACTTTTTCCCCTGCTTTTGCAACATCTGTGAGCTTAGTTCTGGCATGTTTTGGTCCTTTGCAATGCAGCTGATTTTCTCACAGCCTATTAATTGAAGACGCCTAAATTCCCGATTTTCTCCTTTTTTCAATCGCATTTCATTTGTATCTATCTCCTTTCCAGAGTCTTTGTAAGCCTTTCTTTTGGGATTCGCAAGATTCCTTTTACTTTCCCGAAAGGAAATTTTATTTACTTTCAGGAAGACAAAAGGAATCTTGCGATTTCAATGGGGAGCAATAGAGGAATCTTTGGTGCATGTTCCTGCCCTTGATGGCATGCCATGCCTTTTGATGGCTTTGACGTTGGGAAAGATTTTTATCTTTTTTTAGTTGTTTTCTGAAGTGTCCATGCCATGTCTCTCATAACTTGTCCTCTAAGTTGTGTCTTCCTCCTTGACTTTTTCCCCTGCTTTCGCAAAATCTGTGAGCGGTCTTTTGGCATGTTTTGGTCCTTTGCACTGCACCTGATATAATCCCGGGCCATTTTCTTAGAATCACTAAATTTCCCAAATTTTCTTTTTTTCTCCTCCAATTGCAATTCCTTTGATGGTGTCTCCATTCCAGCGTGTTTGTGGGTGCTTCTTTTCTGTTTTGGCCTTCAGTGGGGATCAATTTTGGCAAGCTTTGCTGCATGTGCCTGCACTTGCTGGCATATGGCCTGCCTGCATTTTGATGGCTCAGACTTTGGGAAAGATTTTTTTCTTTTTTTGGTTGTTTTATGAAGTGTCCATGCCATGTCCCTCATATCTTGCCCCCTAAGTTGTGTCTCCCTCCATGACTTTTTTTCCCCTGCTTTTGCAACATCTGTGAGCTTAGTTTTGGCATGTTTTGGTCCTTTGCATTGCGCCTGATATAATCCCGGGCCATTTTCTTTGAGTCACTAAATTTCCCAAGTTTTCTTTTTTTCTCCTCCAATTGCAATTCCTTTGATGGTGTCTCCATTCCAGCATGTTTGCAGGTCCTTCTTTTCTGTTTTAGCCTTCAGTGGGGATAAATATTATGCTTTTGCAACATCTGTGAGCTTAGTTTTGGCATGTTTTAGTCCTTTGCAATGCAGCTGATTTCCTCGCAGCCTTTATTTTGAAGACACTAAATTTCCTGATTTTCTGCTTTTTTCAATTGCATTTCATTGGAACCTATCTCCTTTCCAGTGTGTTTGTAAGCCTTTCTTTTGGGATTCGCAAGATTCCTTTTCCCTTCCCAAAATTTCCTTTCGGGAAGGGAAAAGGAATCTTGTGATTTCAATGGGGACCAATAGAGGAATCTTTGGTGCATGTCCCTGGCCTTGATGGCATTCCATGCCTTTTGATGGCTTTGACTTTGGGAAAGATTTCTTTCTTGTTTTGGTTGTTTTCTGAAGTGTCCATGCCATGTCCCTCATATCTTGCTCCCTAAGTTTTGTCTTCCTTCTTGACTTTTTCCCCTGCTTTTGCAACATCTCTGAGCTTAGTTTTGGCATGTCAGCCCCTGCCAGGCTGCTGAGCAGGGACAAGGAGGCAATGAGGCTCCAGGCCTGCAAGGGTCACTTGTCCCCTCGTGGCCTCAGGCCCAGGCCCAGCAGCCATGGCCAAAGTGCTGCCCATGTTGGCTCTGGCAGGGCTGTCTGGCAGCTGCTGCCCATCCCTGTGCCCTGTGCAGCCCAGGCTGTCCCATGGTGTCCCTGCCCTGCGCCTCTGTCCCTGCAGGCTGTCGGCATCCCCCGGCTGCCCCACCTGGCTGGGCCCTTCCTTTGCTGACAGCTCTGCCTCCTGCCTGCCTCTGCCTGCCCACACAGAGCCCGGGGCTGCTCCAGGCTCCTGCTGGGGACGTGCTGCACCACAGCCCTGCCCTGCCAGGGAAATTCCTTTCTGCTGCTGCCCAGGCTGGGCCTCCCCAGCTGCCCTTGTGCGGGGTGCGGAGGTTCAGGGATATCACACCACAACCAATATGATCCAGTGAAGCCAAATTTATTATCCCTAAAATGACTATATTTATAATAAATCTCTACTGTCCACGTGTCTCTAGCTAATACAAGATTTGTTAATCCTAGCTGTTTACACATCTAAATTAGAATGCTGATTGGATCACCTAATTTTTCACGCGTCTTGCTGTCGTCTTCTGGCCCACTCATGGTTCAATTTTTTCCTTCTTTCCCAAGCTTGCTGTCAAACTTGCTGAGTCCTGATGACTCTTCTTGTATTTTTCTCAAGGATATACCAACCCCATTTCTGAATATGTCCATTATCCATTGTTTGTGAATGTGTCCATTGTCCATTAGTACAAGCAGGTTGGATTGTGCATTGGCTGAATATGGCCCTTGTCTAGCAAGAACTCCTCAATCTGCAAAAAACTCTCAACAGTTCCCCGGTTTTGTTTTTGCACAAACCAGACTGATTTCAAAGCACGCTCAATTATTTTCTGCACAGCAAGGCACTACAAGCAGAATTGAAAAAAGAAGACAAAGTATCATTATGCCAAAGGGTACTAAATCCTTGAGCCAGCCTGTTATTCCCCAGGATTTTAGCCACTCATCAAAAGAATTCTCAACCACTGTGAGCTTTTTCATATTCTCCTTAAGCAATGACAATTTCTTGTCAATAGATCCAGAGTGGTCAGAGAGATTCATGCAACACATCCCTTCAAAATCTTCACGCTCATCTCCTTGTGCTAGCAACAAAAAATCTATAGCAGCCCTATCCTGTAACACAGCGTGGTGTATGCTACCTACATCAGTGGTAAGCTCATTCTGGATTGCAGATGTAATGTTAATTTGTTTTCCTGTCCAACAAGCCAATCATTTGAATGATGTAAGGGCCTGTGATGAAGCTAATCCTGGTGTAAAAAGTGATGCCAGGATAACCGAAGGCCAATTCCACAATTCTACATTATCCTTGCAGTCTGAGCCTAATGGATGCTCAGTACATTTTGGACGTTGGAATTTGTGCCTGATGTCAAGCATCTGTTGAATGCTAGGGGCAAACAGTGTCAATTTCCCAAACTAGCATGGTCCTCCTAATCCTTTCTGAGGAATTGCAGGCCAAGCTTTATCTCCACCAAAGAGAAACAAAAGTAGAAAAAAGTTATTGCAGAAGCTATTGTAGAAGGGACTTTTCTCTCCAATGATGTAGAAGCTTTTCTTGTAGTAACTAATGCTGCAAGTAGAGTTTGAGAACCTTTCGATTGGAAGATTTTAGAAAAGATGAGAGCTGCATTTTCACAATTTGGTTGAAAACGCCAACTTGCACAGTCACTTCTGCAGTATATTTTTCCATCTAACGCATTAATTCCAGCTGATGTGCATACCCTAATAAGACTTAGAGTGCCACCCTGTCAGCAGGTGATGTTTCATAAAAGCTGGGAGGAAAAGTGTGCTCAAGAAGCTGCAAGACCTAGAGTGCAGGGTGATCCTCTGTATGGTTTAACAGCACAACAGTTACTTGGCAAAGGGCCCTGGGCTACTGCCACTGCCCAGGCTAGGAGCATTGATCAAGTGTTACAGATGAGCCAACAACTAGCATGTAATGCATTTCTTGCACTTCCAGATAAGTTACACACTATGTCTTTTACACAGATTTGTCAAAGAAAGAATAAAGACTTTGATAAATTTGTAGACAAATTGCATGAAGCTATCTATAATTATTCTGATTAAAATTCAGACACAAAGATACAATTGGATGGACTTTGGGATCATTTCTCCATTCCAAATGACTTTCCCTTCAGTCACAAGAGCCTTCCATCTCTTCCAAAAATTGCCTGCTGAAACTCTTCTGCTCCCATCCAAACCAGTTCACTACTCCAGCATAACCCTTGAAGCACAGACAGATGACTCTTCAACTAATTATAGTAGAAAAGAAGGGTATTTATTGCAGCCCTGGTCACATGTGAACTAGTTTCCAAAGACACGTGGAAGGAGTTGCAGACTCCTGCTCTCTATTTCTACAGAAAAGGTTTCACATTAGGTTTCTAAGGACCCATAATACATAATTATTACCTCCCTGCTTCGCATTTTTATCAGCTGAATATCTATTACAGCTGCGCAATTGTATTCCCTTAACTGGATCGGTGGGATTTTGAAATGAGGGAGTGGTTGTATGGGAGGAAGAAAGCAGTCTTCCCCATGGTGAACTCTCCTCCCATGGCCAGTTGGCAAGACCTTGTGACCTGCTGCTCATGGTCCAAGCCTCTCCTAACTGTTCAATTATTCTTAAGGCAAGGTCTTTCTATGGTCTCAGCTTCTTCACAATTGCTTCCTCTATCCCTGTCACTCCTAGCTTTATGTTCCTCATATATTTGGTACTCTTTAACTAAGGCACATGATTTCTGCTAGCTGTATTACTAAATTAGCTTCTTACCTCATTTTAAAATCTTAACTAAAATATGCAATCTTCTACTATCCCAATTCTATTCCCAGCTGAGCCCTCGACCCATCTGCACTTTTCAATTATCCTCATTACACTTTCAGCTAACCCCTTGACTCACCTCAGGCACATCCCCGACTGCCTCTCTCCCAGCAGCTCAGAGCTGCATTACACAGCGTTTGCTGTGCGCCAGAGAGCACAAAGCAGGCTGGCCTGGTGGGCCTGAATATTTCTGCCAAACACTCTGCATCTCACACCTTTGCTCTGGCTCAGTGCAGAACTGCAGGGTTGCAGGCGCTTCCTCCCAGAGCTGCGTGAGGCGCTGGCTCCTGCAGATGGGCCCTGCCAAGCTGTCCCTGCCTCACGCTGGCCTCGCTTCCCTGGCACAAGTGCCGGGCCTGAAGGAGCTGCCCTGTGCTCCAGCCTGCCGAGCAGCCCGGCTCCCTACCCCGGTGCCCAGAGTGCTGCACACGCTGCTGGCCTTTGCCAGGAGTTGCAGGGCAGCCGGCAGAAGAGGAGGAATCCTCAGCCAGCCCAGCGGCCCGTGGTTGCCCTTGGCCTTTCTCTGCTCCTGGGCACACTCCAGACGGCCATGGCCTCCAGGCCAGGCTGTGCCCAGCACGGCTGCGCTTCCCCTCGGCAGCAGCCAGCTGCCACCTGAGCTCTGAGAGCGGAGGATTCGCCCACTCCCAGCAAGAGGCACCCAGGGCCCGGCTGCTGCCTCTTGCAGCTCCAAGGGCCTCCTTCCAGCCTGCCTCTGCCGGGGCTCAGGCTGCTCCGGCCTCTGCCGGGGCTCTGCTGGGGCTCCAGCCCGGGCAAGGCTGGGCCCGCTCTCACCTCACAGGCGCTGACAGCTCTGCACCACAGGAGACCTTCCCGAGCACCCTCTCTGATCTTTCTGCTTTCTCACTTGAGCAAGGCTCTCCTCCAGCCAAAGAGATTATTGCATTTAGGGATACAAATCCAAGTGGCAGGAACTCCATTGCTCTCCAGTCACAGCTGAAGGCCTGCATCTGCACAGGGTGTTTGGGCTGCCTCATTCTTCCTTTGGTTTTGCCTTCAAATGCCATTGCCCTTTCTGCCTCAACTAGAAATACCACAGCTGCGCCATAACCAGCCAGTGGGTCATATTCCAAAGGCAGTGCGGTCTGGAGAGGATGAATGAAGAAGAGCCATCCTCACTTATGAAACCATACAAAAAAAGCCATATGTGTGACTTAGTACCAATAAAAAACAATTGGTAATTCAGAAGGAAATGTTGAATTTTCTGAAGGGGTCAGAAGGAGGAGAATCTTCCAAGTGAGTTGATGTTTCAGAAACTTTATTAATTACAACTCTAATCTATAATTCTATGCTACAAATCTCTTTAGCAACCCTACTCTACAAGCCTACTCTAAATTGGTAACAGAGATAACATCTTGACATGATTGCTATGTTCTCGTCTCCTAGGGTTAGGCTTAGGCTTAGGCTTAGGCTTAGGGTTAGGTTTAGGGTTAGGTTTAGGCTTAGACTTAGGTTCAGGTTTGGGTTTAGGTTTAGGCTTTGGCTTAGGCTTAGGGTTGGGGTTAGGGAAAGGGTAAGGGAAAGGGTAAGGGATAGAGATAGGGATAGGGTTAGGGTTTGGGTTAGCATTTAAGGTTAGGGTTAGGTTTTAGGTTTAGAGTTTAGGGTCAGGGTTATTCGTCTTCTTCACTGAGTTGATGACTCATGCCAGGATGAATGGTGGCTTGGCTGAAGTTACAAATGGATGCTGTCCACCGGAAAAAAAAAATACAACAAAGAACAGTGAACCATTACTTTCCAAGCTCATTGCTTCAGGGACTCAATCAGGATACATCAAGTTCCTGGAAAGACCCAGAAAGAGGAGCAATGGGACCATCTGCTCCCCAGTCATCCCCAATGTGCAAGACCTTGCCATCACAGGCCAACCTGGCCCAGAATCCCACTCATCTGTTTATTGTGATGTCTTCATCATGCTGGGATTTTTGCCCTGCCAGTGCTCTAGAAATGGCACTTTCTGTCCCTGGGTTTTCCTCCTTTCAGGAAACTCCAATGGCTCTAATGGGTCCCTGCCTTTGAAAGACAGGCACTGTGCTGATTCCCACAGAGACAGAAAGCAGTGTCTGCCTTTCCATGCCCTGCCCCTCGTGTGCTGGATGGCACCTTCCTTCCCAGCAGGGCCAGCCCAGTGGCACTGGGCCCTGCAGTTCCCTCTCTGCCACACAACCTGGCAGTAACCCTGGCACAGTTCCCGTCTGCTTGAGCGTGCCAGGCAGCAGATGGGGCTGGGACAAGTCCCTCCCAGCTGTCCCTGTTTGCGTGGCAGAAACCTCTGAGGGTGGGCTGGGGGGCACCAACCAGGGCCCCTCAGAGGCTCACAGTGAGCCCCCCACAGCCCCTCCTGCCCACAGCCAAATCTCTGACCCCTAGGCTGGGACTGGCTTCCTTGGGTTCCTCCACCACCATTTCATGTCTCTGTACCCTGCATTGCTCTACTTCAATTCTTTTGCCATTAGATAAAACTGAACACTCCACCAAATCACAAAAGAGGGCAACAGACACAGTCAGAGGACAGAGCACCTCTCCTCACAGGAAATGCAGAGGGAGCTGGAGTTATTCAGTTTTGTGAAGAACAGGCCCCGGGGAGACTTTATTGCCACTTTCCAAGACTTCACAGTGGCTTTGAAGAAAGTGGGGGACATCTTTTTTAACAGGGCCAGTTACAATAGGATATGGACAAATATTTTTAAACACTAAGGGCATCTAATCAGACTAGGTCTAAGGAAGAACTTGTTTACTCGGAGCATGGTGCCACCCTGGCACAGCTTGCCCCAAGAGCCTGTAGGAGCCCCATCCCTGCAACCATTCCGGCTCCAGTGGCAAAGGGCTCTGAGCAACCTGATCTCTTTAAAGATGTCCCTGCTCATTGCAGGACACTTGCACCAGAGGACATTTACAGGGCCCTGCCAGCCCAGCCCAGTCTAGGATTCCTCACCATTTTCATTTGAAGAGCAGCAAGAGTGGAGGTGAGGAGGAGGGGGGCTCATCTGATGCCTTGGGCTTGAGTGGAGGAGGAGCCCATCCCTCAGAGCCTGTTTCACCTGCAGCCCCTTCACATTTTACCTGCAGGAGCTCCTTGGCAGACCAGCGCTGCTCCTCGTCTGTCTGCAGGCAGCAGCTCAGGAAGTCACGCAGCAAAGCCGAGAGGAGCTTGGGCTGCCGCAGCTGTGGAGTCCCTACTGTGGCTATCAGGTATGTAGCCTGGAGAGAAAGGAGACACCAGGCTCCACCTCCTGCTTTCACATCTCTAAGGCTCTCCCAGCTCCCTTTGTTTAACCTCTGTTCTTCAGTGGCAGTTTCTGCCCTGGCACAGACCCAGAGATGACTTTCCTTTACCAACCAAAAACCCAAACCCCGATGCAGCCACAGCTTTTCCACCATCCTGCAGATCTTGCCTTGGCAGCTGATTTCATTGCCTGACCTCGTTAGTGGGAACTACATCAGCAAAAGGACATTTGCTTCTCTGAGGATTCATGCCAGCTTGAGATGGTTTTTGGAAGAGGGACTTTGCTATACTAACTAATTTCAAGGGTTAATATAGGAAAGGCATCTCTGCAGTGCTTGTTGGTCTTTTAAGCGCACGTGCCCTAGAACAAAACTCATCAAGCTTTTTGTGCTGTTCTTGAAAACAATGGGAATTGGAAGAAAAGAAAGGAAATCTATCAGTTAATACCCAGGTAGGGAAACAAACATTGACAATCTCCTCTTCAACACAGACACATTAAGATGCATGCACAAATGTATTGGGATGAAAATGCCTGCTTGGGCACACAGGAGCCACCTGCAGCTCTGTCTCTCAGCAGTCTGAAAATTTCAGCTTCCCATTTTTGCAGCAAAAGAAAAATTGTCTAGGTCAGAAGAAGGAGAGGTTCCATCCCTATGGACACCCTCCAGTCATTTGGCTGCTCAAGTCAATGCATGAATGGTAGGCCCATCCCAGAAAGTGGCAGGAAACAAACAGGAGGTTTTGGCAGGCTCTCCACATCACCAGGCTCTGGCTTGGTGACGTGCAGAATGTTGCTTGGGCTAGGAGAGAAACACGGTCACTGAGTGTTTCAGCAGCACTGCACAAGAAGCAGAAGAGACTCTGTGCATTACACCCTCATGCCCATGTTTTCCAGTGAGAAGAAACTGCACACAGGGTTAGGTTCCTCTCTAAAGACCACGGTTTTAGAAACTTTGTTGGGTTTGGGTTTCCTTCCTTCATTTCTGGAAAGATAACAACACTTTTAAGATGCTTTTTTCCTGTTATTAAGGCCATCTACAAAGACAAAAGAACTGAAACCACTAGCCCAAAGGAAACTGTTGAGTGAGAATGGAGTTTGTTTGGAGTTTGTTTGCATGTGGTAAGGCTTGAGTTCCCCCACTGATGCAACCAAAAGTACAGCAGATGCTGATGTGTTGCAGGGACATTTGTAGGAGGGGACCTTGGTGGAAGTAGTTCCAGCAGATGGCAATGGGATTTTGTCCAGTGGCACACAGGACATGGGACAGGTGAGAAAGACAGTGGGATTAGTGAGTATTTGCTCTTTACCGTGCCAGAACTTTCGCCCAAGTAAGGAGGTTCTTGTTCTATCATTTCAATTCCCACAATTCCAAAAGACCATATGTCCACTTTGGGGCCATATGGTTGACCTGTCACCACTTCAGGCGCCATCCACCAAGGAGTCCCGGTTACCGAGCACCGTCTGCTCTGCTCAGGGGTGAGCTGAGTAGCGAGGCCAAAATCAGCTGAGGAGAAAACAAAATACTGGTTTTATCTGAATTCTGTGCAATTAGGAAAGCAAGCAAAAGAATTCCCCAGTAGAAGTTTGAAATTGCTCTGTTGAATCTCCTGGCATTGGCGACTTTAAAAATCCTCCCATGTTTGCCTCTAGCAGTGGCTTTGTTCTTTGGAAACTTTAGACTTGTAACTCCCTCCCTCTGGAAGGGACACACATAGAGCAAGGCCACTCTTGACTGCTTGTGGCTCCTTCTACCTCTGTGCACGTTGCAACTGTGCCCTCAGCTCGCAGCAGGGGTCCCTGCACTGCCACCAGCACCATTTTTGGGGAGCTGGCAGTCACGCCAAGCAGCCCCACACCCACATCCCTGGAATGCTGCACCTGACCAAGAATATACTGACCCAGTTTGACAGAACCGTCGGTTCTGAGAAGGATGTTGTCACTCTTCACGTCTCAATGGATCACATCGTTTGCATGAAGAAAATCCAGTCCTTGCAGGCACTGAGCGAGAAAACAGAAACAGAAGGGCAAAAATGAGTGATGTGATTTCATCACACAAGAAAGGAAACAAAGAATCTAAAAGATTCCCTCTCCAGGGGAATGGGGAGTAATGGCAGAACAGTAATGGCCACTGAGAGGAAGAGCTTGCTGCTCCAACACTTGCAGAGCAGGACCTTTCTGAGGAAAGGCACGTCAGTTTTTGAAAGAGCAACAGCACCTGCTGTTGTAGGCTGTCCCCTGCCAACCAGCCAGGATGACTCCTGCTGCAGCGCATGTGCTCAGAAGCAAAGAGCATTCTGGCTGCACTCCTATCCTTTTTAGCTGAGCACTGAGAGAAACGAGTCTCTCTCTTCTTTCTTTGCTGTTTGTTTCAAATCCTGCCACCAGCACCTTTGCTTTTACAGGCAAGGAATGCAGTGAAGACAGACTCCAGGCAAACATTTAGAGAGGCAAGGTGGAGAACAGCAAATACAAATACAAGAGACAGAGCGAGAATACAACAGCAGGAGATAAGAGTACTGGCACTGAGTACAGGGAGTGCAGGGGCACTGGCAGGCCTTTCACTTGAGATGCTTTTACTTGCCCATAGCATACCAGCAACACAGAAACAAAGCTCGGCACAGGAAACCTCCCCTGTTCTGAGCCCCTGTTTCCCAGACAATCCTGCCCAAGCCCTTGGAAACACAGCTGGGATTGCTGACCTCCCGACTGATGGCTGCCATCTCATCTTCAGACAGGCAGGTCTGGCTGACGATGTCGCTCAGGACACCTCCATCCATGTACTCTATTACCAGCAAGAGTTCCTCACCCAGAAGGTAGCTGAAAGAAGGAAACAAGGGCGTGGAGATGAACATGCATGGCTACGTTGAATTTTTGCTTCCAGGTTTCTTATTTCCAGATGCCTTTGTGACAAGGACAGAATCAAAGGAATAGACATTCCCTCTTGGCTGTGCATTATTTGCAATCTGTGCAGTCTCATAGAGAAAGACACATCTGTGAAAAAGGAGATGTCTTAGATGGGCAGCAAATGAAAAGTGCAGTTAGAAACAGCCCAGATAAAAAACATGTCAGGCATGGTGTTTCTGGAAATAAGCACCTAGTCTTCCTGGCATGCATAGCAATGGCAGGGAGGGGCAACAATCCAAGGGAAATCCACTTTAGGATGGTTCATCTGCACTTAAGAAACTTTAAAAAATCAATCCCAAATAAATGTGGAGGCAGTGAACTTTGAGGCTATTGAGTTAGGAAGATACAGCTGATCCAGGTTTTGAATAATTTTGGAGTAATTATCAAACTAGGTGTGCCAGGGAAGACTCATGCAGACAAGATACACTCTCTTCTCATCCATTGGAGATGAGTAGAGAAATATGAATAAATAAAAATTAACAGCTTTACGTGCTGCCACTGACCAAAGTGGGTTTTTAACCTCTCATGTTTGCTTTATGTAAACACACATCCATGGGATAAGACCATGACCTCTCACCTGTCTAAATAATTCACAACATTGGGACTCCTATACCTCTTCATGATCATTATTTCATTAAAGGTTAGCTCCTTCCTCCTCACTCCTTGAAGATTTATTTTTTTTATTGCCACCTAAAATGACATTGAAAATCAGTAACTTGAGAGGTTGGTGGCACAAGACCACAAGGACCGTGGAGCGAGTGATTTTGCAATGACACAGCTGAGCTGTGCCAAACTGTATTGTGATTAGGCACTGAAGTAATCAGGAACTGACATTCCAACAGCCCATTTCTCTGCTCCCTTGGGAGCCAGTTACAGGACACGTGGGGCCACTGACATTTTGCCTTGACCACTTGGTAACAGCGGTGTCTCAGTTATCACCCACAAACCTCTGACCGCACTCTCTGCTGCTTTGTTTGGGACTCAGAAGAAGGAATCCATGCCTTAATACTCTGTGGATACATCTTGTGATATGGGCAGGGCTTAGGGCTTTCAGGGACGCCTTGCAGATCTCTCCCTACGTGCAGTTCCCAAGTGCAGCACTGCAGGTGGCTAAGGAACTACCAGTAACTTTCAGATGGATTTGCTGGCAGCCAGAAATGAGAATTCAGGACTCTGAAGCTGCAGCCCCAAAGAGCAGTGAGGTGCTCGCAGGCACCACCTTTGTTTTAGCAGTGGAGAGCGAGTGAGCGCGTCCTTCTCTGAAAGGAACCGCTGCCCTCCGTGCCTTCCTTCTGGCAGCTGAGGAGGACAAAGTCCCAAATGTGTTCTGTGGGCTGGCACCAGTCTGTGCTTCTTGTGCCTTTTCAGCACAGCTCTGCCCAAAGCTCCAGCCACAGCTCACACCAGAGGGGAAAGCCCTCGAGTGCAGCAGAGCCTGCAGGGGATGTTGACATTTACCTCTCCTCCTGTGGCACTGTCGAGTGCTCTGTAAACATCTCCAAAAGTCCTAGAAACAAAACAGAAGCAGAGAAAGGAGAAGCTGTTTAGATCTTGCAGTGAAAGCCAGCCCACACAGGAGATCTCTGCTGGAAGTGTCAAAACCTGCAGGATGCAGGAGGGCTCTGCCAGAAGGGACATGATGCATTTTCCTCTCAACTGCATGGGCACTGGGCCTGTTCCTGAAGCACTGGGGTTCAATTTCTAAAGGGAGTTTAGTCTTTCCTCTTGGGTTTCACTGTCTAAACAGTGTGGTTCCTATCCTGACCACAGAGTGTTTCCCTCTTAAAACCAGGGGAAAGAATTGTTCCTGGGAACTGTTATCTCACAGCTTTGATAGGGCATAGGTTGCTCTTTCAGGCAAGCAAGTTTCTTCTCTTTTCATTAGTGTGCCAGTATGATTTTGAGACATATAAAAAGTGCTAAAGAAATTAATACAGAGCTGTCCCACACTTGAGAGACAAGGAGACCTTCCAGGTCCTGTTCCTAGATGCAGGCAAGACCTCGGTAGCAAGGCATCTCTGACAATGCCTTCTGAGCCCACTCACAAATTCTGAGCAGCATTGAGAGATGGGACAATCTATCCCCTGTGTGTGATCATCTTTGCAGCTGGCCTGACTTCACGCTGGATAGACATTCCACCCCAAAAACACCTGGCCCACGGTTGTGCAGGAGTAACTGCTGTTGGACTCACCCGCTGCCAATAAAATTCAGATGCGTGTATTTCATCAGGGGATTTTCAGTGGTGTTTACCATTCTCCCTGAAGGAAATAAAATGCAAGATGCTGACTTTAAGGCAGAGATCCCAGCTTCCAGGAGATACAAAAGGCAGCCCCAGCACCTGGAGCTCTGAGCCCTTTGTGGTCGGCTGGGTAACAACGACCACAACCAGGCAGACAGCCCTGCAGCACAGGTGGCCAGCACAGAGACTGATTTGTACAGTCCTTTGAAGAGTTCTCTTGACAGGAAACAAAGCACAGGGACATACAATCCCAGGAGAGGAGGACATCTTCCCCACCTTCCAGCAGTTTGCCAAAGGAATGCCTTCCCATTTGTAAACCAGAGCAGCTCAAGCTGTAACCGATCCTGACGGGGCTTTCAGCATCAGGACCCTGACCTGTTTATGAGCAGGCTGAGCTCAAAGATTCCCCTCTCCCAGCTAAGGAAGGCTCCAGCCTCTGCAGTCCCTCCAGCCCTCAGGGACAGGGCAGCGACCACAACAAGGCTGGCAAGGCCCAAGCGTGAGCACTGACAGGCACTGATGGGAAGAAGCCAGAGTAAGCCTGAGCCCCAGACAAGCTGTTGCCCCCATTCAGGACACAACAGGATGGGCTTTGAGATCAGCCACACCGAGGCACAGATCAGTGCCCTTTTTGTCCCAACAGGTGATGGCAGACACAGAATCCACTGGGCTCTGGTCTCAGCCCCACCAGGTCTCTTATCTGAGAGCACAGCACTGGCAGCTGTTCAGGGCAAGAAGCAGATTCATTGGGTTGTGCTGCACAATCACAAAGGGCTTGATGTGTTTTCCTAGAGACTGATCTGAGCAGGGCCTGGGCCAATGGGTAGGATTCTAACAGTCATGGGAAAGAGTGGGAATCAGGTATGGAAAAGTGCCATGGATCTGAGGGATATACCATGGCTGGGCTGGAGGCTCTCTCCTGAGAAATGCCTGCAGTACAGTTTTATCTGATCACACCACTTGGATGTGTCTCCTGGACACATCTTGATAAGCATAAAACTAGAAGATTAAATAAAGTTTGTTATCAAAGTCTCTGTTTTTTCTTTGGGGGCACATGGAAAATACCTTGTGCTCTCTATTTGTCCTGTAACCTGATGTTCTTTCAAAGTAGTTCTTATTGACAAAAAGATAGCATTCTCTTCTTGACAAAAATATAGCATTCTCATGAAAATAAACTGCAGATGTAGTAGTGGTAACAGGAACAGTCATAAAAATGACATCAGTAAAACGTGGGGTAGAAGGGCTCCTTCACGATGGAGAAAAACACAACAAAAAACCCCCACCAAAAATGAACAACAGGAAAGCAATCCCACCCCACCCCCCCCCCAAAAAAAATCCCCAACTAAAAAGACAAAACTCCAAAGTCAGTCCATTTCTGTGAAGTTTTTTTGCTGTGATGACTGGTTGCAAGTCAGGAGTCTAAGGAGAATTTAGGAAGCTAAAAATTCTGTTCAGTTTGGCCACTAGCACACAGGACTTGCCTAGATCATTTGCTAGGTCACAGCCTTCTGCTGATCCAAGAACAATCCCTGCTTCAGCCTTTAGCAGAGAGGGAAGCTCAGGCAAACCCAAGCCAGTGCCAGGTGCCCTCAGAGGCAGCAGGAACACCCAGAGCTCTCTCGCTGCCTCGGAGCACAGCACTGCCTCTGGGGAGTCCTAAATGGCCCTGTGACACCGAGCTCAGGAGGAGCATTTGGTACAGCTCTGCTGACACCTGCACACAGCACACTGTCCCTCAGATAAGAAACACCCCAGACGTACCCAGCAGCTCCAGGTACTCCTCCTCAATCTCCTGTTCCCGGGATGTGCCCGAGCCTGAGTTCCCAGGTTTCACAGAAGGGCTTCCTCGAGGTGATGCTGCTGCGGCAGCAGGTTCAGAGCCCATGATGTGCTGGACCTGGAGCATTTCTGGTGGGCACTGTTCCTGTGCCTCACTCCTAACGTGGGGTTCTTCATTGCCACACATTCCCTGCAAGTCTTCGCAGGCTGCCCGGTGAGATGTCAACACTTGCACCTCAAGTCAAATAGAACAAAGCAGTCAGACACTACAGCTTGTCCCTGTCAGCCAGGAGTCATCGACTGTGAGGAAAGGCAAAGAACAGATTGACAGGGGATACAACAGCTTGTTTCAATCCTCCATCTGGGTCACCAAGTTCCACTGTAAAAACACCTCAAGAAAAAAGGAGAGCAGGAACAGGCCAGCAGGAATCAATTTGGATGACTGCTGGCCAAAAGGCCAAAGGACAAGTTTCACTGTCCAGGGCAGATGTTGAGATTCAGCACACCGGGAAATGTCCTTCAGAGTGACTGTGATACACACACTACAGCAGCATGGCACTCAGAGGCATGGCCCCACTCCCTGCTGCTCTGCACTGGAAAGGCAAGAAGGGCAGAAACCACCAGATTGGTGACTGCAGTGGCTGCATCCCTCTTTCACTCACTTGGTTTTGCAGAGACTGATGGAAGCGATTAAGTTTCTCTCTGATGATTTTCATTTCTTCCTCCAGCCGCTTATGCCTTGCCTTGATCATACTGTGAGCTGTCTGAAGCTCTGCATCCAGCTGTTCCTTCATGTTCTCTAACAAACAAAAGAGAGGACATTTCATGAGTGGAGTGGCTGCCACTCTTTCATTCACCTGGTTTTGTTGATCACCCCTCTGCTGGTGGAGATTCTCCTCTTGAATTCTTCCCATGTCTTCCTTGTTCTTTCTCTTCACTGCCATGATGTCACTCTGAGCTTCGGGCAGCTCTTCTTGTGGCTCTGCCTTGATGTTCTGTACACACAAAAGCAGAGCAAGGGACTGAGAGCTGCCATCAGGCTCAGCTTTTTTCCTCTTGCAGCCTCCAAATCACATTTATTCAGCCCCTTCTTTCTGCTTCCCTCCCCACATCTGCCTCCATTGCAAACCTCCTGTCCCAGGGCTGATCTCTGCAGATTGCAAGGCTCTGTGCCTCCATTGCCTGTGGCACTCCTGGCCTCCTCAGTCCCAAGAGCTCTGGTTTATGCCCCTCTCCCTGCCCTTCCCTCTGTGCCCTGGCCAGTCAGGCTTACCTGGCCATTCTCCTGTGGCTCTTCCACCTGCTGCCTGAGCTGCTTTTCCTGCCCTCGGGCAGGGAACAGCTCTCCCTGAGTCTGGCATGGCAGCTCAGATGAGGCAGTGTGCTCCTGCTCTTTCTCTAGAAGCACCTGCACAGAAAGCAAGAGAAGATGGGTTTCAACTTCCCATACGCCCATTGTGGGCCAAGACTCACAGACTGCTGGGCTCACACGTTCCCAAAGCACTGTGCTGCTGCTCTCCTGGGTCGTTCTCTGCCCGAGGGGAGGCACAGATTCCAAAGTGACCCTGGCCCTACAATCAGGGGCCATCTGGGACTGAAGCTCCAGCAGCCTCTCAGGCAGCTGACAGGGAAGGGGTGGCATTTCTCAAGGGTCTGGTGAGGGCCTCCCTCTGCTTCTGCCATGTCCTGCTTGTCTTTCAGTAGTGACTGACTCCCCGCCCTGTCCCACAGCTCCATCCTGGCTCTGCAGGGGCTTCCTGGGTGAGCTCACTCCTTGTGAGAGACACTTCTGGAGTTCACCTTCTCTTCAGGCCTGCACCAGCATTCCTCCTTCCTGACATTCACACTCTTGTTAGAAAACCAGGTCATTCAGGAGATAAGGATGCATGCAAAGATCTCTGATGGAAGTCAGAGAACCTCTATGGCCACCTCAGTATATGGAGGAGGACCAAGGTGTTTCTTCTCCCTCTTTTGTCAACAGAGAATTCTGACCAGCAGTAACAGAGTTTCTCATAAGGCCCCATTAACGAATGCACTTACACAGCCCTGGGGATGCCAGTGAAGGAAACCATGTGTCATGTATGGCATGGCATGTATGACCAGAGTCACCAGACCCCAGCTACATCATGGGATAGTTCTACTCCCTTAAGACATGCAAAAATTTAAAGGACAAATGAAGGCTTCAGGTCAGAAAAGGCTGGAGTAGGAAAACATGAGGGGAACAAACAACCATCTCTGGAGGGGGAAACATCTCTGCCTGCTCAGCATCAGTCAATGGAACTTATCTCTACTTCTCTCCTGAAGGGATGCCTTTAGGTGAGCTTTGCATCTCCCACTGCTTTGGAGCAGAGCCAGGAAGATTAAAATAGATAGATAGACAGATCTCACTTTTATCATCTCTCTTTACTGTGCTCTAGTATTTACATTCTTTGAATGGAGAGAGATATAATTCTCTCTCCTAGGTTTTTTTTAAGGGAAGGTAGTGAGAAACTCATAGAAGGAGAGAAAACAATTATTATCTCTCCTTGCTGTTCTTGTTTTTTAGTACATGAAGAATGTGTTATAGTGATTGTTTACTGAAAGTGATTTGTTAACTGGATTTTAGTGATAGTTGTTTAGACTGATTAGATAATTAGATAAAAGGCTGTGTGGAGACAGTCACGAGTTTTTCTTTCGTATGTTTTTAGTATAATATCTCTTTAGTATAGTTTTAATATAATACTAGTGTATTATATTAATTAATTAATATTATAGCTTAATAAAGCATTTGTTTAAACTTCTAAATCATAGAGTGAAAGCACATTTTTCGCCACGTGGGGGTCACCCTGAATCAGTCCTGTCCTTTCTGTCGCTACACACATCAGCACTCAGCAGCAGTGCCCCAACCAGCAGCCATCCTGAACTTGCTCTCCTGTTGCTTCAGTAACCCACACTCTTGGGGAATCTGGAGCATGTAGGTCCTTATGGAATGCAATCAGACCCAGAGCATTGCACTGGGAACGGCTCTCTTTGTGCATCTGTGCTCGGGCAAGTTCTTCGCTTGGACTCGCCCACACTGATGGTGCTAAAGTGGCTGGAATCAGAAATGCAGCCCAGCCCCTCCCAGCTCCTCTAATCTCTGAGCACCAGCTGAAATGCAAGGGCATTGATTTCCTACTCAGTTCCCAAACACAACACACACTGATTCCCTGGGCAGCCAAAAGACACAGGAGCCGTTTACTTGAAAAGGATGGGCAAGCCCTACTGGCTGGTCTGGCACCAGAACAGCTCGTTCTGCACCAACATCCCTGCCCCAAACTATGTGTTCTTGTGCAAAAATACTGCATTGTCCAGAACTGCCCCCTTGAAAACTAAAATTCTAGAAGAATTTCTGCCAGTGCTGTAAAAGGGTAGGAAAGACTGAGAAAAAAGCTCCCTTGCTCCCTGGAGAAGGAGAAATTGCACAAGGCTTCTCCTTCTAGCAAACAAACAAATCAACAAAATATGAAAGTGTAACCCACACCAGTGTCTAAAGCACTTGGATGCAGTGAAGGGATGTTTGGCAGGGAAACAGCCCTCGTGCTGAGCATTGGCTCTATGGATCCAAGGCAGGGATCTATGGAAGTCTGCCTGAAGGTCCCTCATGAGCCCCCATTGTCCAGGCTAAAGCTCCCTCAGCACCTCCTTCCTGGCCTTGTGCTGCACCCCTTGCCCAGCTCCCCTGTCCCTCTGTGCCCACGCTGCAGCCCCTCCATGACTTTCTGCTTCCCAGGGCCCACAGCTGCACACAGCACTCCAGCTGTGGCCGCAGCGCTGCCCAGCACAGGGCCACGCTCCCTGCCCTGCTCCTGCTGCCCCACTGCTGCTGGCACAGCCACCGTGCCCTTGGCCTTCTTGGCCCCCTGGCCCCACGCTGCCTCATCTCCAGCTGCTCACGGCCGCCAGCCCTGCGTCCTTTGGGCCCACGCAGCTCCCCAGCCACAAAGGTGCCCATTGCACTTCAGATACAGCAGGCACCATTGCAAGATGGCTTTCCTCTTCTACCACCTCATGTTCCAAGTGGATATCATAAAGTTTGATAGGAATAGGATTCTAAGTCACTCTGTTTAAATTAAAATGATCCAATTCAACTGTACAGGAAATTGCTCTTAATTAAATTTTCCCTATCTGCTGTCTGCAAGCATTGTTCTCTTTTCAAAACTAGGTTTTTAGTTCTTCAAACTCTGAGAAGCAAATTTAAAAATATCTATCTCTGCCTTTATTATTTTTGTTACAGGCATGAATATGGTTTTTCTTTCGGCCTTCCTAGCTGGCCCTCTACAGTCTACTGCTACTGGCCAAGCTCTCAGCTTGCTCTACAAGTCTTAAACACCAGGAACATGAAATGTTCCTTTCTCACTCACCTCAGGATCTTCAGCGCTGCTGAATACGCGCTTCAGGTGTCCTGTAGTGGGAAGGGAAAATGAACCAGATGCTGTCAGAAAACGTCCTGGGCTGCTGAATCCCACAGAACAAGTCAACCCAAACAGAGATGATTTCCCATTTCACAACATCCCTCCAAGAGACACATCTCATTCACACAGCCAGCAAGAGATCAGGACAATATTCTTGGTTGTGCATACACTTTGGTCTGTTTAGCCAATAAATGAATACAAATATGATCAAGCAAATGCAAAGTGTTTTTCTTTAACACTCAATGCTCCTGTTCTACCAAACACATAAGACAGCTTCTGAAATCTTCTCCTTCAGGTACTCTTTTTTTTTTCACTCAGTGTCATGCACTAATTCTGATTAACTTGCAGGAAACTGTTGCCCCGAAAAGCTTCCCCAAAATCCCCCAGAGGTGCTGCAGTTCTATTGTGGAAAAGCACAACAGCATTTCCTTTCAAAGGGAACAACTATTTTAGCACTCAGTAAAAGGTCAAGTTAGTCAAATCCTTTCATGACAAAATTTAAAAAGAAAGAAGCTTTCTCTGAATTCTGGGAACAACTGAAGAGTTTTTGGAAAGCCTTAAAGAAGGTCTGCCAGTCTACATTTTCAAAGGTGTCCTGCTTGTCCCAGCAACCTGAGGAAATGACAGACTCTGCTGCCACAGACTCTCCCGTGCAGGGAACGGAAGCCCTGCAGGTTCCCCTGCAAATGCTGCCCCTGTGGCTACAGACACCCCCTTTTAGCTGGACCTCTTGACAGGAGCTTTAGCAAACCACTGGCATCCTAATGCTCTTTCTCTTTCAAAATCAGAAACTCAGCCCCCAAGAAAGAGCAGGAAGACATACAAAAGCCAGGTCAGGATACACCCTAACCTAAGCAGAAGGGAAGCCTCTACTTACGTGCGAAATTCGTGAAATAATAAATGGAATAAGTAATGCCATATGCAGCAAAAGCTGCAGTGGCCAGATGGTTAATTATTGGCATTTCTGCAATTTTTCTAAAAGCTAAAAAAACAAGCCTCTTGTCAGTGGGCAGCTGCCTACTGACAGATGCTTTGACCAGGAAGGTTCTCCTGATGTGAGCAAGGCCTAGGGCTGCTCTGACACTCAGGCCTTCCGTGCACCAAGGCAACCTTCTGATGCCACTATGACGACGGGGCAACCATGCCCTGACATCACAAAGGGACAGCTCTGTGTTGGTCTGTGAGTTTATGCAAAGCAATAACCAACCTTCCCTACAGAAAACACAAAAGAGCATGGGAAATTCTCATCTGTCACAAAGCAGCAAAAATTCCCCTCATGGGCCAAACCCTGTTGTTCAGGGGATCCAAGAGGAACTCCAGGAGTGCCCCAAGCACCTACAGCCTGTACCCCAACTGAGCACTCAGATGGGAAACAAGCAAAGGAAACCAGACCAAGATAATGGCCCACAGCATTGCACGTGTGAGAAATGACTCTCACTTTTAAAATTTTAAAGGTTTAGTAAACCTTAACAAAGGACTGAATAAGGAAAAGTCGCATCATTGGGAGTCTCTGTGACTAGCAGCCATGTGCTCATCTACAAAAAGGATGCTCTGCCTTTTATACCCTCAGCCCCTCCAAAAGTTTTGTCAGTCAACTCTTTCTCGGCTGTCCATTGGTGGAGATTACTTTCCTGCATCCCGACTGGAGGACAGGTGTTGTTACACCCTGCCTGCTGGTCACAAGCCAGCCCTCCCCAAATGCCCTGACTACCCAGGCTGTTACAAG
Organism: Ammospiza nelsoni; assembly: GCF_027579445.1. NCBI lineage: Eukaryota > Metazoa > Chordata > Aves > Passeriformes > Passerellidae > Ammospiza > Ammospiza nelsoni. The sequence goes on from NC_080666.1 coordinate 644,279, forward strand.
GGGGACGGGAAAGAGGACTATGGGAGGATATATTACAATATAATCACTACTCATTTGAACATCCACATAACATCTGCTTCTTAATTGTCAGACCCAACCATTGCATTACTTGTCCAGAACACTCAGAACCAGGAGAGAAGCCACTATTGGCATCACAGCTGAAATGCTTCCTAACAAATCTCCCCACATATTTGCACCTTTATTGGACATGCCCAGGGCTCCGGTGCGTGTACATCTCTGCCTCTCTTCCCCTTTGGCAGCAGTGGAACTGGCAGCATCTGCCCGCCAGCAGCAGCTGCTCCCAGCTGGGAACGCCGCTGGCGGTGCTGATTTCCAGAGGCTTCTGTGTGCCAGGGGAAGCCAAGGCAGGAGCGGGTTGAACGGCGCTGGCGCTGCTGCTGCTCTGTGCCAGAGAGCCCCGGCTGGGCAGGGCACGGTGCCCACTGCGCTGCGGGCTCCTTCTCCTGCCACAGCTGGGCACACCTGGCAGCAAGGCATGACAACCTGTGGGCAAGCCAAGGGGTTTCTGGGGCTGCACTGCTCTGCACACACCCAGGACACCTGCAGCACAGAATTTTAACCCTCAAACTGGTAAACCAAAGGAAAACAGCTGGAAAAGATTTCATTTTCACCATTCTTACCTGCTCAACAGAAGTCTTCAAAATGAACGTTACCAAGCAGGGCCCAATTCCTGCTGCCAGCTCAGGGTTAGAAGAGAGGCAATCCTTGATCTCAGCACTGGGTGTGTGGGGAATCACTTCCCTAACACGTGCACACCCAGCAATCTCACTCACTAGTTTGTATCCATGGATCTAAGACATATTCAATACTTTGCTGAAACTCACAGGCTAAATATTCCCCCAAATTATTTGATTTACTGATTGATACTTATTGACTTCTTGATACTTAAATCACTTCTCCGAATTTACTGACAAGAGAATAGGAGTGTCCTGTAGGTCCCTACTGGTCATTGTCCCAGGTTCAGGAGGAGACCCATGCAGAAAATAACCCAGGACAAAACTGGGCTTGCGAAGCAAATTCATTCTATTTGCTGCAGTAGCAAATAATACATACCAAGCCCTGGATTCCTAAAAATCTGCTGAGCGGGAGAAGGAGGTGGAGTGTGGTGCTCGGCAGCAGGGGCAGGTAGGCAGTGCACTTTCAGGACATCCACAGGAGCAAAACCACGTGCATCTCATCCTTCTCACCCTTCCAGCTCAGAACCAGGCCTGGGATCTCCTGCTCAGGAGTGGAATTTCCCAGTTACAGCATCAGCTCACACATGGCTGGTGTGTGAGATGAGGCCATGAATCCAGGATTTAAAAGAACTGGAAGAGTTAAAATTTTAGCAAGATTTAGTTAGGGGGAAAGAGTATAGCAAGAAGAGTAGAAATAATAAGGGATAATTAATTTTTATCAGATAAGGTAGTTAAGGCTAGGGTAATATATCACTTGCCTGTCTTTACTATGTTTAAAGAAGCGGGATGGGATGCGGATTTCTTTGTGACAAAGAAGAGGACCGTAGCCTGCACCTGGGCCCCAAAACTACAACTATAGCCAAGGGGTGTGAAAGCCTGCCAACAGATCATAAGGAAAGAGGTCAAATTGAGGAAGACGTCTTGGCCTTCATCAGAAGGAGACCATTCCCCACTTTAAAACCCACCAACCCATTTGAAGTAAAAGACTGCAGAAATGTGAAGGAACTTTGGACTCAATTAAAATACATTTTAATTCAAAGGAGGGTAAGCAGTGTTATCTAATGAATAAGTGTTAGGTTTTTTGGGATTTATATGAATGTGTAAGATATTTTAGATGAGTAGAGATGAGAGAGAGAGACAGTGATTCTTCACACATGTCTTTAGGAGACAACTCCTCCTGTGCCTGGCTGTAATAAACACACCACCTCCTACCTTTAACTGTGGGGAGTTCTATTCCACACCTCATTTGGTGACCGCAGCAGGAACGCTTCCCTGCTCCAGCGAGAACATCCGGGCTCTGGACGTCTCTGGGCTCTGGACGTCTCTGGGCGCTGCCAGGACATTCCTTTCCTGGAGGCACCTCCGCTCTCAGCTGCTCCTCGTGGGGGACAGACAAGACTGCTGGCACTGTGGAGAAAGGAACGTTTAACTCTGTGTAAAGTAACCCGTAAGGCGTATGCAGGGGAAGGGCTGTTCACAAGTCACACAGAGATGTCCTGTGCACAACATACGCCTGTGCAGTTTGGGCTTGGGTCTGGCTGACGGCAGAAAGGATTTGCTGTGTCAATAAGGACCTGCTAGCAATTCTGGGGGTGAATTGAGCAAATCCTGTTTTATTGCTGCTGTTTTTCCTGTGTGTTGTAATTGTGGTTGTATTTTCAGTGTGCGAATGTTTGAGGAAGATGATGTGGGTGGATGCTGATGTGGTGTATGGTGTGTGTTGTGTTGAGAAGAGTGAGCTCTCTGTCCCCTCATAAAGAGATATTCCCTTCCCGGTGAGCCTGTGTGTGTGGACTTTCTAGTTGCAGGGGTTGGTACTCCCTGTGACACCTGGTGCTTGGGTATACAGGGGGGTTGAGTGGTTTTTCTCCCACATTGTGGTCATTTGGGACTGCACGGTTGTGTTTGGGGAGATTTCAGGATTTTGTTTGCAACAAGTGCAGCAATTTATGCAGAAAACTACAGTGTGGTGATTTATTATGCTGAACTATGGCAGTTCCTTTCTACTGCCCCCCTCTCCGAGCATTGAAAGTCTCCTGCCACAAGAAGGACACTCTCTTGCCTCCCCTGGACATCCTCTTTCCTTTCCTGGACACTCCCTTTCTCTCCTGGAGCTGTTCTCCATTAAAGCTGTGGGACTTGGTCCTGGGAAGAGAGAGCGCCTCTCGTCTTTTGCTTTTGTCTTTGTCAGTGTCACTGGGCCCAGAGCTCACCAAACTGATCCCGCACAAGATGAAAACTGACAAATGGTCCCATATACACAGCTCAAAAATTGGACACATTTTTGATGGACTGGGGTGTTCGCCACATTTTGGAATTCCCTATTCCTACACAGGTCAGGCAATTGTTGAAAGGACGCACCACACTCTAAAACCATTCTACATCAAGAAAACGGGGAGTGGCCCAAGCAACACCCCAGATGAGGTTGAGCAAAGCTTTATATGTCTTTATGTTTTTAATAGCTCATTTGCAGGAACTAATCCTCCAATTTTTAGGCACTTTTCAAACAGCACACAGGAAAAATTGAAAGAAAATCCTTCAGTTTTGATCAGAAACCTTGAGTTAGGACAAACTGAAGGACCATTTTCACTAATCACTTGGGGCAAAGGGTATGCTTGTATTTGCACAGGTGCTGGACCTAAGTGGGTCCTGGTGAAGGATGTGAAACTGTCTCACACACAAGAGCACACCGACAATTCCACCAGCAGGGAAATGAGCACGCAGACGTGAGCCGCACGAGAAGCTACGGTGCATGCCAGGCGTTCCCGGTTCAACCTGTGAAAGCTACAATTCTGGAGTTTGATGTTGATTTTTGGACTGGGAAAATGGTTTGTATCATAGAGCTCTTTCAGCAAAAGGTGGTGTCCATTGTGTTCCAAAGAATTCTAAGATATCCAAATTTGTAAAAATTGAAGGTTAGAGGGACAGTTTAGTGCCCTGTAGTTGGCCAGTCTCTGAACAAGCGCTAAAAGATTTGCTTGAGAACTGAAATAGATGGGGAAGCTTTTGCCTAAAAACAGCTGAACAGGAACATGGAGCTTGATCAAATGATATACTGGCACTTGTTGGTTTTGCTTGCTTGCTTGCTTTTGCATGCATACGTGCCTGTAGATCAACCAAAAATGAATGTTTGCCTTGCTTTAGCCAAGTCAGCAGGCTCAGTCACCATGTGTTTGACCCATTTCAGCCCAGACAAATCCTTTGCAACCCGTCTGGTCGGTGTGCCTGTGCCAGCCAAGGAGCAGCCAATACCCAATCATGACAAATATTTGTGTGAGGCTGCCAACGAGACCAATCCCATAACCAGCTGACATCACTGGGCCCCTGATCTTCTTAAAGCACCTTCTGAACCTCAAGAATTGGGATTCTTGGTTCATTGGTGATGGAATTTTGTGCTGAGTTTCAGTACCAGGGAGATCCACAGTTGAATGTTATTCCCCATCATCCTGAGGACAGATACTCCAGTTTGTGGTGCAATTGTACTACCCCAGGGCCCCCTAAGGGTGAAACTGCTGACGAGTAGATGACCTAGATGAGTCCCCACATCAATTAGCAACAGAATATTGGCTCATTTGTGGAGATAGAGCCTGGCAGGACATTCCCTCAAAAATTAAAGGTGGCCCATGTAGCATCAGACAACTCACTGTGATAGCACCTATCGTTAAAAAAGCCATCAAGAGAAAACACAGAAAAAAAGATTTGCCCATCATTATCAAGAAACCTGTAATAGCAATTTCAGACCCTAGGGCCCTGCAAAATGAGGTACATTGAATTTATTTCTACATCAACTTGCCTTGGGTGAGGCATTGAAACCATTACACCGATTGGGGTGTTGGCTGAAGAAAGGAGACAGTGCTACTTCCATTGCAATTAGTGACATGAGGACTGATGTTAGTGCTGTCAGACATGCAACCTTACAGAACAGAGCAGCAACTGATTTCCTTAGCAGCCATTCCATGTGTTCAGTGTCACCCCCATGTTCAACACTGTCACTGTCAGCTTTGACAGCTTTTGGACTGTGTTTGAGAAGTCAATTTTTTCTGACTGTTGAAGGGCTTTGGGGCCCAGAGTTCTTGTTAGGAACAAGGGATTAAGCGTGTGAGCCATGGAGTTGTTGGACCAGGTGTTTTGTGTAAGTGGTGAGAAGGGTTTCTTCCTTTCTGTTTCTCTTTCAAGGGGAATATTAATGTTGCCCCTGAGTCCTCAGGAGGGGAGCCTGTGGACAGAGCTGCAGCAGAGGGAGCTTTGCCTGGCACCGAGAGCTGTGGGAACAATCCCCAGGAGCCCGAGGGGCCTGGAAAGGACAGAGCCCCCACTGGTTTAGAGAGGTGTGAGATGGCTGCTCTGAGCCTGCCTCTGGCAGGGAGGGAGATGAGAAGGGTTGAGTTCCTGTCTGCAGCCTTGGTGCTTCCTGGTGCCTTGAGTTCAAATCCTGCACTGGCACAACCTGCCTGAGCCCTGCCCTCCACGCTTCTCCAGAGGCTCTGACACTGAGTCCTCTGAGGGAATCCACAAAATTAGAGAGTTTTGGGAAAACTGCAAAAGGCAGGTCTCAGATACAGCAGAACTGTGATTAGAGCCAAGCAGCAGCCATGAGATAGGTCAGCAGAAAAATTATTTAAACTGCAGAAAAGCAAGGACAAATAGAACAATGGTCTGTGTATTAACGCTGGTCTAGAATAAATCTCCAAGCTACAGAAAAGTTTATCTAGCAAGATATTGGGAAGGTTGAAGCTTAATAATGGAGCTCAGTGCACTGTGTTTTAAGGCTTACTAGTAGGTATTGTCTTTGAAATAAACAAGCACTGTTTTAACCAAAGGTACCTGTGCTTATAGTGATTGGATAGAACTACTGTCAATGTGCTTTTGCTTTGTGTGATTGGTCAAAAATCTTATAAAGTAAGTTTTAACATTAAGTTCTTTGTCTGCTGCCTGGGATGTGAGCTGCTGGCATCTTCCCATTGTCATAACCATGTAATGAGACTGATGCTGGAAAACAAACAGCTCGAGGCACGTTCCTCAGCAGCCCCGGCCCGCTCGTGATTTCTACATAGCCCCTGCCAGCGTCAAATGGCACGGCTTGATTTGCAGGGCAGACAGTCTTAAACATCTGCAATATCCTATCAGAGTCCTAGTTTGGCTTCATTCAAAGAAAGAGGAGAGTGCACCTAACACTGACCACTCGTTAGGTAATATCTTCCACTTTGCCCTTGTACCCCTACAGAGAGGCTGTCTGCAAAATGCCCAGAACACCATCCAAATCTGCAGCAAGGACAGGAAAAGCAGGCAGAGAATCTTTCTGTTTTCAAGGCCCCCCTTCCTGGGCGACTTGACCCTTTCTACCTGATTCTCACTTGAGATCTACCCATGATAGAGCACTGCAGGAAAACACTTTAAAGGGTCATTAACCAGAGCCTGCTTGGAAAGCAAGGGTAGAAACTCTTTCTCTCCCTGATGGGATGCGGGCCGGCAACTGCTGCTCTGAAGATGTGCAGCTGCTCCTCTCTGGAGAGGCCATGGAAGGGCTGTGATGGTCCACGGGAACCAGAGGAACAATGAGCTCAGGTTGGCATTTGAGCTTCATGGGAACAAGCAGAATGAAGAGCTCACAGTGGAGATGAAATTTGCCTGTGCCTGGCTCCTCCGAGGAAACCCCAAGAAGTCCAGATGAAGCAAACACCTTCTCCCAAGAAGCCAGGAAACCTCAGAGTCCTGAGCACCTGCACTTAGCCTGGAAAGGCCGGGAGGCAGCTCTAAATCCTCAGGTGAGGCAGCACTGAGGTCCTGGTATGAGAGCACTGTGTAGCAGTGTTGTCCAGAGCCACTGCCAGGAAGTTCTGGGAGCTCCAGTCTCTGAGATTCAGTTCTACAATTTGAAAGAGCAATGCAGGTCACACCATGATGGCTAGAGAGCCCTGCCCTTCACCCGTGCTGCTGCAGCAGGTGTGGGTGCACATGTGCACACACACACGTACAGGTGAGGGGCAGCCTTCTGAGTGTCACTATGCCCAGCTGCTGGGGCCAGGTACCCTGCTCCAAGGCATCTACACTGTGCCCTAGACCACTGTCCCGCTAAGGCCACACAGGGACACTCCAGAAGGGGTCTGTGCTAGCCTGGGTACACCAAATAATACAGACAGCCCAGTTACACTGTCCTAGGAACAGCAATCCAGTGCAGAATGTTCTGGATGCCCAGCACTCAACCCTGCAGCCTACTTACAGTAGTCGTTGAACATCTCTGGTGCATCCAAGACCCATTCTGGCTTTCAGGGAATATTTCTGCTATTCTTCCTGCTGGATCCAGGTGCCATTTTCTGACTGTAGAGCACTTTCAGGTTATTCTGACAGCCTGTGTGCAGGGGAACAGGTTTGTTAACCTGAGTTAGTTTCCTCCCAGCTGAGTGCTGCTCACCCAACTAGGAATCCCTTGGAGTGAAAATAAAGTCCTAAGAGAAACACTCACAAGCCTGCAGTGCACTAAAATCACTGGCAGTATGAACTGCTGAACAGGGGTGAGCTACAATTTCCTCATTCATGGAAACAAATTTGACAAACACTTGGGTTTTTGAATCCCATTGTATTTAGTTGCAGTTTAAGCTAGAAAGTGCACAGCAGAGGGTTTGATGCTCTTACAGACTTCAGGAAGGTTTGGAACCTGCAGTATAGGTGAAATGTCACCGACATCTTTTCATAAAAATCCTTTCTTTAGGATTTTTCTCCCTTCTGATAAGCTGTGGCCTCAGCAACCAAAGGTAAACAATGGTTATCTGCTGCTGGGGAATGCAACAGGTGGATGTGTGATTGGTCTTGGGTGGATGTTTGGATTTACTGACCACTCAAGGCAGAGCTGAGTCTCACTCTCTGCTGAGACACAGCCCTTTGTTTATTCATTCTTTTTCTATTCTTAGCTTAGCTAGCTTCTGAGAACTTTCTTTCTATTTATTTTAGTATAGTAATAATGTAATATATATCATAAAATATTAAATCAAGCCTTCTGAACATGAGGTCAAGATTCTCGTCTCTCTCTCCACCCTGAAGACCCTTGCAAGCCCTGTAACAGGTGACCAACTGGCAGTCATAGCAACTCTCCTAAATAAATTCACTGTAACTGTTATGCCCTCCCTCGACCTCAGGAACCTTAAGAAAGGAGACTCCAGCCTGTACAGCTCTCAGAAACCAGTTGATTTCTCCTGTGACCACACACAGATCCTCTGTGTTGCTGTTCCCCTGACCTGATCTCTCCTGCTGATTCAGCTCAGAGCCTGTATCATACCTTCTGGAGCATTCTGTGGTTTTCCTCTGAGGTGGAGGATTTTTGCCTCTTCTACATCAAAACCATTCAGATTCACTGCCCAGGCTTTCTGTTGCTCCTGCAGAGACAAATCACCCTCAGTGCAATGCATTTAAAACAATTCCCACACTGCAATTTAAACAGACACCTAAGTCCCCTTCTCTTAGAATCTGAAGATGTTTGCCTGTGCTGCAAGGGTCAGTCACACAGAGGCAGGTCAAAGCAGTTTTTCCTCAGACTTTCATACATCGTCCTGCTCACATTTTCACACAATGGCAAATTCAGTGTCATTGCCAGTGGGAAAAGCCACAGCCACAAAGCGACCAAATGCTTCACAAACAGATTTCAGAACACAGTGTAAAACATTCCAGAAGTGTTCCCGGTGGAGACATTGTCCTAGAATAGCTACCACCAGTAGTTTCACTTTGCATAGGCTCACAGCTTTGTGTTTGTGTTGCCTGCTACATTTTAAAGCCTCATTAGTCAAAAGCCAAATTTTGCTACCAGAAGCAGCATAGGCTTCGAGTGCATGGCAGTCTCTACAGCTTCAGTCTCATCCTAGGCTCCTGAAGCCCAGAGCTGCAAGTAGTGACGGCTGGGACTTGTCAGTCCCGTGTGCCCACTTGATAGAACCTATTGTTCACTGCTCTGTAAAGGGGCAGGAAGGAGTAGCGGTTGTTGAAGCGATTGTAACTTAGCAACATGCTCACCTTCTTGGTAGGGGAATCCTCAGCAGGGTCATTCTCTTTGGTTAGGAGGAAATTTGCCATCTCCATCTGCATAGTGCTGCGTTTGGGAATGTAGCGATCCCCCCCGGCCTTTGTGGGGTAGCTTTGAATTTTGGATCCAGATTTACCTGCATTCACAAATGAAAATATTGTCTTACAGCTATTTAACAGCCTGTATTAGAGCTTTCACGGGAGCAACCCCAACACTCTTCCACATCACACCCACCAGACCAGTAGGACTCTGAGGTCTCATGCCACACAGTCACAACTAACTTATATTTTCCTCCCTGCCACCAAGTTGGTTAGGGACAGCGTGGTGCAACTCCTTGGGTCTAGTGCAACAATTCCAGAGTCCAGAGATAAGGGGAAGATACAAAAACGCTCACAGGATGTAAAGCTGTCAGCTGACAGTCCTGCCCACACTTGTCCTAGCATACAGCTGTGCCAGCAAGGCTCAGCTGGGCGAACAGCAGCTCTGCCCCTCATGCTGGCAAGGAGGTGGGTGGCTGTCAGGAGCACAGCCCACCTCCTCCTGCCTGAGCAGCAGCCGGTGGGGCAGCGTGGCAGGGAGCCCAGAGCCCCGTGGCTACGGACAAGCGGCCTGGGCGAGGCTCCCGCACTCAACCTCTGCCGCTGGTGGCCGGCGCTCACCGGCTGTTGTGGACGGTGTCTGGCTGGAGCTGTGGGAGCGACTGGCCGGCTTCACGGGCAACACGCTGATGGGACTGGGCCCGGGGCCGCTCTCCTTGGCCTTGTGCTGCCATCGCGCAGGCGGCACGTTCGGGATCAGCGTTTCCAGCTTCGGCAGCCCGTGCAGGTCCGCCTCCAACAGGAACTGCGCCGTGGTCCTGCGGGTGGGCGGCGTTGGCCGTGCCCACCGGCCGGGCTGAGCCTACTCCGACAGCCCCGCCGGCCTCCCCACCACCGGACCGTGCAAGCGCTCCGGCTGCTCCTCCCCGCCAACGCACACCCCCACTCTCCCCAGCCGCTCCTCGGGACACTCCGTCAGCCGATACGCCCTCCCTCCGCTCCTCGGGGCTCCTTGATCAGCCGGCACCTCTTCCAGCCGCTCTTTGGGGCTCCCTCCGAGAAGCGACATTCTCCCTTCCCCTGCCCGCCTCACCACAGCCTCCCCGCTCGGGACTGCGCCTCCAGGCTGCCTCTCCGGCCCTTTGGCACGCTCACCTCCGCGGCGCCGCCGCCGCTCGCCCGCCCCGCAGCATTTCAAACGGCGGGCGGACGGGGCCCCGCTTGGCCGCTTCACACCCACCGGCCGCGCACTGCCCGGCGACGGCCGCGCGACGCAACGCGATTGGCTGAGCCGCGGGACGGGGCGGAGCGCTCCGCGCGTGAAGTGAGGGGGCGGGACCGGGGGCGGGACCGGAGGCGGGACCAGGGCAGGGCGTTCTTGCTAAGGTGAGGCGATCCGGGCTGGGGCCGCGGCGGCGCAGGAGGGACCAGGCGGGGGCTCGGGGGGAGCAGGAGTTTATGGCAGGGTGGGGGCGGTCGTGGCTGCCCGCGGCTCCCAGCCGCTCATGAGCAGGTAGGACTGGTTGGCGATGTGGGTGCTGGACAGGCGGCCCCCAGCGTGCTCCGGCGGCGGGCCCGCCTCACGCCGCGGGCCGGGCAGCACCTCCAGCAGGCAGGGCAGGACGGTCTCCTCCGGCGGCTGCTTGTCGAAGGCATGGCCTGGGGTGACATGGAGTGGACGGGGTAGGGGCTGCCCTTCGAGCTGCCCCCGGGAGCAGCTGAGTCGCCCTGCCCACCCACTCACCTGGCCGTGCTTGCTGCTTTCCTGGAGGAAGCTGCCCAGAGCACGGTGCAGCTCAGGAACGGGCGGCCAGAGTTTCTGCTTCATGTTGCTGGGTACGCAGGAAGGGGCATCGAATTGACCCTCAGACTTGAGGTGCCCTAATGCCCCATGCAAGGTGCCCAGGCTTGGTGCTGGACTCCCCCCCCGCCTGCCCCCGGCACTTACCTGTAGAGGGAGGGGAAGGTGCAGCGCAGCCCCAGGAGCGCTGCTGAGAAGAGCAGCGGCACCACCGTAACACTGGGGATGAGCCAGCCTGCATTGGAGGAGGAATGCCGGAACTGTAGCCTTTCCCAGAGCCACCATCTCTGAGCCCCTCGCAGCCCCCTGCCCCGTGCCCCCCTCCCCATTTCCAGCACTGTCCGCCTCTTGCCGTCAGCCGTGTGGCTCCTGCGGCCGCAGCCTCCAGCCCTGCCCCTTACCCGCATCGGCCACGGCATCAACCACAACGGGTTTGGGCCCGGCGCTCCAGCTGCCGGGTACCACGGCCCGCTGGGCTGGGCCCGCACCTGCGCGGGGTAGCGGGAGCCTGGCCGCAGGTCCAGGACCTCTTTCCTCGCTGCTCGCGGAACCTGCAGGACCTGCGGGGCAGAGCCGAGCCGGAGGCAGGACTGCTGTGGGCTGGCACCAAGGGGCGGGTCCCGCTTGGCCCGAGCCCGCGCCTGCCGTGTGTCAGCAGCGGAGGGGGCAGCGCTGTTCGGGGTTCCCTGGGCAGGCCTTGCCTTCCAGTCATGGCTGTTCTCCATGGCATAGCGGACCTGGTAGTCCAGCTGCTCTGCAGGCAGCTCCAGGGGCGGCAGCCACTGCAGGCTCAGCCGGCCCTGCGACGCTGTTGCCTGCACAAGCTGTGGGGCATCTGTGAGCACTGCTGGTGTTGGGGATAGGCATTTGTTGTTCTTGTGAAACGGGACATGGGACATTGTGTCCCCTGTGAGCCAAGCAGGGGCTGCGGTGGCACTGGGACTCACCAGCCTGGTGCAGCCAAAAGGGCTCCCTGAAGTAGCTGAGTGTGGGCAGCATGTGGGTCCTGGTGACATTCACCAGGACAGAGATGGCACTGCCAGCCTTGGACTGGGAGGTGCAGGCATAGGTGCCCTGTGCCCCCCTGCTTACCTCCTCACACTGTTGCCATGCATCTTCCCTGTGGGAGGAGTGGGGAGCCAGTCAGTCTCACCAAAGCAAACCCACAGCCAGCATTCCTCCTGCTCTTCCCCAGGAAAGCTACTGCTGCTTGTAGTTGGAGGTGCAATGTGGTGAGGGGGTATGAGATTGGTGGTGGAAGGGCAGGACAGAGCAGGGCATGGGCAAGGGGCCCAGTGTGGGATATTGGGACACAGCAGGACCAGTGGTCTCTGGGATGTGCCTGCATGGGTGCCACCTGCCTGCCATGCCCCTTACCTTGTGCCAGCCCCGCTCGGAGGTGGCCGGTAGAGGAGCTGGTGGGAGCTGTGGGGCTCTGCAGGGTCCCAGCCCCGCTCGCAGCGCACGTGCCGCAGGTCAGGGGTTCTGCAGCACAGCCCAATGTCTCCTGGGCAGGGAGAGCCAGGACAGGGAGGGGGCTGCTTCCCCTTGGCCCCCCAAAACTTGGGAGTCACACCTTGCTACAACAGGACCCCCACCCCTGCAGCCCCAGGCGTGGGTGCCTCCCTGCTGTTGCTGCCAGCACCCTGCAGAGGGGATGGCTGCTCACCGGAGGAGTGGGGGGTCTCTGCAGCCAGAGCCTGCGACCAGGGCCCCCAGACACCATCCATGGAGGTACCGTCGGGCTTGCTGCACAACTGGTACAGATGTGGTACCTCACCCCTGGCTCCAGGCCCCGGAGCACCACCCAAGTGTTGGCCTGGACCAGCCTCTGCAGGAGAGGGGCCAAGCTGAGGAGCAACTGCAGGCTCCAAAGGCCCCTGCCCATCCCTGACACCTCTATGTACCTGTCCCAGTGCTGCTCATTTCAGAGGGTGCTGCCTTGGTGGAGAGAAAAATCAATCTTCTGCCTTTCAGGGAGCTGAACGAGAAGGGACTCTTCACCATCCAACACCTGGCTGGGTCCCATTCAGAGGTCCTGCTTTGAAGCCTCTGTGAGGTTTGCTTGGCAGTTACCAGCGAGGTGAGAACATTGTTCTGAATTGTCCCCCATACTTCATACACAGTGTGTAGAGTTGGTATGTGCTTGTTCATATCCATGTGTGCTCAGGGTCTGCCTTCATTTCTGGTTTTAGACCGGAGATTTCTAATTTCTGTCAGCTATCTGTAGGATCTGTGGGCACATGCAGCTGTATTTACTGGCAGGTTGGCTATCTGACACTCATCTTTGAGTGCAAATGCAGAAACTGAGATGCTAATGATGTTATTTCCCAGAGTCCCAGTTTCTGCCCAAGCTGTAATTCAACACTGCAAATTATTCTGTAGACCTGAGCCTGTGTTTTCTGTTTCCTGGCTGAGTGCTTCAACTGCTGGTGTTGCTTTTTGGAACAGGAGCACCTGACTCTTTTATCTTTATGACGTGTGCCTTGATGATTTGAAAGCAGCCCTTGCTTTAATTTTCTAGTAAAAGGGCCTAAAATGAAAGCTGTGGACATTTTAGAAGTGTTAAGTAGAACACTGAATGAAATTTTTATTTTAGGCCCACAGTGAGCAGGTCTGAGGCCAGAAATTGGTGCCAGAGTAAGTGCCTTTCTGTGCTTGTGCTCTCCAGCTCTTCCTGTACTTGTATGTTCCCCTGGACACAGTGGGATGTGTTGTCATTTCCTGGGACTTCTCCTGAAGGCAACTGGTTTTCTTTTCAAGGTGATTCTTATGTTTCCCCTCATGGCTTCCCCAGGTGACCAACCTCCGTTCCAAGGTGTCCTGCTCTGCCATTGTCACTCTGGGAGAGCTCTCTGTGACCTTGAAGAAGGACATGGACTCTGAGGTGGATGAGGGTGCTCAGGTCCTTCTCCAGATGGTGTCCAGCTCCCCAGAATTTGTTCAGAAAGCAGTCAGTCAGACCCTGGGGATCCTGGTGGAGAATGTGACTCCTGCACGAGCAATGACTGCTCTCATGGACATGGGAGTCAAGTAGGTTCTTCTTCTTTTAGTGATATTCTTCACTTTCGTGTGTGTGGGAGGGAGAAGGGATGAGACAGAGAATGGGAATGGTTGGAGGGAAGGGTCCTGTATCCTGCATCTTCTATGAACTCAGTGACTTGATTCTCCAACCAACCTCACTTCTTTCCTCTTGTCACCTATTTCTGCCCTCCTGCAGCCCATCAGTTCTCAGAATCACAGAAGTGTAGAATATGGGGAGCTGGAAGGGGCCCATCAGGACCATGGAGTCCAGCTCCTGGCCTTGCCCAGAACAGCCCAAGGGTCACACCAAGTGCCTGAGATTGCTGTCCAAATGCTCCTTCAGCCCTGTCAGGCTTGGTGCTGTGACCACTGCCCTGGGGAGCCTGTTCCAGTGCCCAGCCACCCTCTGGGTGAAAAACCCTTTTTCCTGATGTCCAAACTAAAGCTCCTCTGACTCAGCTTCCTGCTGCTTCCTGGAGTTCTCCCAGTCTGTCAGATTTTCCTAGATGTGGTGACTGATGGGGAAGGGAAAGGGCCTGCAAAGGCCAAGGATAGAGCCTTGTGCTTTTGTGGGCAGAGGGGCAATTGCAATTGCAGCTGTGAGCAGTGTTTGCTATTTCACAGTGCTAACCACAGAGGCCCTGGGAAAACCATGTCTCCTCATGATGCCATTAACTTGGGAAATGAGGAGGGTCCTTGCTGGGGCGTGGAGCACATGGGGGACAATCTGCTGGGAGTGGCACAGCCTGCACAGCAGGTGCAGCTCCTGCCAAAGGAGTCTTGTATGACTGTCCTGGCTTAGAGCTCTACTTTCTATGCAAACTGATGTTCCATGTTAGCCTTGAGAAGATGAATCACTCTACAGGCACCTCCACAGGCTGACTGCCATGGGACAGTTGAAGCAAATGCTGCCTTAAATGTTGGTGCTGGGCCTGATAGTTCCCAAGAGACACTCTCTAGAACAGGGCAGCCTGGCTAAACTGCCTGCCACCCTTTCCTCAGCTTTGCAATAGAGTAAAACATTCAGATGAATCCATTGCCAAGCCCCACAGAAGAAACAGGCTGCATTGCTGGATATTCTGCAACTTCACAGCCCACCACATGTTTTCCCTGCATTTGTTGTTTTCCAAAGGTCTGCAGATTTGGGGATAAATGGGTGGAAAGAGCCTCAGTCCTGCTGCAGCTCTGTGTGCTGGGTGCCCTCTGATGGGTCAGCATCAATTGTCCTTAATTTCTAAATTATTCATATGTCATCTATTTCTTTAATCTTTCTCCGAGTAAATACTGTGAGAGAAACTGAGTATCAGACAGTGCAGCGAGACTGAATTCCTCCCTCTTCCGTGCAGGCAGGCCTAGTGTGCAGTGCTGCCTTTGTGTTTAGCTGAGGACAGAGCCTTGTGCAGGTGTCTCAAGGCGCAGGGAGAGCCCAGGCTCCTTCCCCCAGCAAGGGCAGGGAGCAGCTCTGGCCAAGGCCGGCGCTGCCGCTGCTCCTTGTCCCTGTGCCCAGGGTTTGCTCTCTCCTCCTCAGCAGCCGCCCCGCCCCGGTGCGCGAGTGTGCAGCCCAACTCCTCCTGTCCCTGGTGGAGAGAATTGGAGTCACCCAGCTCGCAGGCACCCCCAGGGCTGAGAGGCTGCCACACGTGGCAGGGAAGCTTGCTCAGGACTGCCACAAGGACACAAGTAATGATCTTCATTTCACCTCCCAAAACAGGAAAACCGTTTTGTGTCTGGCTGTAAAGGTGAAACCACACAAGAGTGGAAACTAAAGGGAATATGAAGTTACCTTATGGTGTGAGTAAGGGTCACAGAATCATGGAATATGCTGAGTTGGAAGGGCCCATCAGGGTCATCGAGTCCATCTACTGGCCATGTGCAGTGACCCCAAGAGTCACTCCATGTGCTTGAGAGCATTGTCCAAACGCTTCTTGAGCTCTGTCAGCCTTGGCACTGTGACCACTGCTCTGGGCTGCCTGGGCAAATGGCTGTACTGGGAAACCTGAGGGGCCAGCAAAAAGGAGCATTGCCAACTTTTTCCTGTGGCTTGAAGGATTCTTTACTGAGATCAAAAGAGCTCAGATCAGCCAGTCCAACACTTTTGTTTAGCCTCAGGTGCACAACACAAAGCCAAAGTGTTGGCTAATGTTCATCACTGAAGGATCCCAAACATCCATTTCCCATTAACTTCAGACTTTGCTAGAAATATTTCAGGGGTCTTAAGCCAACATATTCAGTCTTTCTAAATCTGTTCTGCAGATTTCTAGAATGCTGTTATCTGTGGCTTAGTGAGCTCCACATTTCTTCTTGAAGAAAACTGTGGTTTCCTAGTGGCAAAATCAACCCAAACCACCAAAATCCCCTTCCTTTGAAGATTAAATTCCCATTAATAGCTGCCAAGAACACCAGAGCAACTAGCTGCTCCTCTGCATACACATAGTATAGAATAATCAATAGGATGCATGAGGTATTTTTTCCTGGCTTCCCTGCCAGGTAAAGAAAGGCAAATTATTGTGCAATGGCAGCAAGACACTGCTAACAGGCTCTGACAACACAGCAGATGTCTTTTGCTTGGTCTCTGGGATGCTTTGATGCCACAGAAGCACACCCCCAGTTTCAGAGTGAAATGGTATTTTTCTGTGGCCCCACATTCTCCTCTTGCCTCTGTGTTCAGCTGACAGCACTGTGCAGTGTCAAGTGAGGTAAATCTCTCTCTTTGCTGAGTAGGCAATGCCTTCTCGTGCAGAGATTGCACCTGATGAGTTTAAGGTATCAGCCTCTTCTGTTAACACTCTTCCTGTGTTTGTTCACTTTTCTTTCACTTCCTTCCTTCCTTCCTTAGGCATTATGGACAGGAGATGGTGAAGATGTTGCTCAATCATCAACAATTTACAACACTTTTGGAACAATCTCTTTCCCCTTGTGTCCTGGAAGATATTCTGACAAGAATTAAGAAGAAAATAAGTCCTGGGCAGGAGAAATGTCTCCTTTGTGCAAGTATTGCCACTGCTAATATGAGATCAAACATACCCAATCTGTCTTTAGCTCATTCCTCTTCTGCTGAATCATTTTGCTCCTGGGAATGAGCTGTTAATCCTCAGCCTATTCATCTGCAGACCACAAAGAAACTGATATTATTAGGGGAAAAGTGGGGTTTTGAATATTTTCAATATCAGTCACAAAGAGGAAAGGGAAAGAGGAGAAAATGGGTTTACATTTAAGCATAAGCCCCCATCATGCTCTCCCTACTCTGCCCCCTGTAAAGCAATTAAGTGAGAATTGTGCTTCTGAAGATAATAGAGTCTTTGCAAAGGACACTGGAAGTAGTAGTGCCAAGAAAATTTCCAAATTTACAAAAGATATCCAAGTCAATCCTAGTTACTACAATGACTGTCTGTCTTTTGGGAATACTGCCCTGCTGTCCAGCCCTGTGGAGCTGGAAGAAGCTTGGTGAATTCAGCAGCATCCAGTGAAAAATCCTTTGTTTGTTTGGGGGAGGATTTTATTTTTCTAATCAACATTACAGAAGGGAGCCTGCCTTTGTGCAGGCACAGGGAGAGTGAGTGTTGAACCGAATCAACTTCCAACACAATGGGCCAACCCCCAAAGCGCCCAGTTTGTTCTGCTGCTTCCTTCACAAACACTCGTTGCCTGCCAGTTTGCATTATTCCCATTTCTGCTCAGGACTAAGGAATTTGGGATTTTAGACTGCTGCTCAGTCTGGCAGCACCCATAACCTGCCTTGGGCTATTGAAAACAAAGAGTTGGCATCACTGAATCTCTGGTCTGTTTCCATCTGTAAGTTAGGAAATGTTTCCCTAAGCCTTGGTAGCAGTGATCCTGGTTCTAACTTGTGTTTTCAACAGGGAATTTCCTGGTTTATACTGTAAAGATTGATGGGGTTTCTCTGTGTCTTTGTAGGGGATGGAAAACCAGAAGGCTGAAGGCCCATCTGTCAAGGAGCCGGTGAAGGAGAGGAACAATGGCTCAGAGGAGCCCCAGGCCACATTGTCTGCTGGCAAACGGTGCTGAGCACTTTTGTCAGATGTGACAAAGCACATGGCAAGCTTTACATGCCTCTTCCTCAAGAAAAACTGTCTGGCAGAGAGGACCAATGCCACAGATAGTTTCCTTTCCCTAAAAATGCTGTAGGATAAAAAAATGTCTACTTGTGCATTGTGCTGAACACAACTTCTCTGGAGGGGTTTCCACAAAAATGGAGAGACAAAAAGACAACGATTGGTCGCAGCTCAGATGATCCAGTGCAGTGCCTAGTGCAGTGTTGTGGAGGCTGGGAGAGGGACAAGTTTCTGCTGCCTGACTTGGGACAAATAAATTCAAACAGTGTTGTAATTATATTGTTGTATATCACATTTCTAGAGTCTCATACCTTCTGGGTGGTTTTCTCACAGCAGAACTGTTGTTGCTTCTCAGTCAGGGATCCTCTCCAACTCTTCCTGAATGCCTCACCCCCTTTTATCCCAGCTACCTCCACAGGCTAGAGCTGCTGCCCAATTAAGGACATCACACCTGCAGCCCATTTACAATAACTAGAATCAGGGCAGGGTCACTTATACAATGCAGAGATCTTACTGCCATACATTTATTTACTCAGGCCCCTATATTCCCCCCTTTTCTTTTAACAATTACAATAGTTACAATACACATATCTGTCCCAGCTCTCAAGCTGCCACAGGTCTCAGCTGTCTTGAATACATTGAATACACACATATCCCTAGATGTTCCCAGGCTCCTTTCCTCAAAGGCCATGCTACTCACAGCTCTCTGCTGTCACAGCTCCTTGATTCAAAGTTCCTGCTTCTTTCTTCTACATATCTGTCCCAGCTCTCAGGCTGCCACAGCTCTCAGATGTCCTATCTTCTATCATGTTGGGGGGTCCCATACTTTATCTCGGTGTTTTCTTATGGCTGCAGAACTTCATCACATCAAGGTCAACAGATGCTGTAGTCATATTGTTGTATATCATATTTCTAGGATCTCATACGTTTTGGGTGGTTTTTCTTACAGCACCATTGCCATTACTCCTGTCAGGACTCCCCCCAACTCTCCCTGGCTGCCTCACCCCCTTTTATCCCAGCTACCTCCACGAGCTACAGCTGCTGCCCAATCAAGGACATCACAGCTGCAGCCCATTTACAATAACTAGAATCAGGGCAGGGTCACTTATACAATACAGAGATCTTTTACTGCAATACATATATTTACTCAGGCCCCTGTAAAACAGGGCTTTTTCTTCATCTGAGTGGAGTAATTTTCAGATGGGTGCTTTGATGAGAAATCTCAGTCTGGAAGAAAGATGCCATTCCACAAAGCTGGAGTTCTCATCTGTGAGGTTTGGCCTGGCTGAATCATGGTTTTCTTACCCTCAAACAGCACCAAGTTTGAGTAGTAAGTAGCAAGGCAATTCCGGAACTTCAGTCAACAGGTGTCTCAATGTGCACTTTTTGTCTTGATATTCCTGGCCTTCATGTAATTTGCTTGATGGACAGCATATTTGCTGTTTATTTCCCCCTGTGCTGCAATCAGCATTTAAGACAGGAATTGCTCCTTGCTGTCCCTTCATGGCTGTTGCAGAGCTGCTTGTACCTGTTCTCCTCTGATAACAGAGGGGATTTATTTAGCTCTGTCCTGCTCAGCAGTGGCAGGAAAGTGACCACATGCCTCAGTAGCACAGCTGGCATCTTCCTGTGCTCATGGTTGATCCAGGAGAATTGTTCCCAGTGGGGTTGTGAAGCTGTGCATCTGGTCTCTAGGGAAGCAAATGAAATGTGAGTGTAGTTCTGGGATGTCTGGCTTTTGCTTTTCTCTCTCTTACTGATTTTCTGAATCCTTCAAATATGGCCCTGTTCATCTGTTCAGATGCATCTGAGCTACTTTTCCAGATTGTCGTGCCTGGTTGCAGAGACACTTCTCCAGAGTGATGAGTTTCCTTATTCTAAGACACACACGTCCCATATGAGGAGGCATTTAAACTTGGCAGTAGTGTCGCTCTTTCTCCACAAAGCAAGGTGACCTGTGTGCCCTGGCAGCCATCTGAAGATAGATCAGATGCATCTCATCCTTGCTTTTCCTGAGTGAGCACTGGTGAGAATGTCACTTGCAGATTGTCTGCCGTAATGATTATCTTGAGGTCCAGGTTGTTCTTCAGAGCCTCATGATTTTCCAGCTTGAAATCACATGATTAGGAAAGCTGCTCAAGATGTTTTGCTCACAATTAACTGCAGGTATTGTCTGTGGCTGCAGCTCTCTCCATAGAGAGCAGCAGGCACAACTTTGCCAGGCATCGTCCTGGGGAAGGATGTTAGAAGATCAGAGAAAAGAGTGAGAAACAATTCTTATCTTCACTTGCTGCACCCGTTGTTGTGAACATGTGGAATGTGATATGGAGATTTGTTTACCAAAGGGTAATTTCTTAATTGGCCACTGGTGATGGTTTTTTGGATTCAATTGACCAGTCTGGTCTGTCTCTATCATAGCATAGCATAGCAATTGATCAGCCTTCTGGAATCATGGAGCCCATGCTAATTATTTCCTCGACGGGGATGCCATGCTACGATAATTATAACCAACAGGTCCTCATTTGGTTTTATTTTCCAGGGTGAAATCTCCCTCTGATGGACACCTCCTACACTGTGCAAAATCCCAGGTCACGTCACCTCCAGCTGTGGAAGAAATGGAGCTGCTCCAGAAGCTTCACCATCTCCTGGAAGCCAAGGGGTTTCAGGCATGGATGGAAGGAGTGGAACTCCTCCTAGACCTGTGCAAAACAGCCCCCAGCTCATCTCCACTAACATTGCCCAAGTATGTAGGGTATCTTCACTGCTCCTTTCCTTTAGCTCCTTTCCTAAGCCTGTAGCAGCAAAGTTAATTCAGTGTGTCTTGGCACTCTGTCCTGGCTGTTTGGGACACTCTGGTCCCTCTCACCCAGACAAATGTAATTCAGGTCCAGGCTTCAGGACAAGTTATTTCAGTCCAGCTGTATTTGTCTGGCAGGTGCCTATTGATGCTGTTCATCAGATGATGGCAGAATTTTCTGCTGGTGTAACTGCTGCTCTCTCCTACTCCCAGCTGGGTGAAGTGAAGGGAATCCAGCCCCTGAAAGCATGGCAATTGTTCTCTAGACCAAAAATGGGTTTGCATAGGGAAGAGAACTATCAGGCTGGGTTGGTTTAAACCCAGTTGTTTTATTTAAGAATACTTCTATATACTCCATCTTGTCTTACACAGGCACAGCTCTGGCTACTCATTTCCATCCTTGTTCCTATTCCTCTTGGTAAAGACAGTGCTCACCCTTCTTGGGGGTCTGTTTTTCTCTTTGGAAAAGGAGGAAAACAGCTAAGGACTCATCTCTGCCTTCTCCTCCCAGTAGCTGCTTTTTCCCTTTTTCCAGCAAAAGGGGCCTGATAATGAGGCTGTCAAGGGACTGAACCTGCTCTAATGAGAGCTGTACAGCACATTACATTTCAGAAGTCCACCTGTTACTTAGAGAAATTGTCTGGATCCTGGAAGAGTTGATCAGGGCCCTGCTCTTCTCCAGACACTGGCTCTGAGACAAACAAAAGAAAACTTAGATCTCCTCCAGCCATAGTTTTGGCAAAATCATAATTGCCCTCAGTACTTGAGGCAACTGTATAGAAAACCGGGCATTGTAAACATCTGCTTCCATTCAAAGCCAATGTACTCTTTAGCATTAATAAATGGAATTAATTTAATGATTTATAGATGGAGAGAAATACCATAGGAACTATTCTGTCCCTAGCCAAACCTCTTAAAAACAGAAGAAAATCTTTCAACCAGCATGAGGTTGTGCCACCATTCCACTGAGTTGCCCCCAGGAAACAGTGAAATTGTGCAAGCGAGTGCTGACCTGACAGAAAGGATCACTTTCATCTTTGACATTGCTGACTGCTACATCCACTCTTCAAACAGGGACATTTGAATCCAGCCTTCACGTTGCTTGTTCTCTTCACAGATTTTTGAATATTTTGTCCTGAGAATATCTGACAGCCACAAGAAAGGGAAGCAGAGGGTGCTGGACGTGCTGGCTGAAATCACAGGAGCCCTGAAAGATGCCTTGAACCCGCTGATCATTGGTTTGGTGGAAGGAATAACAAAGAGCCTGAACTCAAAGGATCCCAGGGTTCGTGGGGCAGCTGTGAAAGCACTGGAAGAATCCATTGCTCATTTGGGTAAGGCTGAGCCCTGGCAGGGACTCTCCTCAGCTTCGTCTCTGTCTCTCCTGCACAAGAGAGCGCTGAGTGCCTTGGCAGCTGCTCTTGTCTGTGGAACACTGCAGCTGACACCCACCAGAGGCTGTGCAGGTGCAGTCCTTATGCACCATCCCCAACAGGCTGGAATGGGATCAGCATTACCTAACAGTCCCAGGAGCCCTTGGCTCTGTGCTGCTTGTCTGAAGAGCAAGTCCTGGGCTACAGCTCTGCTACAGTTCAGAGGCAAAGGGGGTTTGGAGTTTGCTTGGGCCCCGTCTGACTTCACAAATGAACAGCTTTGCTGTTGGCATGAAGGGACACTGACCATCAGAGCTTCTGCAGGGCAGCCACCTGGGAGGCTCTACATTAGAGGCATTAGCTGCCTATTTTCCACTTTTCTTCTTTGTCTTCTATGTTCAAAGGGGAACTTGTGATTCACCAAGTTCATTTCTTTATATCAAACAGGTATAAACCCAGCTGTCAATGATGCCTTGTTCCACGTGTTGTTTTGCATGGGGCAAGATGGCCACAGCAATTAACTACATAGGCAAGGGCTGCTCTAAATTCCTTTGCCACACAGATTTATGTCTGCTCTGAAAATTCCGTATTGAGGGAACATGCCGGAACAAAGGAGTGTTGAAGAGGCAGGTCTTCAAGAGGAGTTTCCACTTTCTCCTCCCCAGCTGCTCTGTGAGCTCAGGAACTGTCTGACTCAGTGCCTTTCTGTGTCCCGAGTATGGGGCTTTTCCTTTTTGCTCTGGGATGCAAAACCTTTCCACTGCTTCCATGTGACTGAACTCTTGAGGTCCCTGATGTGAAATGTTTTAACACAGCTCCTGCTACAGCAGACAACTTTGGATTTACAAATGTGAAAGAAGAGCTTTTCTTTTGGAATTTAAAACCCTGCCAAGTATGCTGGAAGGAAAGAAGAATAGGATTCAAACATCTGCAGAAATGTACTTTATTTTATAAAATGGAGTTGGCCCTGCCCTTTCTCCTATGACCTGAGAAAAGTGAGCAGAAACGTGTGTTTCCCTTGTAGATAAAGTGTCACTGCTGAAAGAGTTCAGCTACCAATGGAATCACCTGAGTGGCCAAGCCCTGCTGGATGTCACCGAGCGTATCACAGGTATGGCCTCCCCTTCTGAACCCAGAGCTCTTCCCAGGGAGCATTTACAGGGAATGCCTGTGAGCAGACAGCAGAGCAGCTCCTCCAAACCAGGAGGTGCTGAGCGTGTCCCTGCTGCCCCATAGCCAAGGCAGGTGGGTTTGGCAGGTTTTCCCTGGCTGCTGCAGAGCTGGGCAGCACCTGAGATGGGGGCAGCGCTCGGCCTGGGGCTGAGCTCTCACTGGGGCATCTCAGAACCACCTCCAGCAAAGGGAGGGCTAAAAATGCCCCAGCTGGCTCCTCTCTGGGGAGCTCAGGGACATCTGTGATCTTTGAGGGGAAACGGTGGCAAATGCTGTTTCAGGGCATCAGCTTGTTTTGTCCTCACAGAATTCTTGTTTTTCTCTTGGAAAGTTTTGAGGCTGAACCGTGCAGAGCCTGGGGGTCACAGCTTAGGCCAGAGCTCAACAGAGGTATCAGAGGCACGGGTTTAGTGCAAGGCAGCCTCTGGGGCACAGGGACAGAAGCAGAGTGCTGAGGCTCCCTGCCTGTGCTGCCAGAGTGGCCTTGGACTGAGCCTTTCAGGGTGTGCAAACAGTGTCTGCCTGTGTCAGCGCTGCCCAAAATGCTACAAATGCAGCTGATAATTGATTCCTCAGAGGAGCTTGCTGTGTCAGCAATAGCCAAGGAATGGAAAAAGGATAATCTCAATATATAGCAGAGAAGATGATTGATACCCTTGCTTTAACTGGGGCTAAATCCACTGCTAATTATGCCAACATCTTTGAATGCAAGGTTTAATACACTTTGTGTCTTCATTAGGAATCTCAAAAGGGCATGTTCAGCGATTGGGAATGTCAAAGGCCCTTTAAAGAGCATTTGAATAAAGTAGATCTCCAGCAATAGGGCATTTAGTTTAGCAGTTCTTTTGATCTGTTTTTCAAATAAAGGAATTAACGATAAATTAGGACTACTTTAGAAAAAGCAGATGTTCTCTCTGAGATTTAGCAGGACCGGACAGCTGTTCCTCACATTCAGTAGTCACTGATGTCTTTAATTGCATTTAAATTCAATTGAATTCCCATTTTAAAATGGGCACCATAACCCTTTCCTGCTTAGCAGAATTGGTTTTGGGTACTTGCAGGAGCTCTTTCAATGTTGATGTCTGCTGGTGGATTAACAGCATAGAGAAAATGAAGTCTCTTCCACCACAGAATACTAAATTGCTGCTAAATAACATTTTGTCCAATTAGAAAATAAGAATGGTCTGCCTCCAGAGCATTTCAGGTTTTCATCTCTTAGCCAAATCTGCCTGTTGCAAGGAGTCTGTTGCTAGTAAACATTTGTCCGTGTTTGATACAGTTCAATTCAGAAAATGGGCAGAGAGATTTCAGAGACAGTATGAGAAAACACTCGTGTTTTGGTTACATTTCAGTCCCCTGTGTAGCATTTTTCTTTCTCTATGCTCCTATTTCAGTGGACATATAAGAAAAAGTGCCAATAACTTTGGGAGGGGAAGTGGCATTAAAATGTGGAGATGCCCAAATGCCAAGGCAATGGGATCTGGGTAATTCTCTCAGACACCCTGAGGTTTGAAACAGCTCTTTGTTGGAAGCCCCAAAAGCATTCTGCCAAAGACCCCAGCTGGTCACTGATGTTTCTCATCCAGCTGTCAGGCAGCAGCCATCTCTGGTGGGCTGGAGTTTTGAGGTGTGTTCTAATCCTGCCCTTTGCTGTGTGCCACTGAGCAAAGGGAAGAGCCAGATTAGACATCTGGCACTTGACATCAAAGTTACAAAAATGGAATCATCCCTTTTATTAGAAATCTCTCCATTTCCTCTCTATGGTACATTTCCAAATCTTCAGTGCGGGTTTAGACAACTTCTTAATGGAAATCAAAGGCAATTGGACATTTCACTCATTGCTCATGCAGAAAGAGATTGTTTAGTAAAGGTAGGAAGTCTGCCACAGGGACAAGGGCTCTGGTTGGAGCAATTAGTGCTGAGGGGTGGGTGGTTCTGTTTCCAGGATGCTGAGCTGCTTTGCCCGTTCTGGACCAAGGGGCTCTGGGTGCTGTTTTACTGCTCTTGGCCAGAGAGGCTGGCAAGAAGCAGAAGCAGAGGCAGATCCTTGTTGCAGGGAGGCTGGTGGGTAAGGAGCTGTGTCTCTGTCCCGGCAGTGCTTGTGCAGGGGGTTCATGCCAGGAGCCCTGAAGTCGCCCAGCGCGACGCCCTGCCCGTGCTCTGGTCCTGCCTGGAGAACAAGGCGCTGCCTGTGCGGAGCGCCAGCGTCCGCACCGTGGCCACCAAGCTGGCCTCTGCCCTCTGCAAGGTGATGGGCACCCAGCTGAAGGAATGTGCTGCCAGCAAGCCTCCACATGTGCGGGAAAACCTCTCCAAAATGCTGGGCTGGTGAAGGCGAGATGTTCTCCAGAAGGCTGAGGAAGCGCTGAGTTGGACACCTCTGGATTTGCCTTTTGAGCTGTGCCAAAAATGATCGAATCCTAAGGAAGGGTGTGCATCTGCCCCTGCTCTCTCCATTGCCCTTCCTAGTCATGGCATGGGGGGCCTGGAGCAACTCCAGATGGAGGACAAGGTGAAGGCAAACATGGCTCAGCCTCACACAGAGGTGAGGGGGGAGCTGGGCCAATCTCTGCTGGCAGGAAGGGTCTTGTGGCAGCCCAGAGAGGCTGTGCACATTGCCAGGGAACAGCTGTGCCCTGCACGTGCCCCTGCAATGAGCTGTGCTGCTGCCAGTGCCCCTGGAGCTGTGGGGCTGCTGAGCTGTGGGGCAGGCAGAGGAGCAGGAGGGTGCATGTGCAGCTGAGCCATTCCTGGAGAGCACAGGGCTCTGGGCTCCCTGCTGTCCCAGGGCAGCCCAGAGGCCAGGCTGTGCCTGTGCCAGCTCTGGACAAGTGGCTCAGGGTTTGCCCTGACCTGCCTCAGTGTCTGCCAGCAGGAGCATGTTTCCCTGTGCAGCTGTTTGGACATTTCCAGGAAATGTGTCCCATGAAATATGGAGCTTCAGATGCTTTAGGTTTGCATGGTGTCCTCTGTTAAACTTTGCCTCTCTGTTAAACTTTGAGTCTCCATTTTGCAGATCTGGCTGGTTACAGTCCTACCAAGAAGTTTTCTCCAGACACTTCCGATGTTCCCTCACCCACAAAGTCCTCGCCTCCCATCCAGAAGAGCTCTCTTTCCTACAAGCTCAGGAAGAAGCTGCCGCCTGTGTGAAGAGTGTTTGAAGAATAGGATTGATGCATTAGGCTTGATAGTTACAGCTGTACATATGTTCTGATCTTTAGATGTAGTTTTGAATTATTGTGTTTTGATTGTATCTTTAAAATTCGGTGACATATTTTTAATTGGATATATTTTATTTTGATGATGAAAAAAAAGTAAATTAAAAACATAAAATTTAAATAAACCAAGAGGAGAATGTGAGACCAGGACCTGCTAGCCTAGAGATTGCGGGAGTGCAGCTCATTCAGTGTGCCAGTGTCTCACCACATCCTTTCCTCATTGGGCCTCTCCTCTTCCTCTTTGGCCATGGTTTCTTTGTGTCATTTGTGCTGCTCTTTGTTACTTGGCATTACAACAGAGTCACCTGTTGACCTGTTTGGGGGACAATGGATCCAAAAGATCCTGTCTAGTCAAAGGTTTTCTACCTAGGTGTGTTCTGTGCTCACCAAAGGCCTGAGCAAAGAAACCAAGAGAAGTGTGCCCAAATCCCAAAGCTTTGCTCCTTTGCAATCTCCCACAGATCTGGCTCACAGGTGTCTTCAATCACAATTCCATAGGTAAGACGAGGTCATGGATTTCACTGGGAAATGATGCACTGCTTTGGCAAAGTCACCTGTATGTATATTTACCCGGGACAGCAGTGCAGCTGTGTTGTTTGCACCTTGTTTGCAGAAGGATGAGTGCCCTGGGAGGCCAATAACAAGTGACAAGGGTTCCTCCAATCTGCACTGCAGCCTGGGTGCCATTCAGCCCAGAGCTAGGGGTTCATTTGTTCCCATGGACCAGTGCTTTCCAGTGGAATGAATTCCTGCACAGCTGGAAGAAGCAATTCTGGATTCAGCTCCAGCTGTTGGTGGGCTGCATGATCATTGACAATGATGCCCTTCCAGAAATTATTCTGCAGTTTCCTTTCATAGTCATTTGAAGCTTTTAAACTTCACATTTCAATTTGCATTGCCTTAGGGAAAAAGACTTCTGGGCCCAGTGCAACCTGTCACCTTTTGGCAGCCAAGTCCTCGTGGTTGCCAGCTTCTGATGTTACAGAATGTCACCTGGCTGAATGAGTTTGCTTAGCTCTGGGTCTAGTCCTGGCCTAGTGAAACAGTTGGTAGCTCTATACCTTCCTTTCTCTTCCTCCCTCTTTTTCCTTATTTTTCCCTTTCCCCCAGTTCCTCCTCAATGCATTTTGCTGTGGTTATTCAATAAAGGTACATTTGTTTTGGTTATAGCAGCAGCTCCCTGTACCGTGTCGGTGTTTTTTGCACTCTGAGATCAACCCACAAACTACCACAAAACCCATTCGTAAGGATGGATCGTGACATTTGTATACATACTATAAAAACCTTCTATCAAGCCTTAAAAGTTCTCTACAAATTCATTTCCAACATTACTGGGCCTGGCACCGCCCAGCTCTGGTGTTTGCTGCCACCACCAGTGCCCAGATCTGGAAATTCCCTTGTTCTGGCAGAGCCAAATCCAGCAATTTTCTGGTAAAGAAAGCCAAAATCTGGCAATTTCTGCTGCCAGCACCGGCAATGCCAAGATCTGGTGTTTGCTGCCACTGCCCGTACCCCAGTCTGGACATTTCTTATTCCAACACAGCCCAAGTGCAGCAATTCTTTAGAAAAAGAAGACAAAAGGCAGCAATTTCCTGGTGCCAAGACTGTCACCACCCAGACCTGGTGTTTGATGGCACCGCCCATGCCCACATCTGGATATTTCCCTGTGCCAGCACAGCCCAAGTGCAGCAATTTGCTGGCACAGAAAGCCAAACCCCGGCAACTTTCTGCTACTGGGTCTGGCACCAACCACATCTTGTGTTTGCTGCCCCAGTACCCAGATTTGGAAAATAGCTGGTGCCAGCACAGCCCAAGTCCAGTGATTTGCTGGCACAGAAAGCCATAATTTTGAAATTTGCACGTTCTGGCTCCAGCACCATCAAGCTCTGGTGTTTGCTGGGACTGCCAGTGCCCAGATTTGGAAATTTCCCGATGCCTTCACAGCCCAGGTCTAGCAATTGGTTTTAGCTAGCTTAGGCAGAGAAGTTCCTTTGGACTTTGACTTTCCTTTCTCTTGGAATTGTTTAAACCTGCTCTAGACTGAAAACCCAGACAAACACCGGCAGCAGCTCACACCTGTGGCCCACCGAGCTCTGGGACGCTGCATTCCAGCACCAGAGGGACTCAGGAGAGACCGAGTGAGCCAACTACAACCCACAAAAAGGACTTTCTGAATTTGCCATCTCTTCAACATTGTCAGAGGTTTGATTTAATATTATTCATTTTTCATGCTTGTGAATACTTTACTTGTGAAATAAACTGGGGATTTTTCACTTTTCTCAAGGGAAGTCTTTTCCTGAACTAGTAGGGGGAGAGGCCGCTTGAACTTGCTTTCTAGATGGACAACTTTTGGAGATTTCCTCCCAAAATTTGCCCTAAACCAGCACAAACAGTCACAATGAAAATTTCACCAGTGGCATAATTTCCTGATTGAAAGTCTTGTGACCGAAGCTCGACCTTGTTCTCCATAAGAGATTCTTGGGAAGAGCAGACAGGAGAAGATTCCTGGAAAACTGAAACAGCTTTCCAGAAAGGAAATGAAAGAAACAATCCAAGATGTTTTCCTCTATTAATTTCTATGCTCCCCTTTTCCATGTTGCACTACTTCTCCACCCCAGTAATTCCAGATGCACTGCACCTCTAAGATCTGTGACTTAGTGATTTTTAGATGGTCTAAAATACCATGAGCCACACACAGTTTTCCTTCCCCTGTTTTTACAGGAAAGCAACACTGGAGGTGTCAGTGCAGTCCTGGGGTCATGTAGGAATCCTACCCCAAGGGAAGGTGGCCCGGCACTGTTTGACCCTCAGCAAGGACAATGCCCAGCAGCAAGGGAGGGGATTGCTGTGCCAGTGCGCACGAGTCAGGGCTCTGCATCCGGGCTCAGCACTGCAAAGTTCCCGTGTTTGGACAGACGGAGGGGCTGTCCCCGGGGCGCGCGGGGCTCGAACGTGGGGCTCGTGGGGCGAGCGGGGAATGGACACGGGGACGAACGGCCCCGGTGCTTCAGTTGCAGCAGCGGCAGCGGCGGCGGCAGCAGCGGCAGCAGCAGCGGCGGCAGCAGCAGCGGAAGAAGCAGCAAAAACAGATTCGTTTTCTCTCTTTCTTTCTCTTATTCTCTTTCTTTCTCTCTCTCTCCCTTTCCTGCTGTCGGGCACCCTTCTCTCGGGGTCCCTAGCCCGGCGTCCCTCTCCTCTCCCCGCCTCCCTCTCCCCTGCCGGGCCGGGCCATGCCCCCGGCCCGCCCCCGGCCCCGGGCGGGGCTGCCCCGTGCCCGGCCCCGGCCGTCCCGCCGCGGTCTCGCCTCCGCCCGGCTCTGGCCGTGCTGGCGGTGGCGCTGCCGGGCGGGCATCGGTGCCGGGGGCCGGGGCGGCACCGCCGCCCTTCGGCTCCGCCTGGCCCGAGCCCGGCCCCGGCCCCGGCCCCGAGGCAGGCTCCAGTCCCGACCACGGCCCTGGCTCCGGCCCCGGCTCCTCCCGGGGCCCGCGAAGGACACAGGCGGCGCGGCCGCTCCCGCCGCCTCCGCTGCGGCTTCCCCGGCCCGAGCTCCGCCGCTCGGCAGCGCGGCCGTCGGCCCCGAGCCTCCCGTGCCGCGTTCCGAAGATGGAACGCCTGGGCATGGCCGGCCCGGGGCGGGTGAGGGGCGCTCGGGGGCCGTTGCTGGCCCCGGGCCGAGCGCTGAGAGCCGCGTCCCGCCCGCAGGGACGGCGCAGGAGGCCCTGCAGGAGCGGCACCTGCTGGGCTCGCTGCTGGGGTGCGCTCCAGACACAGCCATGGAGCAGAGAGCCCCGAGAGCGCCCAAGCTGGCCTGGGTGGAGAAGGAGGAGGAAGAAGGCCCTGGAGCTACCCCAGCGCAGGAGATTGAAGAGGTGGTGCCGTTCATTTCACCGCAGGAGGGTGAGTGGCAGAGCTGGGCTGCAGGGCTGGAGCCTGCAGCCAACTTGGCGCCATCCCATCCCATCCCACCCCATCCCATCCTATCCCACCCCATCGCACGCCATCCCCTGGGGAAATGCCCACGGACAGGACAGAAAAGGGGCCGGGCAGACACCCTGCAGTGGCCGTGCTCCATCACCCTGGAGCATTCCGGGGCTCTCCCTGCCTGGGCAGCGCAGGGCTGGGCTGTGTTCTCCGGCCTCTTGCGCAGCCCCTCAGCTCTGGCTGCGCTCGCTCTTTGCCAGATGCAGCCCTGCAGCGCACACAGGAGCAGGAACGCACCCGTGGCCTCTTCCGCAGAACAGCGCAGGTACCTGCAGCCACCCCCACATGGGCTGGGCCTGCTGTCCCTGCTCAGCCCAGCACCGTGTGTGCAGCACTCCATGCAACATCCCTGGCTTCTTGCCCTTCTGCTACAGATGGTTGGCAAATTCATGAAGAGGATTCGGGAGGAAGAGACCAGCGTCATGGGCACTGTGCTCAGAGCATACCCTCCCATCTTCAAAACCAACACCAGTGCTGCCCTGCTGGATATGCTTGTGGAGGAGGGTCCTTCCAGTGCAAAGCAAGTAAGCAGCCTGTGGCCTGACTTCGCAGCAATTGCTTGGCCTCCCAAGCCACGCCTGCTGCTTACTGTAAGCCTTGAGGCCATGGCAGTGTGGTGGCAAGGGAAGTACTTTTCTGGGGCAGCTGGGCACATGACTCCCTCTGGCAGCTTTCCAAGTCTCCCCTGCCTTCTCCAGGTGCCCGCCATGGTGAGGTACATCCACCAGTGGCTTGTGGCCAATGATTCTGCCGAGCACAGGTTGGACAAGGCCCTGCTGAATCTCACCAGAGCACACCCGGATGACGCAGTGGTGACGCTCCTGCGTGTGGCCCCGTCCTGTGACAGGTATGGGGCCAACCTGCCCAGAGGGCTCAGGCCTCCCCAGCCCATCACCCTGTACAGCCTGGCCCAGGTGTGTGACCAACAGAGAGTTCCAGGGCCCTCTGGCTGCTGCTTTTCCCAGCCCTGGCACGTCAGCCCCCCAGCCTGCTGCCATGCTCCCTTGCTGCCCCTCAGGGCTCTGTCCCCACAGGGCTGGGCTGCCTGGCTGCTGCTGGCCAGGGCCAGTGGGCAGAGGCAGCGCCGGTGCTCAGCCCGGGCCCCTCGGGATGCCCAGGCCACGGTGCTGTGTCTGAGACCCGCCCTGAGACAGAGCTCTAACCCCACAGAGCTGCCATCACCATGTGGAAGACCATCATGTGCTCGCCCAGGACTGCAGAGCCAGTGCAGCTGATACTCCTGGATGTGCTGGGGAGCTGGCCAGAGTGCAGCATGTGCACCTGCGATGGGGACAAAACGGGTGTCTTTGCCCTGGCTGTGAGTTTCTGTAACTGGCCTTTGCTGGCCCCAAGGCTGCCTCTCCAGCAGCTCTCCATCCTCCTTCCCCCACTGCATCTCCCTGCCTCAGGCGCTGGCCTGAAACCTGGCCCAGTGGCAGCTTCAGTCCCACCAGGCCCCGTGCTCCCCCTGCCAAGGTCTCTCCGGGTCTCTCCCTCCCCTGCTCAGGCTCTGCCACACACACACCTCGGCACTGAGTGCTGTCTCGGGGGGCTTTGTCCCTTGCAGGCAACCGTGGTGATGTGGAAGATCCTCCAGGAGCCCCATGTCCCACGTGTAGTGACACTGTATTTCCCCCACCTGTTTGTGCATCTGCTCTTCCAAGTGTTCTTCATCACAGAAGAGATGCCAGAGGAGGTGGATACCTTCTGGAAGAAATGCCAGGAAGAGCATGGCCTTGCCACCAGCCCCAACAGGTGCTCCATGCCACTCCTCCTGTCCCTGCCACATGGCCTGCAAAGGAGCCAGTGCTGCCAGTGTGACCTGGGCTTTGCTCTCTGCCCACAGGTTTGCAGTGCGGACCCTGCAGTCCCTGCTCTGCCTTCTCCAGTGTGAGCAGGTGGTGGTGTCAATGGAAGGCAAGCGTGGCTGGGACACGCTGCTCTGTGTTGATACCCACCACTCTGCCGTGGCTCTGCTGGCCGGGTGAGACCCCCCTTCTCCCCATTGCTCCTGGCATTTGTGCCCCGTGCATGGGCTGTCCCACACAGTCCCCGTGGCTGGGGCCAAAGGGACGAGCGACAGCCAAGCAGATTGGAAAAGGCTGGGAAAGGAGGCTGCCTAGGAGCGGCCACATCTCAAAGGGCCCAGGTCGCCTGGCAGGGTGGTGGGGAAAGACAAGAACCGTGTGAGTCAGTGCTGGGAAAGGCTTTCCCCCTCTGCCCCCCGGCTCAGGATCTTAATGCCATTTTCTGCCTTGCAGGGAGATGCGCCATGCATCCAGGCCCTTATGTAAAAGCATCTTATGCTGCCTCCTTGACATGCTCAGTGAAGAGATGCCATACTGGGATTTCCCTGCCCTGGCATTCCTTGCTGAGGTGAGCCTGAAGGCCAGCATGACCTGGCTGAGCTGCCTCCTAGCTCTCTGCCCTCTCGTCGCCACAGACGCCTGGGACGGTGCCCGTGCCCTGCGCTGCTGCCTGGGCCCAGCCCCGTGCGGCTCCGGGCTCCTGCCAGCTGGCTCCCCCGTCACTGCCCTGTGCCTTGCAGGTCCTCGAGTGCCTGGACTTGAGGGACTGCAGGGACAGCATCATGGATGTCTTGTCATGGCAGCTGCGGAGGGAGCGTGCAGACATTGGCAGCCAGCTGCTCAGGGTCCTCCTCCCGCGCAGGGACCATTCCCCGCTGGTGAGAAGGGGGCAGTGGCTGAAGCTGTGCAGGCAGCGTGGGGCTGGGCAACGCAGTCGCTTGGCCTTGCCTGGGCTTTGGGCACTGGGGCAGCTGCCCCCAGTTCTCCTGCCTCCCGCTTCAGCTGCCCCAGTTCTTCGGGACAGGCCTTTGGCCTCTGGGCCCTGTGGCAGCAGGGTGGCCTTTCACAAACTTGCCTTCCACGCAGGCCGAAAGAATGCAGGGCCTGACTGAAGGGCTCGTGGAGCTCCCGCAGGTCAGGGTGACCACCATGCTACTGGACTATCTGTTCCTGGATAATGGTGCCCCAATACCCAGCCCCATGGCCCTGCAGCTGGCTAAGGTGTTCCTGCCACTCTTTGACTACGTAAGGCTCTGTGCCCCCAGCCACGGCCACTGGCTGCTGCCCGGACACTTGGTGCCCTGTGCAGATGCAGGCCTGTGCCAGTGTGGGCCAGAATCAGCTGCTGCTGAGCTCTTGCTGCCTTCCTGTTCTACAGGGTGACAGCCAGGTGCAGCAGCTCTCCATGACTGTCTTTCAAAACTTGATGTCTGCTGTAGAAGAAGAAGGAAAAACGCTCCTGATGACACAAGTGTGTGAGAGCCTGCTGCCACTGCTCTTCCATTGCCATAATGAGAATCTGCATGTGGCAGAGGTGAGGACTCGTGGGCTGCTGCTGTCCCCCTGGCAGGGGGCTCGCCTGCCTCCTGCCCTGCGCCTGCTGGACTGCAGCCTCCTCCAGGCTGCAGCTCCTGTGCCTTGGGCTCTGGGGCCATCTCCGCCTCTCTGCTGCTCTCCAGACTTCTCGGGAAATGCTGCTTTGTGCGGTCAAGTTCCTGAAAAGGAAAGCTCTTGAAAAAACTGTGAAGAAAGAGAAACTCTCAAAGTTCACTGAGCTCCTGGTAAGGATGGCCTGCAAGCCCCAGCCTCAC
This sequence comes from Ammospiza nelsoni, assembly GCF_027579445.1. Taxonomy (NCBI): domain Eukaryota; kingdom Metazoa; phylum Chordata; class Aves; order Passeriformes; family Passerellidae; genus Ammospiza; species Ammospiza nelsoni. Next base: position 678,085 of record NC_080666.1, read on the forward strand.
CCTGGAGAAGGCCCCTGAGGGCAGTGCTCAGTGTGCAGGGCTGTCAGCTGTGCCCCGGCCCGGTGCTGCACGCAGAGGCCGTGCGGGCTCTTCTCCAGGCTCCCGTGGGCCCGAGCCAGGTGCCCACGGAGCCCCGGCCCGGCGGGGCTGCAGGGTGGCACCGCGGCTCCCCGGGCAGCAGCCGGGCCTCTGCCCCCTCCTCTCGGGAGCCCTTGGCCAGCGGCTGCTGGCCGCGCCTCAGGGCTGTGCGGGCAGGGGAGGCCGGGGCTGGGCGCAGGCAGCGCCGGGCCCAGGGGCTGAGCCTGCGCCAACCCTTCCCTCCTGCCGCTCTCTGCAGCTGGCAGAGGACAGGAGCCGAGCGGCTGAGCACCTGCGCCGGGCCATGCCCTACCTGGAGAGCCCACAGGAGTCCCTGCGAGAGGCAGCCATTAGGTTCATGGGTGAGTCCCGAGCCCGGGCTCCCTTCCCGGCCCACTGCAGCTCGGCCCCAGCCCCGCCTGCTGCCCCGGCAGCGCCAGCCGTGCCCTGGGGCGCCGTGGAGCCCCGCCTGGCCTGGACACTGCTGCTGCCGCCCTCTGGCAGCCGTGCCCTGGGCCGGCAGCATGCGGCAAGGGCCGGGCTGAGCCCTGCCGGGCCGGCAGCCCGTGTGGCCACAGCGCCGGCAGCGCTGCTGGCAGGGAGCTGTGCTGCTGGGGCCGTGACAGGCTCTGTGTTCACAGGCATGGCCGGGCGGCACCTGAGGGGGCAGCAGCAGGAGCTGCAGCTGATCTGCACTGGTGAGTGAGGGCAGCGGGCTGACAGCGGGGGCTGCCGGGGCAGCTGCAAGCCCTGCCCCAGCTGCGGAGGGCTCTGCTCCCGTGGGCAGAGCACATGGAGCTTTCAGGGCCACGTGGGCCATTGATGGCCAGCAGCTTTGGGCTGATCCCATTGCTCCCTGCTCCCTCCGGGCCATGGCAAGAGCCGGCTGGGATGGCCTTGGCAGGGGGCTCTCCTGGGCTCCCCGCAGATCCGGCTCTGACCGTGCCTCTGTTCCTCTCTCTTGCAGCCCTGGAACCCCTGACAGAGGACACGAGCAGTGCCGTGTCACAGCTGGCACTTGAAACACTGCATGTCCTCCGGGCAATACAGCGTGGGCGATATTCCACCATCTGGAGGCTGCACGATCAGCTGCGCAGGGCATGGCGGACTCGGCCTCGCCTGCCGGGGCTCGGCTGCTGCACTGCCAGATGACTGAGGAGGAGAGCTGATCTGGGAGGCTGTCTTTGCTGGGGCAACCTGAGCCAGGGGTAATTTTCCTTTTCTTGAAGATTTTTCTTTTCTTCTTTTCCCTTTTTTATCTAGATTGTAAATAAATAATATAGAGTATATGTCACGATATATATTTGTATATATTATAGATTATTGTAAATAACTCAATTCTAGAATGTGTTATGATACACAGACTGCCAGAAGCTTTTCTTTGCTGCCCAGGGTCTGCAGGGCAAGAGGCAGGAAAGGGTGAAAAGGGACCTTGTGCTCAGCAGCAAAGCAGGCTGAGGGGTGGTGGGGCCCTGAAGGGGGCAAAGGGGGCTTGCGCTCAGCCAGCTGCCCAGGCATGCAGTGGGCAAAGGGAAATGGCCAGAAGGCCATTGGCCTGTGATGGTTCTGCTGAAGCCTTTGTGCTGCCCACAGAGCGGCTGGGCAGGGGCCGGGGCTGCGGGGATCCCTGCCAGAGCGGTGCCTGGAGATGGCCACAAGCCCTGTGCCAGGCAGGAAGCGCCATCCGTGTCCTCCTGCCCGTGTGCTGCTGGCTGCCTTGCTGAGGGCTCCCAGGTGCCTCTGGATGGGGCTGCTCTGGAGCTGCTGTGGGGCTGCGGCGCTGCTGCCGGGCAGCTTGGCCAGGCTGGGGCAGAGCCTGAGGGGCTGGGGCGCTGGCAAGCCCTGAGCAATGGGCTGTCAGAGGCCATAAGCAGCCCTTGTTTGCTTTGGGATCACCCTGATTTTGGGGGCAGTGCAGGAGGGAAGAGAGAAAATGTGGGCTTCCCTCAGCCATGGCTGGGTTTTTTCCCTACCATGTAGGAGTTGGGCCTTCCTCAAGGCCCTGACAGAGATAAGAGATTTTCCCTTTTTCCTTGTTTTCCCTTTTTGTATCTAATGTCTTTTCAATAATGTGTTGTTTGTTTTTCCAGAGGAAGCATTCGAGGTGGTCCAGTGTGGATGGGGAAGTGCTTGGGAGCAGCTGTGGGGTGGATGGGCCGTGCCCTTGGAGAAGGCTGAGGCCAGGGTTTGGGAGCAGCTTTCCTTGCAGCTGTGGCTGGCGTGAGGTGGGTCCCTGTGTGATTGGCAGGGTGGGATCAGAGCTTTTGGGAGCTGGCAGCGAGCACAGGAGCATCCTGCTCTGGGCAGCTGCTGAGGGCTGGATGTGCCATGGCTGGCTGCAGGCTGGGCACATGTCCTGCCCTCCTGCTCTGGGCCAAAGGCAGCAGGGATGGGCAGCTCTGGGCACAGCTCTGGGCACAGCCAGCATGGCCTGGGCACCGCAGGCCTTGGCACAAGGGCACAGGAGCCCTCAGCTGACGGGCGGTTTCTGCTTTCTCTCCTTGCAGCCGGGCTCTGCGGGTGCTGAGGCTGCTCTGGGCTCTGCCAGGGCTCTGCTGGGCTCAGCCCTGGGCCCAGCTGGGCTGGCTCTGCCCTCACATTGCTCTGACAGCTCTGCATCAGACGAGCCCCTTGTGAGCACAGTGCCTGAGCTTTCTGCTTTGGCAGGTGAGTGAGACTCTGCTGCAGGCCCAGAGATTGCAGCTGGGGACACACATCCAACTGGCAAGGACCCAAACTCTCCACAGTCCCAGCTGAATTCCTGGATCTGTACAGGGTGTTTTGTGTGTCCCATTCTTCCTTCTTGATTGGCTGGGATTGTGCAACTGCACTTTCTTCCTCCTCTAGAAGTGCCACGAGTGGGCCAAAGCTGGCGAGTGGGCCGTGCTCCTGAGGCAGTGCAGTCTGGAGCTGGTGGATGGAGAATTGCCCTTCTGCACTGCCAAACCAGAGCAAAAAGCCGTAAGTGGGACTTAGTTTCTCTTTGAAATCCCTGACAGTTTCAAAAGGAATGTGCAGCTCATTCCCAGGCTGAGAAGGAAGGTCATCTTCTAAGGGGTTTAGGCTTTGACAGAGTTTCCATTCCCAGTCCTGCTTGGAGCTGGAAGGGCACAAAGCAATTTCCTCTTGCTTCGACCTCAATTTCAAATACCAATGTTGGAAACAAAGCCCAAAATCTTTTAAGAGGTTGCTGAGGTCAGTAAGATGGATCCAATGCCATCAGCACATTTGCAATGGAAATAACTGAGTTGTCTTTTTCAAAAGATCATTTACTTCTTAATGCAAAGAATGTAACTTTGCATTTATGTTTTGGTTTTTTCACTAACATTATGTTATGGTTTTTCACTAAAACTTGGATTTTATTCTTATCTTTTACAATTAACCTATTTTTTTCCTTTTTCCTATTTTTTCCTTTCAATAGAAAACATGTCCTATCAAAGGAATGTCCTTTGCTTCTGGTTCCTGTGTGGAGCAGCTCCCTTCCTGCTGGCTGAGCTGCTCAGGCAGAGCCCGGCAGCTCCTGGCCCTGCAGGGCTGAGGCTTTTCCCCGTTGCTGGGCACAGACTGATGGAGCAGCACTGCTGAACACGGGCACACAGAGGGACCAGCAGCAGCTGCCTTTGGCCACCTGAGGCTCCCAGGCCCAAACTCTGAGCAGCCAGGGCTGGAAGAGACTGTCAGGATCTGATCCCTGATTCTGGGCCAAGGCTGCACAAATGACCCCACAGCAGCAGCAGCAGCAGCAGCAGCAGCACATGGAGCTGACTTTGAGCACAGCCCCTGCCCCTCTTCCCTCCCGTGTGCAGCGGTGTCACAGCAGCCTGAGGCACCTGGGAGCCCCCAGGGCCAGCAGGGACTGGAGATGGCAGCCCTGGGCTCCTGGAGGCTGTGCAAGGAACAGAGCTGGGCACTCCCTGTCCTTGGGAGCTTCCAGATGGAAAAGGCTGCTGTGCCCAGGCAGCTCCAAGGGCACAGAAAGGAGGCTCTGGAGCACTAGATCTGTGCCAGTGCCACAGTCCTGGGCAGCAGCCAGCGAGCCCTGGGGGAACAGAGGGCACAGCAAGAGGGACAGAACCAGGCAAGGGCAGAGACTGGAGAGAGCCAGGCCCGGGAGCAGGAACAGCTGCTCCGTTGCACTCTTGGAGAAAGCTCTTGGCTGGTTCAAAGCACTGAAAGGCGTGAAGGGCAGAGAGGAGGCCACAGCAAACAAGCTCCTGTTTGTACAGCCTCCCCTCTCCGTGTCCCAGAAGGGATTGCATGGACTGTGTTCTCTCTGAGCCGTCTCGTTCAGCATGAGCATCTCAGCACCAGGAGCTGAAGGAGCTGAAGCCTCAGGCCACAGGAGCTGGGCAAGAGGGAACTTTTGGAGCAAAGGAATGCTGCTAAAATAGCCCCAGCTGAATGCAGTGGATATAATCATGGAATCACAGAATCCTTTCTGTTGGAAAAGCCCTCTGAGCTCACCCAGTGCAGCCGCTCACCCAGCAGTGCCAAGCCCAGCACTAAACCACGTCCCTGAAGTGCCAAGGCCTGGACACCAGCCCTGAGTGAGGCCTGGACAGCAGGCCCTGAGCCAAACGTGGCCTCTGGATGAACCTTCCAAGCAAAGGTTCTCTTTGTATCTGCTCCCTAATGAAATATGCATGGTCATTAGCACTGAGATAGATGTAGCCACTCCTCAGTGAAACATGTATTGACCTTTGTGTATGTAGAAGCCAGACAAGACCATGAAATCTGACATCTGGCCTTGTTTGGGGCTGAAGGATCAAAGTCACCTCCCTTGGTTCCTCCTGGGGCCCTGGCCAGGCTTTGGGAGGGACCCAAGAGGAGGATGAAAGCAGATGTTGCCACACTAGCAGTGCTGTCAGTTTGTTCATTCAGCACTGTCAGAGCTGGGCCCTCTCCCAGCGGGGTTGGAGCCTCACCTGGGGCTGGAGGCACCTGCAGGAATTCCCAGTGCCCAGGAGTGGCTCTGCAGCCCTTGGCTGTGACAGCTTCCCCAGCTGCTGTGTGGGTCTGGGGGATGGTAAAGGCTGAGGGTAAATGCTGCTGGATCTTTGTTAATCACTGCAGGCAATCTTTGGTGGGGATAGTTGGGTGCATTGCTGAGCTGCTCCTTTTGTGATTCTTTGCTGCTCTGAAATGCAGGAAATGACACTGATTCCTTCAGTTGGAGTCTGTGTCTCTGGTGCTGACCCTGCCCACTGGTAAAACAAAACGGGCACAGTCTGGCCAGATGACAACAAAATGTCACTTGTTCAATGTCAATGTGAGGAATCAGTCCCATCAGAAATTCCCAGCTGGGAAGCCCTTCCCTGGAGTTCCCTGGCTCTGGAGTGGGCTGAGGTCGGAGCCCCTTGTGAGCAGTGGGGCAGTCGGGTAAAAGAAGCTGCACCCCTGGATGGCTTCAAATGCATCCAAAAATTGCAAATGGAAAAGGAAAAGACCTTGTGGGTTTGGGCAGACAAAGATGAATTTGTTGAGAGTACATAGGAAACAGCACCTTCAGAAGGAACAATGATTGTTGGAATGCTCCCACATGGAGCAACAGAAGAAGGTTTTAATCTTGAGCTGATATGCATTTGTACAAGTGAAATATTGATATCATAAATATCTATATACATATTTATAGTATAATAAGACATATATATATTAATGTATTCACATATATATGTGGGTATATATGTGTATACACATATGTGTAAAACAATATGTATGTATTGTTTATATTGTTTAACACATCCTGCCAGACCAGATCTCCCTGTTTGCTCTAAGGGCCCCTGTGGAAAATGCTCTGATCCACGGGGCTCCGTGTGAAGGCTGCTGTGACACTGAGGGACTTGCACAGGAATTCCATCCAGGAGCCTGGGTGCCCCTCAGGGACTGGGACCCGGCCCCTTCCAGCCAGAGGGGAAAGGGCCCCCCCAAGCCTTGTTAGCCACAGACAGCATGGTAAAGCTGAACAGCAAAGGGCCTCGGGGCACTATTCTGGAATTAAAAAGGTGCCAGCTCCATGGACAACAGAATTCTTGTTCCTAATTTGAATGGGATTGAGAAAAAAGAATGAAGAACGGTGTCACTAAAGTACTACTGATGTCTGTAAGGTGTACCTTGATAGTCAGCCAGAATCTTTGTCTGCCACAAACACCTCTAGTGTTTCACCAAGGGGTTGGTCATCAAAATGTAATGATGGGTTATGATGGATTGCTGAGCTTACTTTGTAATTCTTTGCTAATGATGATGTGCTTTGCTGAGCTTATCTTTTTGTAAATGTTTGCAGCTGTGCATGATATAAATGACACAATTCCTTAAGTTGGTGTCTGTGTCTTTGGCAGTGACCCTGCCCACTGGTGAAACAGGGCCCCCTCTTGCCTAAGTGTTACCTGGGAAGGCAAAAGCCCTCCCTCCAAAATTTGCCCCTTCCTCCCTGCTCCCCCCTTCACACCCTGAGCATGATATGCTCTGGTCTGGGCTATGCCCGGGTCAGTTGGGGTCCCCTGTCCTGGCTGTGTCCCCTGCCCAGCTCCCCCGCAGCCCCAGCCCCTCCCCAGCGTGGCTGGACGAGGGGCAGGACAGGCCTTGGCTGTGCTGCAGCTCAGCAAGAACAAAACCATCTCTGCGTGCTCAGCGCTGTGCTCAGCACCCGGCCCAGCAGTGTCTCAGTGCCAGGGGCTGTGCCCTCAGTCCCTGCCAGGGGTTTCCATGGCAACTGCCAGGCCAGGTGACCCAGGTGTCCCCCCAGTGCCGGTTGCCATGGAAACAGTGCCCAGCCCCGCCCCTTTCTGTCTGGCTGACCTGGCCTTTGGCCCTGGCAGTGCCGGTGGCTGCTGGTTCCTGGTGCCAGAGCGGCCAGCGCAGCACAGGGCAGGTGGCCATGGCACAGCCCCCAGCAAGGGATCCCCTCTGGCTCTGGGCACTGACACCAGCCCTGAGCAAGGGCCCAGGGCAGCTTTCCATGGCCACCAACCATCACAATGGGGCTGGGCATTGGTTGCCATGGCACCAAACCAAGGACCGGTCCCCGTGGCCATTGCCATGGCACCTGGTGGCACCAACGAGTGTCACTGCAATTGTACCTGGAACAGCCCTGGCACTGCTTTGTCCCAGGGTTGCCATGGCAGCCAAGGGCAGCAACAGCTCTGCAGGCAAGTGGCCATGGAACCTGGCTGCAAAAATGGCTCCTTGGGCTGGTTTCCAAGGAAACCTGAACTGATGGGGGTTGCCATGGCACCCAAACGCAGCAGTGGGGTCCTTGCAGTGTCCATGGCAACAGTCCCTTGCAATGGCACCACTGCATGTTGGGATGATGATCCACCCTCAGAGCTGGCCCAGGGCAGGTCTGGAGTGCTCCTGGTGGCAGCTTGGGCTTGGCACACACTCGAGAAGGATGTCTGTTTGCAATGGGGAAACTCAGGAGTTTTAGATTGCTTCAAAAATCAAAGAAGGAAAATCCCTCTTTGGCTGTGTGCAGCCACTTCTCCAAGCAAAGCAGGTTCCAGGTGAGTGAGGAGAGAGACGATGGGCTTGGGGAATATGGAGCAAGGTTGTCCACGCTGGCTCAGAGCTCAAGGCACAGCTTCTCTGAGCAGGCCAGGGCTCCTTAGGAGAGTCCCTGGATCAATATCAGTCACTGAATGCTGCAATCACCTCTTGTGTAATAAGAACAGCAATAAGAAGACACCCTTTAAAATAGGACTACATATTTCCTGGAAGCTCTTTGAACTATTTCTCCATAACTGTCAAAGGAAAACCTCCTAATGAACTACACTGGAGCAGTGGGAAATCAAGGCAGAGCCAGGTTTGTCAGGACTTGCTTGATCCTCATGAGCCTCACTGTGCATTTGGAGTGAGCCCTTGAACCTCAGGGCCTGGGAGGAGATTGCACAAACCTTGCCAGGAATCAAAGGCAGAGGAAACACCCAAAGTGTCTCCAGGCATTCATGGCTCCCTCTGAGGTCCCTCTCCAACACAGGCTCCTCATGGACTCCTTGGAGGAGAGAATTTGTGGCCAGGATGGCACAAAAACCTCTCAGAGAATGTGGAAAGGAAAATCTAAAGTACCTTCAACACCTTGAGTGTCTCAAAGCATTAATGAGCCCTATTTCGTGTCAGTACAAAGCTCTCCAGGGACTAATTAACGCAGATAATTTGGGCCATGATTGGACAAATATCTCCCAGAGTCTATCCCAAGGGAAACACCAAGTACCTTAAAAGAACTGAAGTACCTTGAAGCATTTATGAGCCCCACTGAGTGGTGTTACTGACAAAGCCTCTCTAAGGACTAATTGCAACACATAATTGGAGACCATGACTGCACAAAGCTCTCAGAGACTCCAAGGCAAAAGCATAACCCCAAGTCCTTTGAAAAACCTGCAGTCCCTGAAAGGAGCATTCAGGAGCCCCCAGGGCCATTGCTGAGCAAGGCTCTCCAGGGACTCCTTCCAGCAGATCCTTGAGGCCACTGGGATGTGGGCTAGGGAGGGATGCTGAGGGCAGGACAAGGGGCTGACAGTGCACAGGCACTCCTGTGTGAACACAGACACCAAGAGTCAGTGCAAGGCACATGGGAGAAATTCCCCTGAGGGTAGGCAATGCTCACTGCTGATTCTTTGGCATCTCCCCAGCGGGTGAAGGGTTGAGCCTGGAGGAGTGGGGGGATCGGCCCAGGCTCTATGGTTGTTCAGGATCCCCGAGTGCAGCAAACGGGAGAGTTCCCGGCTGGGAGAGGCCCCACTCAGAGGGAGTCGCTGGCCCAGGAGAGCTCCAAGGGCTCCTTTTGGAGTGCTGAGTGCAGGGCCCCAAGAGAGGGGCTTCAGGCCCAGCAATGGCTCATCCTGGCCGCACTTGGCACCAACAGCTTTCTTTGGCAGGGTGAGAACAGGGATGTTGTGCCACTGAGGGAACAAAAACAGTTCCCATGGCTGCTCCTAAAGGAACCAGGAGCTGGTTGGGCAGCAGCAGTGCCTGGAGCAGACAGTGTTTGTGATGAGCTGCAGAGGAGCTGAGCCCAGGGGCTGTTGGCCAAGGCTGAGGCCCAAGGAGCATTTCTCAGTTGGCAGGGCGGCCTGAGAAGGGGAGGGAGGAATGCAGCAGCACAGGGCCATGGAACCAAGGGACCATTGTGACACTGTGGGGCCCTGTGAGACCAAGGGACCATTGTGACACTGTGGGGCCCTGTGAGACCAAGGGACCATTGTGACACTGTGGGGCCCTGTGAGACTGCAGGGCTGCATGGAACCAAAGCTCCAGGGCGACACAGAGTGGCCTGCTGTCATCAATGGTCCATTGTGACACTGTGGAGCCAAAGGAGAGCATTGTGACACAGCAAAGCCCCAGGGTCCAAAGGTCCATTGAGACATTGCAGGGTTCACGGAACAGAGGAGTCACGAGACATTTTGGGGCCTGGGGAACCACAGAGACCATTGTGACACTGCAAGGGCTCTTGGAATCCTTGGGACCATTGTGACACTGCAAGGGCTCAAGGAATCCTTGGGACCATTGTGACACTGCGGGGCCTTATGACACCTGGGGGCCACTGTGACATTGTGGGACCCCATTGAACCTGGGGACCAGTGACATGGCAGGTCTTCTTGTAATCAAGGGGCTATTGTGACACTGCTGGAACCCATGGAATCAAGTCACCATTATGACACTGCGGGGCCCCATGGATCCAAGGCACCATTGTGACACTATGGAGCCCCATAAAACCAAGGGAAAACAGAACAGGTCTGGCTGGTTTGGCTTCCCATGGACTGCCTGACTTATCTAAGTGACCTTTGCATGTTGAGGGTCACTTCTCATCTGCTGCTAAAACGGTGGGGCTCTGTGCTTTCCTTCCCAATGGAAAAGAACTGTCCTTCTGCTCCAGGCACCCATGGCCAGAATTGGGATTTCACCTCCAAAGTTCCTTATATCCAGAGATTGTTCCCATAGGAATATTGCCAGGATAAGTCTGGCTGGCAGTAGTTTCACAAGGGTCACCTCTCATCTGTCCCCAAAACACTGGGGGAGGCTCCATGCTCTCCTTCCCATGGGAGAGAACTGTCCTGCTTCTCCAGGTGCCCATGGCCGAGATTGGGTTTCCACCCCCAAAATTCCCTAAATCCAAAATCTGCTATTATTGACAAGTCTGGCCTTGGCGTACTGAGGCTCTCACCTGCCTTCCAAATCTTGGGGCTCTGTGCTTTCCTTCCTATGGAAAACAACTGTCCTTCTCAGCCAGATGCTCATGGCCAGAATTGGGATTTCACCTCCAACATTCCCTGTTGTGACAGACTGGAGGAGACTGTTGGCTAGAAACATTTCATATGTTGAGGAGGAAGGGGCAGGTCCAGCCTTGCCCTGCCCTGTAAGCCCAGCCTTGCCCTGCCCTGTGACCCCAAGGGGCCTCCAGTGTGTTTACGGTTTCTACCTGACCTGTGGCACACTGAACCCCCAGCACCGCCATCCCAGCCGGGGCACTGGGGCCCTCTTGGCTCTACTCAGTGCTGCTGCTGTACTCGGGGCACCCTAAACCCCGCTAGGGACCCGTGTCCCCCCACTGCAGGGATTGTGCGCGACTCACACTGCCCCGATCCTCCACGCACCCGGAGCTCCGTTCGGGGTTTGTGTGCTAACTCACCAATTCACCTGCCACCTTTACTTGAGTTTGGTGCACAGGAAAAACACCAGCCAGATATCTGCAAGAGGTCAGGAATTACACAAATTTTTACAGGCAAAGTACAAAAAAACCAAGAAACTTTGGAAGAGGATTTCATGCAACATCCAATTACAAAGAAAACACTTATCATAGCAGTAACTTCATTAACTTAGTTCATTTGACGTAGAAATCATTGAACACGTAAGCTGTTGAGGTACCCAAAAATGTTCCATATAAAGAGCATTAGAAAGAGAAGAAAGAGAGAGAGACAGAAAGACAGAAGCTCTATAGAAAGACACACATATGACTAACAGCTCCTAGGGTTCCAGCGTGGGTGAGACACAAACCCCAGGAGAGGGCAGAGTCCATACCAGGGGCTGACCTTGCACTCTGTGTTTTTAAGCCTCTGGGCCTTTGTGGGCCTCCCCCCAGGTGGGATTTCTGATCGCTCAGGCAATCACGGCTGGGTTAGCACTGTCCCCACTGTGTGACTGATTGACAGCTCATCCCACAGTGTCTCAGGACATTGATCTCATCCATCGTCTGATAGTGACTATGGTGACACTGGGGAACGTCATGGAACCATGGGTTAGTTGTGACCAGGTGGGTCCAAGGACACCACGGTGACATCAGGGAACCTCGTGGGAACAAGTGGCCATTGTGATGCTGTGGATCCCCATGGAACCAAGGGAACATGGAACAGGCTGATGCCTTCAGTTTTAGCTGTCATATTTCCAGATTCTCTACTGCATTAGTCTGTAACTCTGAACTTCATATACAGTGTTAGCAAGTTCTCTTCACAGTGTAGTCTGACAAAACAATCCTTTTCCAGCCCCAGAACCGGACACTGTTGCAGCTTCAGGCACAAAAAGTGCAAACAACAGCGGATTGAGGAAAGCAAACTGGGAGGATGGGACTGCATAACCTGAGGCTGTAACTGGACAATTAACCCAAATATTTAAATGGACCAAACCTTATAAAAGTGTGAAAACTCCTGACCAGTCATCCATTTTGAGTGTAGCCTCGACTGGGCTCTTGTCCTGCTCAAGGTGAATCCTTTGAAGGCCTTTTAATAAATCCCAGCAAGAGGCAGAAGCCATGAGAAAGCTGACAACTCTTTGCGAGAACAGAGTTGTGGAGCAGTGAAAAACAACTTGTTTTTCCTGAGAAAGAGCTCTAGGACTGTGGAAAACAACCTACTTTCCCTGAAAAAGAGCTGTAAGACTGATAAACACCACCCACCTGTATAAACTGTATTTTCCCTCTTAGATAGAAAAATGAAAACTATCTCTCACAAACAACTTTTCCTGCACATACACAGCAGGGGTTTGAGTGACCAATCAATACAGGGTAACAACTTGTTGCTGACCAACTGGGGATAGACAGGGGATGTTCTTAAAAAACCCTACAAAAAGGCCTATAAAAAGACTGTATAAAAATAGTACAGGATTGATCCTTTCTTTTTGCACCATAAAACGTGTCCTGCATCCCTTTCAGTGCCCTTTTATTTCATAGTTTTTTGGATGGTCTGTTCCAGTTCACCCCCTGTATGTTGTCTTTCCCCAAACTGGATTATTCCCAGGTTATATCCCTACCATTTTATCCTTCAATCATTATAATCCCCACCTTGTATTCCAGTGCCTTCCCTATCCATCCCTGTACACTCTGCCCCTGCTCTAGACCCTTCCCTGTCAGTCTCCTGTAAACCCCTCCCCTGCAGGTTCCACCCCTCAGGAATTCCCCTCATGGATGATGCCCCATTGGCCCATGTGACCTGCCCTCTCCACCCCCTTATCCCATTGGTCCCTGAGATGTATTCCCCTCCTTTTACTCCTCCATCCCTGATTCCCTATTGGCTCAGCGATCGTGCCCACCTGCAGTTGTAGTGCTGTATAAAAATCCTGAGCACACTGGTGCTTAGAGCTCTTTGGTGCCTGTTCCCTTTGACAAATAAACCTTCCTCAGAATCTCACACCAAAGGCCTCCCTCTCCTCTTTGGTCTGCTCCCTGACGCTGACACCATTCCAGCTGTGGAGCAGGTGGAGCTAAGGTTCAGCTCTCCCTGTATCAGGGGAAGCTGTTCCCCACTCATGGCATGCGGCACCCCTGAGCCAGCTGTGTACTCCATCGCGGTGTCAGCCAGGGGCTCCTGCTGGGCTGAGTCTGCGCTCAGGCAGGGCTCAGGTCCCCTACAGCATCTCAGTGTCACCTGTGAGCCCCAAGGAGAAGACACCTCTGTGCCCTCTGCTCAGAATTTCACTGCTAGGACAGCAGGAATGCAACCCAAACGTGCCTTCAACCTGCTGGGGTGGGCAACTCCTGCACCAGGGGCTTTCTTGCCATTCTGCTGCTCATGGCCAAGACATTTTCCCTGCCCCTCTGCCAGGGGAATGAATGCCCTGTGCCAGTTCTGCTGTGAGGCTTCCTTGGGGCGCTGCTGGCACCAGTGGTTCCTTCAGTATTGGAACTGGAGTCAGTGAACATGACTGAGCCCTGGTGAGCTCTCAGGATGGCCGGGGACAACTGGTCCACCTGGCCCACCCCAAAATTCACCCAAGTCCTGCTGCAGCCGATGGACCCAGCAGCCAAGAACGACCCCAGAGCCAGGTAGAACCACTCGCCCTTTCCCAGGACACCATGGTGGCTCTACCCCACTGTGGCCAGGCATTACAGGCGACGATGTAGGGCCCCTCGCCTAGGAAACCCCAGAGCCCCACAGTGCCCCGCAGACAGGTAGACCCAGCAGCCCCATCCCGCCAGGGAACCAAATTCCAAGACCAATAAATAATTTCAACATACTTTTGACATAGGAAGTTTTTTTTTTTTGACATTTAAATTCTTTTGAGTAAATAAAGAATTTTGGGGGTGTTATATTGTATTTGCAGGGTTGCCCAACGAAGGCAGGAATGATGCATTTAACTCCATGTTCTCAGAAGGCTAATTTATTACTTTATAATACTATCTTATAATAAAGTATACTATACTATACTATACTGAAGAACAGAGAGAGGATTCTTAGTGAATGTTCAAAAGATAATAATGAAAACTCGTGACTCTTTCCAGAGTCTCGACACAGCTTGGCCATAATTGGCCAATGAGTCAAAGTAACTCACACCAGAATCCAATCAAACAATCACCTGTGGGTAAACAATCTCCAGACACATTCTGCACATGAGCACAACACAGGAAAAGCAAATGAGATAAGAATTGTTTTACTTTTTCTCTGAGGCTTCTCAGCTGCCCAGGAGAAAAATCCTGGGCGGAGGGATTTTTTCAGAGAATGTGAATGCCACAGTGTTAGAGATGAGTAATGAGATGGTTGGCTCTCCCAATTAAAGGGTGAACATGATAAGTATGTTAAGAGAAGTTGTACAGATGTATAGTTATGTTACTGCAATGTGTCCCCCCCACCCAGCATTGTTATCCCGGGCTGATCTTGGTAGTCCGGGCATTTGGGGAGGGGCAGATTGTTCCTAAGAGGCACGGCTTAGCAACACCTGCCCTCCAATCCAGTTCCAAGAAAGCAGTCTACACCAATGGACAGCGAGGAAGAGTCAACAGACAGCCTTTGGGAGGAGCTAGGGCTGCCTGTTGCAACAGCAAGGATATAAAAGGGAGAGCAGCCATTGTGTGGATGAGCCAGACACGTGGTTACCAGCCACGAAGTGGGGGAGGCTCCCAGCACTGTAACTTTTTCCTTATTTAGTCCTTTTGTTGTAAGTTTGGTTAAGGTTTTAATAAACCTTTCAAAATTTTGAGAAGTGAACGGTCATTTGTCACAGAGAGAAAAAGTTTAAAAGAAAGCTTTTTAAATTTTTTTTTTCTTTTAAACCCAGGCCATTCCTACCACACTCACAGTGAACCACAGCCTTTCTCACCACCTGGACAACCATCCCCCCAGTCAACTCACTCCCCCTGGATTCTGCACAACTCCCAACACACCATTTGTCGAGGGGAAGGCACAGACTGTGTAAAGGCAGCAGAGCCCAGACCTGGCCTGACTTCCCTGGACCACTGGAAAGGAGGAAATCCAGATCCACAGACACACACATGGACGCTGAGCAAAGCTTTGCTCAAAGGGTTTATTGATTCTTGATGATTGATTCTTCAGGGGAAATGGCCCAGGGCTCAAAGAGTTCAGGGGTTTCCTCCAGGGATGATCATCTCCTCATGCCACTGGAGAGGAAAAAGGACACTGGTCCTTCCAACCCTAAAAGACAAACCCCAGAAGGTGACCTCTGGAGCCGACTGGCCATGAGTGGGCTTTGTCCCCAGCCCTGTCCCTGCAGGCATGGCTCACCTAGGCATCCAGAGAGGCAGCCAGGCGCTTCTGCCGCAGGAGAGCCTGCAGCTCTTCAGCCACAGGGGGCTGGGGACAAAGGCAGCGTTAGAGACACACTGGGGGCACCGGGCTGCACTGGGAGGCAGGGGAGAGCAGGGGGGCCTTGGGGAAGGGGCTGTGGCAGCAATGGGGTGCAGGAGCTGCTGTGCTGCTGCCCAGAAGCACTGGGCTCCTGGCCAAGAGGCACAGCTGGGGCAGGGGCTGCGTCCTGGCTCATCCAGGGGGTCCTGGGGTGACAGGGATGGAATGCAGCAGGGCCCTGGGCAAAGGCTTCCCTGGGGAAGAGCCCTGGGGCAGGGCATTGTCTGGGCTGTCAGGAAGGGTGCACTGGGCTGTGCTGGGACAGACTGGGATGGCCTGGGCTGTGGTGGCCATGCAATGGGAGGGTCTGGCACCGGCAGAACTTGTGGTACCTACCAGAGGCGTCTCCAGGACCGCGACATTGTCTAAACCCAACTGCAGAGAGACCAGGAGACCTCGCTGGTCACTGGGATGTCCCCAGTGCCAGCAAGGGATGGGGGGACATCACTGCCCCCCAATTCCCTGAGGGGATGCCCTCCAATGCCAGCAGACCACTCACCTCCTGCCCGCAGATCATCTTGGGTTCCTTCCAGGAGTGCCTGGAAAGGAGAACAAAGGCTGGGTCTGGACTGGACCTTGTGGGGCTGGGGGGGACACAGGGGTAGGGAGCAGAGCACAGACAGAGGGATGGGAATTCAGGGCCTCCAAGAAGATCTGTTTGAGGTGTGGGGAGACCCAAAAGCACTGATCTGGGGTCAATTGAGAGTCCAGGGGACAGGGCTGGGGGTGTGGAAGGAGCAGGGTGTGAGGTACAGGGGAGGAGAAAGGAATTGAGGTGTAGGGACATGAGAGTGCAAGGGAGGGGCTTGGTGAGGACAGAAGAATGAGGACAGGTGGGGACAAAACCAACAGGACTGGGAGATGGTGTGGGAGGGGGGGCTGAGTCAGGGAATTGTACAGGGGGACCCCTCTGCAGTGGCCAGGAAGAAAGACAAAGGATTGAGGGGGGACATGAAAGGAAAGGCCTCAGGAATGGTCAGTGGGAGGGCAGCTGGGGACCCTGAATGGGACACAGAGGAGGGACCAAAAGGGTGGGATGGGAGGCCAGAAAGGGCAGGATGTGGGGACAGCATTTGGCCAGTGCCTCACCTTGGCCTGTGCCGGGGGGCACAGCAGGATGGAGAAGAGCAGGGCCACGCTGAGCACAGCCACCTTCATCTTCCTCTGGCTCTGGGCAGCGCTGCTTGAGGCTGCAGCAGGTGAGGAGCACCTTTATCCCTGCCGGGACTCCTCCCTGCACCCTCCCTGCCAGCCCCCAGGCCAAAGCCCGGCTTGGCACAGCCCCCAGCCCTGGCACAGAGTCCATCCCACCCCACCTGAGGCACGGATCCAGTCCCCTTGCCCGGCATCCCTCCAGCTTCCTGCACGGGGCAGCTGCCCCTGGAAGGGCCCAGGCAGGGAGTCAAAGGCACCTGGGCACCCTGTGGGGACAACCCCCAGTCCAACACAATCCATCCTCCAACAGCCCCCAGTGCCAGATCCCCCATCTCCTGCTGCCCCTCCCCTCCCAGAGCTTTCCCTGTGGGACACCCCAGAGCGGAGCCCGGCCCCAAACCCAACATGTGGGAGAACAAGGGGAACAAGGGACATGTGATCAGATGGCTGATTGGTATCTCAGTCACTGCAGACACTGGGGAGCACTGGGCAATGCTGATCACCTGCAGACAAGGCTGAGGGCTGGGGAATGGCTCAGCTGTGACAATTCCCACATCCACACAACTCGATATCCCTTTCCCTGCAGTTGCCAAACCCGACCAAGCTCCATGCCCAGAGCAAAGTCCAGAGGGGAATATGCCCTGCCCTGCCCCTCATCCTGTCACACCTGCAGCCTCGGAGCCCTCCCAGAGCACCTGGGTCATGGCCCTGGCTCTGGGCCCAGGCCAGCACTGGCCCTGAGCAGGATGTGCCCATCCCAGGGACATGGGGAAGTGGGCACCTGTCCCCAGGCAGCCACTCGGAGCTAATTGGGGTAACAGAGGTGCCCTGTGAGGAGGAGGGGTGTTGGTGCCCTGCCAGCATCTCTGACAAGCCCTGTTTACCCAGGCCCTGAGGCACCAGGAGGACATTCAGACATCCTGGGCCTCCAGGAAGGAAAATCCACAGTGAAGTGGTTCCTGAGAGCTGTCCAAGGCTGTGATTCCTGTTTGACATTCCAGGGCATTAGTGAGGGGTTCTGCACCTCTCTTTTTCCAGGGACCTTTTGGATCCAGCAGAGATGTCTTGTGGGCCACCTGGGAAAACATCTCAGGCCACTGCCTTGACTGTTTGCTCTGGAACTTGCCCCAGGAGCTGCAGGGCCCAAGGGGGAGGATTTTCCTCAGGGGTTTTGCTGCTTTGTGCCCTTGGAGGAGAGACCAGATTGTCCTCATGGGAGATTTGACCAGACGGACAAGAGCTGTGACATCATTGGTGGGCTGAGGTCACCTTGGAGAGAAATTTAAGGAAGTGTATGCAGGGTCCTAAATGGTGAATGAATGGATGAACGAGATTCTCACTGTCCTGACCCACTATCCAGCAAAACCACAGACAAGGGAAGAGGCCTGGTGGAATCAGGGGGGAAGCAGACCTTGTTGAGCCTGGTGCACACTGGGCAGTGTGGGGTGATCCCCTGCTGGTGTCCCAGCTGTCAGTGCAATACCACTGCTCTGATGGACTGGATCCTTAAGAAACAAAAGAAGTGATCAAGCTCAGGGGAGGAGGGGATTTGGTCGCACTTCTCTTCTCTGGGAGTTTCTCTCCGAGAGAGGACATTGCATGAGAATTGGGATGCGGTAAAGGACAGGGCTGAGGGCAGCTGCTCCCTCTCTCTCTGGGCTTCGGAAGAGGACGCTGGGAGCTGCTGCTTGGGAAAAGGAATTGGTTGCTGCGGGTGGCCAGAGCAGCTTCCCCAGGCAGGTGCTGTCAGGTGCCTGCAGCACCAAAAGCGTCTCCACTTGGGGCTGCCTTGACAACTCCCCCAGCCCAGCAGACCCTGAGCCCGGATGGTGCAATCAAAGCTTCACCAGAGGGATGAGAGGACTCCTCACATAGCAGATCCAGCCGGGTTTATTAAGGGAAAATCCCAGGGTCCAGGTGAAGTGAGGGAGAAGAGGGAAACAGGAGCAAGCAGGAACACAACCTCTGCTGAAGGGAACCAGAGGCAAAGAGCCAGGAACAGGGCTGGAGCCAGGGTATATAACTGGAGGAAGACAGGAGGGGTCAGAGTACAAATTATCCAATGGGGAAGGGAGCCAGGGCTGGAGTTAAGGTGGGGTGACACGGGATGCACCAATGGGGGGGGCAGAGTGGGAGGGGTCTGTCAGGGAAAGACAATGGAGGAACGGGGAGTGCAGAACTTTCTGAAACTGGGGGATGAACAGCAGTCGATTGACAACAGCACATTAACAAGCAAAGAACCATGGGGAATTGTGGCAGTCTCTCACCTTAACTTAAACAGTGGTGTCCTCCCATGGCATTCCAGGTTCGTCTTCTCCATGGCTGTCTCCCACATCTCCCCCTTTTTTATTTATTAAATAAACATTTCCCAGTGTTTTGTCAATTCTTTTCTTAGAACACATCAGTGCTGCTGATACGATAACAATTTTGAGAAGGACCCACAATAACCTTTTAAGAATGGGGGCCACCCACAGAGGAACGCCCCACTGCCTGATCATTTTGTCCATCATGTCCACAACTTTATTTTCAGTAAGAAGGGACTTCATTTGCTCTTGCATTTGTTTGATGTTGGCCTGGATCGATGTGCTTTTCGATGGCAGGGTAAAACAACAAAGCCCTTTGAAATCTTCACAACCATGGCCATGGGAGAGCAGCAGGAAGGCTGCTCTGTTCTGAAGGGTGGCATGTCTGGTGGTTTCCTCGTCCACTAGAAGTTCTGATAAGGCAGGGGACGTAGCGTTGGTCTGCTTACTAAGCCAGCACTCCAGGTGAGAAAGCTCACTGAGGGCCTTTGCAGCTGCAACCCATGGTAGAAAGATAGAAACAGCGACCCTCTTCGTCTTGCCCCAATTATAAATTTGGTTATCACAATTTTGATTGAATTGGGAGTATGATCTTTTCTGGCATGCCAATTGAGTTTCTCGTTTCCAGTTTTTAATTTGGGTAGTGTTTGGGGTGAGGGTAGTAAGCTGACCAAGGCTGCAGGGGCCCCCTTTGATCTTTGAGGGGATCCCTGCCCACACCCCACAGATGGGAAACACTTGGTTGGGAAGCACTCTGGGAAACGGAGAGGACTTAGATAATGTTTCGGCAGTATAATTGCACCAGTCAACGACATTGTATCTCTTATCATTTGGTGATATATCTTTTCTTACTATCATCTGTGGTTTGGATTTCTCATGCCAATTTTGTTGGGGTTGCTCATAGAAAAAGTTTACACAATAAGTCACTTTGAGGAGCCTGGTAGGTCTAGTTCTTTGGGGTCCTGTGGTGCATGTGGTAAGATCTTCATCCACTCGTCCCAGGTGTCTACCGGGGTGGACTTCTTACCTGCATAGGTATATTCATTTGGTGACAGGGGGCTTCCGACCTTACATGTAGACAGTGGGTCTTTTGCACATCCCATGGCCGTGCAAAAGTTGTCTTGCTTGAGAGATTTCGCCAGTGTGACCCATACGTTTTCTGTTGGTTGTGGCACGACCCATCCAACCACTGTTTGGATGCACAGGAGCACAATGACAGTGGCAGCAGCTAAGGTATTTTGGGGTGTCCTGGGAGTGGCCATCGGGTCCTCAAATGAGTCAGTTATCAACTGTTCGAGCACTGATAGAAACATGAATGGTCAAGTTAGTTGTCACTGTAATTTTCTTCGTTTTGTCCCTATGGTTGGGAGGGCGAGGGATTGGCAATTGGGGCAGGTGGAAACAATTGCCTTGGCTTGGTCTCTGGAAATCTTAAATTGATGCACTGAAGCTGGAGCCTTCTTATGGAAGATTGCATGGCTTAGACGAGCCTGTTGAAAGACGTGTGGTGCAGTGGGGGAAATGTGGGTGGCACTTGCTGCCATTGCTAACAAGTCTGCTCTCCGGTTGCCCTCAGTGATGTATCTTGGCAGCTCTGTGTGCGACCGGACATGCAGGATGTGATAAGGTTGCTCTCTGTGGGAGATGAACCAAATTAATTTAGAGAGCAAGCTGTATAATTTTTTATTTTGGACTTTCTTGAGCAGGGCACGCTCTGCCTGCTCTGCTATCCTGGTGACAAATGCAGAATCTGTGACTAATTTGAAGGGTTGTTGGAATGTTCAAAACGCCCTCACAGCTGCAGCAAGTTCTGCAGTCTGGTAGGAACCTTCAACAACCTGGATATCAGACTCCTCCTTCTGAGTGTCAGGGTCCCTCAAGGTGAACACTGACTTGTGAGATTTGTCTGAATCGTCAGTGAACTTGGTGATAGCGTTTTTGAGTGGAGTTTTACTTTTATACGATTTTGGGGCCAAATGCAGTGAATCTTTAAAAAGCCTGTGTTTAGGATAATGAATTGAAACTTTTCTGGGATAGCTGTCTAATGAAATTTGCGGATGTTCATTTGTTTGTAATAGAGAATCCAATTGTTCCAAAGTATAAAAGAGGGAAATGCATGCCAGATTGCAAGCTGCGAGGGTCCGGAGGCAATGTCGGCCTATAATAATAAGTTTGGCTACAAGTTCTGGTGGGGTGGTGACTGTTTGATGTGGTTGGTGTGGCAGAAAAAGCCACTTGATGGTGATGAGTGGGTTTTTTGCAGTATGATCCCACTGATAGAGCAATGCATGGAAGTGTGGGCACTTACCAAAAATACCGAGGCTGAGGGGAAGGGACCAGTCTGTCCGATGTGCCTGGTGGTGTTTGATGGCGTTGGTGACTCTCTCCAAAGCCTCACAGGCTTCTGGCGTTAACGAGCTTGGGGAAGCCGGGTTGCCGTCTCCTCGTAGAAGGTCCAAGAGCGGTGTCAGTTCTTCTGTGGTGAGGCCCAGGAGAGGTCAGATCCACGTGATGACGCCGCACAGCTGTTGCATGTCTCTTAATGTCTGGGAGTGCTTGTTGATGGATAGAGTATGGGGCACTATGGTCCTTCCTGTGATTAAAAACTCAAGGTACTTCCATGGGCTCGATAGCTGGATTTTTTCCTGGGCTATCTGAAACCCCACACTTCTGACTGCTGTGACAGTCTTGGAAAGTGCTGTGTCTAATAATATTGTTGTCATATTATTGTATTTCATATTTCTGGAGTCCCATCTTAAAGTCCATACCTTCTTGCTGGTCTTATTATGCAGCTCCTCTCTGCAGCACAGTTCCTCATGGCTTCCACAGGGGCTCATCCTGGGCTCTCGGCCCACCCCTTTTATCCCAGTTGCCTTCACAAGCTACAGCTGCTGCCCAACTAAGGACTTTGCAGCTGTAGCTCATTTAGAATAGCTGGGACCCATTTATCTAACACATAGATCTTACAGGGACTCTCTCCACATAATAAGTGTTGATGGAAGCACAGATTAGTACATCATCCATGTAATGCAGGTGTAAGACTCTGCCTGAAGTTTCTCTCATCTGCCTCACATTTGTCGTTGGGGACCACGGAAGAAAAGACCCTTGTCTGAAGTTTCTGGCCCTGTTGGAGAAAGTTACATGCCAAGGGCCCCGAGACCTGAGCACAGCTCCTGGCATTGCTAAGCTATTGTTCACAGGTGTGTTTGCTGTATGCTACACTGAACCCAATGAAAGGAAGAAGGGCGCAGCTTGTCTTTTTGCAACACTAGCCTTGGAAGTTGTCCCACCTCTCGGCCTGGCTGGACTTCTCCTGAGTGTTGGGTGGTCCCCCACAGAAGACCCCTCACTTGTCTTACAACTGCCGTGACAGACAGACTGAGATGTAAGAAGCCTCTCCATCAAAGACTGAGACATGAAACCCTTATGTGAAAAGGCCCCCCCACACTCTTTCCAAGGACTGGGACTGAGGCCCCTAACCTGGGGGAGGTGTGTGGGGGAGGCAAGCTGACCAAAGCAAGATGGATGTTGCAGGTGCGAGCAGTGGACCAAGAAGATAATGGCTCTCGCCCACTGCTAAGAACATGGACTGTGTGTACCTTTCTCTAAATACTATATTTTCTCCCCAAAATACGATAGACTACCTTTGATTTGGTTTCAAGTTTTACCCCTTCTCCCATCAAAAAAAAGAGAGTATAATAGAGTTCAGATGAACTGCAACCCTGAGATCTCCATGGACGTGACCTGGTGAACTCCATTGGCTGGACATCGAAGAACCTCACCGTTTCTACGTTTGGTAGCTCTATACCTTCCTTTCTCTTCCTCCCTCTTTTTCCCTTTTCCCCAGTTCCTCCCCAACGCATTTTGTTGTGGTTATTCAATAATGATACATTTGTTTTGATTATCACTGCAACCCCCTGTACCGTGTCAGTGTTTTTTGCACTCTGAGATCAATCCACAAACCATCACGAAACCTGTTCATAAGGATGGATCGTGACACTTGCATACATAATATATAAATCTTCTATCAAGCCTTAAAAATTCTCTACAAATTCATTTCCAACATTACTGGGTCTGGCACTGCCAAGATCTGGTGCTTGCTGCCACCACCAGTGCCCAGATCTGGAAATTCCCTTGTTCCAGCAGAGCCAAGTCCAGCAATTTTCTGGTAAAGGAGGACAAAATCTGACAATTTCCGCTTCCGGCATCGGCAATGCCAAGGTCTGGTGTTTGCTGCCACTGCCCGTACCCCAATCTGGACATTTCTCGGTTCCAACACAGCCAAGTGCAGCAATTTTTTTGAAAAAGAGGACAAAATGCAGCAATTTCCTGGTGCCAAGACTGTCACCACTCAGACCTGGTGTTTGATGGCACTGCCCATGCCCAGATCTGGACATTTCCCTGTGCCACCACAGCCCAAGTGCAGTAATTTGCTGGCAAAGAAAGCCCAAACCCGGCAGCTTCCTGGTGCTGCCACCAGCAGCACTGTCTGTGTCTCTCTGGGAGCCCCTCAGGAACCCTCAGCCAGTCCCGAGTTGGCAGACACCGGGGGCAGCCCCGACATGGCCGACAGTGGGGAGACGCTCTCTGTGCCCCGAGGGTACTGAGGGCACATGGGCTGGGTGCCTTTGCAGCACAAGAGACACCAGAGACATCGGTAGGAGATAAAGGGCCGACTCTTAGCAGGGGTTATTCCAAGGTTTTATTCTAGGAGTCCCAAAGGAGCCCCTACACCTCAGGGGAGAGCCCCGGGAGATGTGCCAAGGTTACATTTAAAGGGAGGTGGAAACCCAAAGGAGATAACATTTTACTGACCAATAAGTGACCTTAAGGGATGGGTACTGGGGGACAGACATTTAGGACAGCATATAGGGCAAGGCTTGGGGTGCTGATCCCTGGCCTCTGGCTAATCAATCTACATCCTGGACCAAAGCTTCTAGATGGAGGGGATGGGATGCTGAGTGATTGACAGAGAGGCAGGGTGGGGATTTGGAGATTATCTCAGCAAGGGAAAGGGGTTAGACAGGTAAAGGAAGGGGGGTACAGTCTAGAATAAACTATTTGGGAAAAATATGGGGATACAAAACAAAACTACTTCCAAGTATTACAAAGTATAAAAATGTACTACAACATTTGTTATAAAGATACAGTTTTTATTTCTGTTGTTAATTATAAGCTTAGACATAATAGTGAAATAGCTGATATAAGTATGCTTGTGTTAAAATGCCTGCTTGGATGGGATAACATCCAATGAACATGAGATGAAGACACCTGGTACAGATGTGCCAGCCATCAGCACTCACTGTCTGAAGGCAGTGTGGGCCGTGGCCAAAACTGAAGATGATGATAAAAAAGGACCAAAACCACAACCAAGGCATGTGCATGCTCTAAAAAGGTGGAACCGAGGACGAGCCATGCTAAACAGTTCTTGGAATATGGAAACTAGTTTGGGAAAAAAGTTTACTATGCAGGAGTGTCCATAGGCTGATGGAAGGAAAAGGTGTTTAAGGGATATCCCGAAGATAACAGGGTGGTCTTGGTTCAGTGCCAAGATGCACCCGGCCGTAATAACCTTTGCTCCATGCTCCCCTTGACCTTTATTAAACTCTTTGAATTTTCCCAGGAGAGTGACCGTGTTTCTCCCAGCCCCGAGCAGAGAGCTCTGCCCGGGGGCTCCGGGCAAAGGCAGCGGCGCTCGGCAGCGGCCCCAGCCCGCCCAGGCCCGGGCATTGCCCCGCACTGGGACAAAATCCCGCCCGAAGGAGCTCTTGGAATGCCCGCCCGTGGCTCCTCCGCGGCCCAAAGCTGCCGGTGCTGCCCCCGGTGCTGCCGCAGCCGTGGCTCCGGACAAGGGGGGCTCGGCGGGACCCCCGGGCCGGGCCCCCTCCCAGCCGTGCCCGCCCCGGGGCTGATGCTCGGCCCGGGCTCTCTCGCTGCTCCGGCTCCCGCACGGCCCCGCTGGGAGCGGGCACCGAGCGCCTGCCCGGCCCAGGGTCAGTGTCCTTGGCCGGGCCCTGCCCGGGGCTGCGGCCCCTGCCCGCCCCCGGCACAGCCTGCAGCTCCAGCGCAGCTCCCTCCAGCCGGGCACTGAGGGTTCCAGCCAGGCACAACATTCTGGTCATGGCATCTCTGCTATCTCTGCTCACATGGGCACAACATCCCGGTCACGGCATCTCTGGTGTCCCTGCTCACGTGGTGTGAAAAATGCATGTATTTTATGACTGGCTTTTTGCAAATATTAAAATCAATATTATATGTGTTGTGTTAGAAAGCAATGCTGAATGAATTTTCTTAAGTACTGAGTTAAATATAGTTTTAGGTTATAAAAATTGTTAAAATAGAAACTATGCTATGTAAGATGCTTTGTTTAAAAGAAAGGACTTGTAGCGAGATAGCAGCCGCAAGACACCTAGATCTTTCAGAGAAAAAGAATTTATTGCTCTCTTATCAGAAGAAACAAACTTCTTCCTGCCTGGAAGGCACAGTTAAGATTAGAGGGAAGAAGTTAACACTGACCAGACAGAATCCTGTGTTTGAATGGAATTTATGCATCATGTATGAATATGCAACGGGCTATTGTTTTTAAGGGTTAATCCTTTGTTAACGGGTGTCCTTTTTCGGGCTCGTGCTGCCCAGAAAAAGGTACCTGGATGTCCGTAACTCTTTGCTTTTATTATCTCATATTGTCCTAATTCAATTTGTCCAAATTGTTATTACTCTAATTGTGTCACTATTCTTTTTAACCATTTTATTACTATTAAACTTTAAAAAATTTTAAAAACAAGTGACTGGCGTTTTTCACAATTTGATAGCAGAGGATGGTTTGTCGGCCAGGAGCGGGCTGGCTCCGTGCCGGAACTGCCAGGGGGGCTCCCAGACTGTCGGGGTCCCGAGCCCAGGATGGCAGTGTCGGCCCGGGAAGTGGGCCGAGAGAGAGAGACAGAGAGAGAGAGAGAGAGGGCAAAAGAGACCCAGGGCAGCCCCCAGGGTCCCCATGCCCGGGGCTGCTCTCCCCAGCTCCGGCCCTTCAGCCAAGGGGCCGCACCGGGGGAAGGGCCAAGAACAGCACGGACAGCAAGGCCGTGAAGAGAGGGGGAGAGGGGCTAGCACTCAAAGATAAAATCAAAGCGGAGATTGATGACTCTCCAAACCTCACATAGCGGTTTGTTTTTCTTAAGTAAGAAGTTTTTTGGTTTTTTTTTTCTTTTGTGTATTTTGTTTGCTGTTAATGAGAAGGTTTTTTCCTGAAGAAGACGCTGCTGTAGAGAAAGCTTTTAGCTAAACCCAGAAAGTTTAGGAGGAAATCAAATAGTAAAAGTTAATGCAGTATTATCTTTCTTTTATTACTATGCTATTAAGAAGTCCTTTCCAGGTACTACTGAAGCAACAATCAAAATCACGGAAAGAGAGTGAATTCATGCCAGCAGAATCAAAGGACTTGTGAAGAAACCTGAGGAACGGACTATCACATTTAAACCGTATGTATACCGAACTGACTTTCCAGTGGGGACTGAGTGGCAATAGTTTGAGAAAACCCAAATGATCCAAAAAATGTAAAAAGAATAACACTGAATTAAGAAATAAGATAATGCTTATATCACAGTTTGAGCACTACCTGAATAAAACATCTCCTTGGGGGAGGAATACCTCAGATAGAAAGATCAAGAATGTTTTTGTATTCTGACCTTAGCCTGAGAATTGTACAGGGGAGAAGGGGAATTACCATTTCCATTAGTAAACTTTATTTGATTCATTCCAATACTAGACATGCTAGCTGGGTTATAAGTAAAAATTGTGAGAGTAATTAGTGTTGTGATGCGCAAAATTTATGCTCTTATTGCAAAAAGTGTTAAAGTACTGACTTGGTTTTGTGGATGGGAATTATTAGTGCCTGTTGAATGAGAGATACCTGAAGAACAGTAAGAGACCATGTTATGAACAAAAATTCAGTTGATTTTTTCTGTGAGAAAAAAAGTTACCACACTGCTGGGCTGCTGCCTGTGTTATGGTAACAGTTAGAACATCGGCTGGACTAGATGATCTTATAGGTCTCTTCCAGTCTTGAAAATTCTGTGATTCTGTGATTCTGTAATTACGGGTTGTTGTTGTTAATGGTTGTTTTTGTATTAGTAAAAGCCCTGGCTAGGGCGAGGTAATGGCCCTTCTCCTAGACAGTAATGGGTGGGGACCTTCCCGAACAGTGAGGAGAAGAGACCTGGGGGGGTGGGGGGTGGTTTATGCAAAGTGACTCCGGGACCAGCATGCTGTGGGGGACTACGGCTCCAAACACATAGAGAAAACCCCAAAAACAATGAGCCAACTAAGAGTTGAGAGACTGGAGTGATGTCTGGCCATGAGGAGCCGAGTGCTGAGCCTGCAGAGATGCTGAACACCTTCGGAGCCCCTCTCGCCCTGACCACGGGAGTCATCCCGAAACCGGGAGCAGGCAGGAAGGAACAGAGAAAACTAACATGGGATGGGATCACCACGTCCTAAAGGCTCCCACGAGGACTGGATTCCCCGGCTCTGCCCCACGGGGACAGAGCTGTGCTTATCCTCCTCCTCCTCCGAGTTGCCCTGGGAGAGATGACGGGAGACTGCAGCCCCACGGAGCTGCCCAATCCTGAGCTGATCATTTTAATAAAGGCATTAAAAAGGAGAAGAAGTCTCCTGGCCCTGTTTATTTCAGACCACAGTTAAAGAGTGTCAAAAACAATTTGCCTAGAAATTAGTTAAGATAAAGTGACAAGGAAAGAGAGGGCAAGACCAGATTGGCCTCTGTATTTCGCCACCGAGAAGATCAAATACACCTGCTGTGGGTTGCAACCTCACAGGCATGAGAGGTGGGAGTATAAGCCATACTGGACCTCTGTTATTCCTGTTTCTGGCACTCATTTGTTGTCTTTTCCCTTTAGGGATACGAGCAAGATTTTGTCAAAAATGCTACAGAAAGCATCACATGGAAAGAAACCAAAGTTCGTCTTTTATTACACACACCTATGTCAACAGCAACTGTTATAACCCATCCAAATTACAAACCTGTAGGCAAAATGGAGTAAATTATTGGATTACAATAAATTTAAGAGAAAGTGGTAATAGATTTAGAACTGAATGTCCAAAAGGAGAGAGATGGATTTGTTTTACATTTAATCTTGAAGATACGGTTCAAGATTTGGAAAAAACACAAATAATAAACAAAAAGGTAAAACCAGCACAGCAATCTAACTCTGTATTGACTCCAAATTATCTGTTGAGTCGTATTACAAGACTCGGAGCAGTTACAGAAATGGTAGCAAATAAGGCTGCCCAGGCATTAGAGTTAATATTAAGTCAGCTAAGCCAAACAAAAATTGTAGGGTATCAAAATAGGTTGGCTTTGGACTATTTATTGGCCAAAGAAGGGGGTGTTTGTGGAAAGTTCAATATATCAGATCGTTGAAAATTGATGACCACAGAAAAGTCATTCTAGAAAAAGCAAAAGAAATCAAAGAAGAAAAATATATATGCATATAATAACCCAGGTACCAGTCCAAAAATTAGAAAACAATGTTAAAATCTAGCTGGTGGGGTAATGTGTTAGAAGAAATAAGATCTTTCATTTTGTGTTACAACTGTTTTTGTATTTCTTCCTTGTGTAATCCCCTGTTTTATTTTGCCAGCATAGTCCAGAAGATACAAATAGATAAGAAATATTGCTCAAGCCAAATGATTTACAAAGAATAAGAGTGGGAATTGTGAAAAATGCATGTATTTTATGATTGGCTTTTTGCAAATATTAAAATGAATGTTATATGTGTTGTGTTAGAAAGCAATGCTGAATGAATTTTCTTAAGTACTGAGTTAAATATAGTTTTAGGTTATAAAAATTGTTAAAATAGAAATTATGCTATGTAAGATGCTTTGTTTAAAAGAAAGGACTTGCAGTGAGATAGCAGCTCCAGGACACCTAGATCTTTCAGAGAAAAAGAATTTATTGCTCTCTTATCAGAAGAAATGAACTTCTTCCCGCCTCGAAGGCGCTGTTAGGATTAGAAGGAAGAAGCTGACACTGACCAGACAGAATCCTGTGTTTGAATGGAATTTATGCATCATATATGAGGTGTATGAATATGCAACGGGCTATTGTTTTTAAGGGTTAATCCTTTGTTAACGGGGGTCCTTTTTCGGGCTCTTGCTGCCCAGAAAAAGGTACCTGGATGTCCGTAACTCTTTGCTTTTATTATCTCATATTGTCCTAATTCAATTTGTCCAAATTGTTATTACTCTAATTGTGTCACTATTCTTTTTAACCATTTAATTACTATTAAACTTTTAAAAATTTTAAAAACAAGTGATTGGTGTTTTTCACACATGGGCACAACCAGCTACTGCTGAGGCAACCCCAGCTCCCACTGAAGGCTTCCCACCCAAACTGCTGCCTTCAGCTCTGACACACCATCCAGGAATCCAAGAGCAAAGCTGAAATCTGATTAGAGAATCTTGCAAAATCACATCCCAGAACATTTTGTTATAAAATCACAAATGTTGACAGAAGCTGAGAATGCCAACAACATTAGAAAACAAGCTTCCAGCACTGGGACTAGAAGAGCTCAGGCAATCCATTTGATTGGAATGAGCCCTCTCTTTCTGATATGTGAGCAATGCCATGGAATTTCCCAAACCAGGGAAATAGGGAGCCCAGGCAGCAGCAGCTTCACACACAGCAATGACACAGAACAGGGCAGGGCAAGAGGCTGACAGAATTATAACTTCTACTTGCAATGAAGAACTTTTGTTTTGAGTTCTACTATAGCCACTATTTATAGAGTTAAAAATACTAAAAAATATTAGTAGTAATAAAAATAATAGCTTAATGTTAATAGCAATAACAGTCACAATAGCAATAAGAATAATTAATTATGGTAATAAAAACCCTGCCATGCTATACTTGGTTTGCATGGCCAGGTTTTGGTAAGGGGAGCTCTAGGAGCGCCTTCTGTGAGAGGCTGCTGGAAGCAGCTGCTCCTCTGTGTCCCACAGTCAATTCCAGCCAGCTCCAGGATGGAGCAGCCACTGGCCAAAGCTGGGCCAGCTGGAAATGGTGGTGACATCTTTGGGGTGAGAGATTTCAGGAAATGGGTGATGGTGTAGGTGTGAGTGTGAGCAGGGAAGAGCAGGGTGAGAACACTGAGAGGAACAACTCTGCACAGCCCAGGGCAGGATGGGCAGCAGGAGGGGCAGGAGCTGCTCCAGGGGCTGGAGCTGATTGCCCTGAGATTCCCTGGGCAGCCCCTGGGGAGGCAGCTGGGCCCCTGCAGCCCATGGAGGGCACGGAGAGCAGAGATGCACCTGCAGCACCTGGAGGAGCCCGTGCTGGAGCAGGGGGGGCCTGAGCAGGGGCTGTGACCCCATGAGAAACCTGTGCTGGAGCAGGGACCAGGCAGGGGCCTGCAAACCCATGGAGAGAGGAGCCCATGCTGGAGCAGGGTCCTTCCATGTGAGCCCATGGGAAAGTGAGCCACGCTGCAGCAGTTTGTGAAGAGCTGCTGTCCCTGAGATGAGCTCACCCTGGAGAAGTTCATGGAGAAGTGTCTCCAGCAGGGACCTCATGGTGCAGCAGGGGAACAACTCCTCTCCTTGAGCAGCAGGAGAAACAACGGGTGATGAACTGAGCAGAGCCCCCAGTGCCTGTCCGCCTGCACCACTGGGGGAGGAGGCAGAGCTGGGAAGGAGGGAGGGATGGGCAGAAGGTGTTTGTGAAGCTTTATTTTACTTCTCACTATCCTGCCCTGATCTGGATAGAAACAAATTCAACTAATGTCTCTAATTTTGAACCTGTTTTGCCCATGATGGCATTTGCTGGGTGATTTGTCCCAGTCCTTATGTCAAGCCATGAAGCCTTCATTCTATTTTCCTTCCCTTTCCCTTCCTCCCCTTTCCTCTCCCCTCCCCTCCCCTCCCCTCCCCTCCCCTCCCCTCCCCTCCCCTCCCCTCCCCAGCCCTGCTGCTCCAGGGGATGTCACAGCCCCTAAGAGTATCCCCAGTGTGGGAAGAGCTTCTCCCAGAGGTCAGCCCTGACCCAGCACCAACACAGCCAGCACTGAGGGAAGCCCTGGGAGTGCCCCCAGTGTGGGCAGAGCTCCGTGCGCTGCTCCAGCTCCATCCCCACGGGACGATCCGCGCTGGATGACCCCCAGTGACCCCAGTGGGCAGAGCCCCGGTGATCCATGGTGCCGGTAATCCCTGTTGGGAAGACACCTGGCTGGGGCTCCACATCCTCCTGGCTCTCCGTGGCCTGGATTTTCTTTTCAGATCCCTTCATCCTTTCCAAACACCCAAAACCTGGGTAAAAACAAAGGCATTGAACTAAGAGAAGGATAGGGACATGGGGGGCTGTTCCAGGGGATGTGGGGGATGCTGGGTCCGAGGGAGCTGAGGGTTCCTGGGAAGGACTTGGGGGTTGCTCAGGGCTTTGAGCACTCCAGGCTGAGCAGCTCCGGCTGCGCTGGGAGACCCTGGCAGAGGTTCTGGGGCAGCTGATCAAGGAGCCCCTGCCCTGGAACTGCCCCCGTGTGTCCCTGTCCCACTTCCTGGTGTCCCCTGGAGCGGCTGTCCCATTCCCGCTGTCACTCCCATTCACCCAGCCCGTTCCCATGTCCCCCCTATCTCGTTCACATCCTGGTCTCATCCCAGTCTGGACCCCATTCCTCTCCCTGTACTGTATTTCCAGTCCATTCCAGGTCCCCGGCCATGTCCCCATTCCCAGTCCCGTTCCCGGTCCCCATTCCCATTCCCTCTCCCTATTCCCGGTCACTGTCCCCATTCCCATTCCCGGTCCCCATTCCCATTCCCATTCCCTGTCCCCATTCCCATTCCCCATTCCCCATTCCCATTCCCATTCCCCATTCCCATTCCCTGTCCCCATTCCCATTCCCAGTTCCCATTCCCCATTCCCATTCCCATTCCCGGTCCCCATTCCCATTCCCATTCCCATTCCCATTCCCAGTCCCCATTCCCATTCCCCATTCCCCATTCCCTGTCCCCATTCCCATTCCCTGTCCCCATTCCCGTTCCCAGTCCCCATTCCCATTCCCTGTCCCCATTCCCATTCCCGGTCCCCATTCCCATTCCCATTCCCTGTCCCCATTCCCCATTCCCGGTCCCCATTCCCATTCCCATTCCCTGTCCCCATTCCCCATTCCCGGTCCCCATTCCCAGTCCCCATTCCCCAATCCCTGTCCCCATTCCTGATGTCATTTGTGATAGTGGTACCAATTGTGTGATGCGTTGTCCTTTTGTAATTTTAATCGGAGGATAAAGGGTGTAAACCATGATTTGTATTTCTCCGGTATAGTCCACATCAATAACACCAGGCAAAACAAATAATCCCAACATGGTTGTGGAGGAACGTCCTAGTAATAATGCTCCACATGTTTGTTCATTTAATATAAGAGGACCCTTTACTCCAGTTGGTATCCTCTCAAGCCGATTTGTCATTAGTGTGACATCTACTGCTGCTGATAAGTCCAAGCCGAGGCTCCCTGCTGTTGTGGGTTGCAGACAGGAGGTAGCAGCGATGTTACAGCAGCAGCTGGTGTCTCTGATGTCACGGCAGCAACTTGTGTCTGTCCCTCATTGCCGCATCGGTAACACTTGATAAATGGTTTCGAACCTCCTTGCGTGAATGCCAGTGAGCCGCTTCGGAGAGGAGCAAGAGCAGCTAACACCTGACTCTGAGTAGACTCTGCTTGCGTTTGTAACCCTAATCCTAATTCCTTTAAGGCTTCTGCTATAAATGCCTGTGAAGCTGTTGGCATTAATGCCATTCACTCTAATGCCTCATCAATAGT
Source organism: Ammospiza nelsoni (assembly GCF_027579445.1). Taxonomy (NCBI): domain Eukaryota; kingdom Metazoa; phylum Chordata; class Aves; order Passeriformes; family Passerellidae; genus Ammospiza; species Ammospiza nelsoni. Next base: position 710,512 of record NC_080666.1, read on the forward strand.
CCAATTTGCCCCTAAAGTAACTAACACTCTTTGTGTTGCTGGATTGCTATTTTGCAAAGCACACTACTTCAATAGCGCCCTGCAAGGCCAGCCCGATCTATAGCAGTAGCTGCTCTGTCGATAAAATTTCCAAACGATTCTTCTCTACCTTGTTTAATGCCCATATAAGCCGGTAACCCTCCTGGCTCTTTAACCATATCTATTGCAGCACGCACTAACCGCATAGACTCTCTGTTTATCTTCTCCCGATATCATCTGTGCCTCTGTACGTAAAAATGTCCCTAAACCCATCAGCTCCTCTACTGTCACTCCATGTAATGGGTCTCCCTGGGCTCGTTGTACAGCAACCGACTCATTTACCAAAGCCTGCCAATGTGCATTAAACAATAACTGCTGATGCTGAGTGAATATCAATCGAACTATTACTCTTAAATCATTAGGGCATAAAACCTGAGTATTATAAAGATAATCTAGCATTTGCCTAACAGGTTCACTTTTTACTCCAAACTGACTAACCGTAGAACGTAGCTGAGTTAACAGCTTCCAATCTAAGGGAGTATATTCCGCTATATTATGCGTAAGGTTCCCCTGTGCATCATACTGTGGTGTGTATGTGACTGGACATGCAAGACTAGAAGCTACTTCCACCGCCTCACCATCCCCCATTTGCATTACTTCTTTTGCCAAAGCAGCCCAAGCTTCCCTCCTCTGTTTAGCCATCTCCCCCCATAGGTCACTGTGTGGCCCTGGGATGGGATCTGACTCTTTAAGGGTGCTATGCTGATGGCACTTCGGTACAGACACCGAGTTTTCGCACGGGGAAGGCACTGGAGCAGAGGCTGGCTCGCGCAGGGGAAGCGGCCCCTCTGCTGAAGCTGTAACCGGAGCCGACTCGCTCGGGGGAAGCGGCGGAGGCAAAGCTGGCAGCGGAGGCGAAGCTGGCTTGCTCCCACCCCCACCATCCGACCCGCCTGAAGTTGGTGGCGGAGGCAAAGCTGGCTTGCTCTTACCTCCACCATCCAACTCGCCCTCCCCCTCTGACAGAAAGGGTGCAGACGGTTCCACTGTGCCTATAGGAAAATCCTCCACACCACTTTGCTGGGGACCCTTAGGCATAAGTATCTTAGTTACAGAAGGTGCCAGGGGATCATCCTCACGACCATACCCTATATTCCTCTTATGAGCTTCTGTCGCCCTTTCTGCTGCCTTTCTCTCAGAGACCTGCTGAAGTAACGTGTTATACACCACCCGCCATAATTTCCCTAATTTCTTTGCTGACTTATCATCATCTAACACTGTATCCCACAGTATTTCCCCAAACTTCTTCCACTCTGCTAGCTCATGAACTGTATGCGGATTAGCAAAGATACCTTTAGCATGGCCGTAAGCTAATAACCCTGGTAACTCCTTTTTTAAATCTATCCCTTTTATTCCTTGCCGTTCTAAATACGCGGCGAATAAATCGTATGCCGCTTGCCTATCCATACCTATTAGTCAGCGCGCGCTGTTGCAGCTCTCCAGGCTCCTGCGGCACGTATTGGCTTGATTCACCGTTGTGATCCTCAAGGGTGCTTCAAATTCCAGCACCGTCCCAGCTGCAAGGACCCAAACCCAACTTCCTCGACCATGGCGTAATCCCCTTTTTCTTTTAATCCGATAAAAAAGGACAGAGATTCAGCGCAGCCCGCATTCTCCACCATTTGTCGACGGAAGGAGACCAGGACATCAATTTGATCATCACAGGCCCAATTTTATTGATCAGTACAGCAGGTTAAATACAGTTCATAATGAGCTTCATACATATTGCAAAAGTTAAGCTCAGGATTGGTCAGTTACATATCAGCAACTATGCCTACTTCTGCATTCTTATGGTTCTACTTTTGATACTTTCTACATATTCTCAGGGAGAATCTCTCTTCCCTATCCTCATGTTGCGGCAAGGGCATTCTGTCCTTGCCTGTCATTGGTCACTGACTGCTGACTTCTCCTTTCAGCTTACTGACTGCTGACTTCCCTCTCTCAGCTTAACCGGCAGCATTATGTCAGCATGGCCTTTCTCAGCTAACCAACTATTAATAAATCTCTCCACACTCATATACCTGATCTCCATGAATTACCACAGTGGATAGGTTTAAATCCTTTATCTCAGAAGGTTTTCCCATGGATCCAGTATACTGATTAAATGCCTGGGACCAAGGCCATTCAGCATTGCTTTGAATAAAGGTACTCTCAAGTTCTAAAACTTCAGTTATGATTACACACAAAACAATTCTACAAACTAAAATATGAGCTACTCCCGACTGCATATACTCATTTTGCCCGAGTAAGTTTTAGTCTCAGGTCATTGTCTCCTGGTGTCACTCCTCAAGGGGTTTCTGGGCCTTCTTCACCCGAGAGTGATGAATCCAGGCATTCTGCTCCTTGATTTTGATTGCAGTGAAGGTGGTGAGAAACACTTGGAATGGTCCCTCCCACTGTGGTTCCAAGGTCTTTTCTGTAAGAGACCTAACATATACATAATCTCCAGGTTGTATATTATATACTGGCCCATCTAACTCCCGGCTCCAAGTTCCAGCCACATGTTTCTCAATTTCCTTGAGCTGTTCGTTTAAGGCCACCATGTAGGTGGCTAGTGTTACCTCTCCAATATGGTTGGACACTCCCTTTTGTATTCCATATGGTCTTCCATAGAGTATTTCAAAAGGGCTCAACTTTTCTTTAGCTCGAGGTTTCGTTCGAATTCGCAATAGTGCTAGTAGAAGAGCTTGGGGCCAGGGTGGGTTAGCTTCCTGCCCCAGTCTTATGATTTGCTGTTTAATCAAATGATTCATTTTCTCCACCTGGCCGCTTGATTGGGGGCGGTATGGGGTGTGAAGTTCCCAGTCTATTCCCAAGTGGCTACTAATCTGTTGCACTATTTTGGAAATGAAATGTGATCCTCTATCTGAGGATATTGTGGCTGGAACTCCGAAGCGCGGTAATATTTCTTGTAATAATACTGTTTTGCGGAGAAAAGAAGAAACCTCACCTTTATAAAAGTTGTAAAGCCCGGTATGTTTATTTTACGACGCGCGCCGGACGCAAGTCCCCCAACAAGGCATGCGTACCTCTGAAGACCTCAGGTCGCCTTTTATCCCCCTCCCAAATGCATATGCATACAGTTTCACAATAAGTTCATACATATTCATTCCGCGTGACATTTAGCACTAGGTCTTCTTTATCAGAGGAATTCCTAGGTCTGGGGCAGATCGACCTTGCGGTAATTTCTGTTTTTCTTTCTCTGTCTCCTTGCTGTCTCTGGAATGGGGCCTTTTCTTCAGCTTTGGCCCCACAGACCTCTCACCTCTTCCAGGCACTTCACCTAATTCAGAATGGATCCCCACTTCGTCTCATTCCCCCCTTTCCTAGGAAATAAGTAAATTCTTTTACTTAAGGAAAACCCCCGCGACGATAAGTGTCTTTTAATGCTTCACCATGCACGTTTGACAAAGAGGTTAGTACAGCTATTCGTTGTAGCATCCTACAGTTCCAAATTAACAATGTAATAGATAGTCCTAAACTTATCCCAACTAATATTAGTAAAACTACAATGGGGTGACACAACTTATTAAAGATTCCATTCGCAGTTGGTGACCACCCAAAGATCACATCCCACCAGTGATGATCTATATTCTGTTTTATTCTTTGTAGAACCCTGGTTATCTCCTTTGTATCGTGTTGGACAGTAATTAAGGTTTTCTTTCCACTTTCTTGGATTTCCTTCAGGATTTCCAATAAGTCTTGGTGCTCAATTAATTGTTTCACTAATGTAAGGTTCATCCCAATAGGGGTAGGTGGTAGTCTGTGATACATTGTGCAATTAGCTTTAATCAGCTGGTGGGATGTCACTGGGGCCAAGTACGAAAAATCACACCCGATAATCTTAACAAAATTGCAAATACAGAAGTTAGAGTGATTTTTACTAGACAGAATAACATCATTGCTATCAATATTTACTGCAGCACAGGCAGTCCTCAAACACACACACCCTTTTCCAGTGTATACGAGCACAGTTTTCTGGTCAGTGACTGGATGGATTTCGAAGCGACAAATACTCTGCTCAGTGTCCAAACACACATCCTGAGCATTAATAGTATTGCTTTCACAAATGAATCCCATCTGTTCTCTAGCAGTGCAGGATTCTAAGTTTCATGGTTTAATCCTAGAGCAACGATGGGATGGATAACATAAACAGTGGCATTATGTATGATAAGCACAAAGGCAGTTGCCACATTAGAAACAGGATCATAGGTGAAATTCACCATAGTCCGCCAGGTTTGAAACTTCCTTTCAACATCAATTGCATTATCCCACACAATTTCTTGAATTGGAAAATTACCTTCACCCCTTTCCCATATGATCAGAGCTGCTGTTGCTTGTATCCATAACTGTGCTTGTATACAACTGAAAGCTAAAGACACATTATCTTGTACTATACTAAGTGTTTCTACTATCAACTTGTGGTCTTGGTCCTCGGCCTTTTCATACTTCCTTACTTTGGCAGTACTTTTGAAATCTGTCACTGGCTAGTTTCTAATGCCAATAGAGATTACTATAAAGGCTGCTTCAATTTTGTTAGGCTACCTGCTGCAGTGGCCAGTTTATTCACCAGTATTTCTGAACCAATTCCATTTAAAACTCCTAATCTTGTCCCTAATATGCCAGTTAGATGTTTGTTATGGGGAACAGGAACTGCTTTCTGTTTATGACCATCCCTCCCTGCCAGAGGGATGTGCTGGGCTCACACTGCAAATTCAGACACACTTCACAAGTGTATCTGACAGAGGTTTAGGTCATATTTGAGGCAGATGTTTGTTCTGAAATGTAGAGACCTCAGGAATCTCCTTCCCCCTCCAGAGCACCTGATTTCCCAGATGTGTGGCAAGCAGGAATGTCTCTCCTGGTCTACGAAACTTCACCCACCTTGCCCCTAGCTTCAGGTCCAAGCCTCAAGTAAATAATGAAGGGGAAGTCTAAGAGAAGAGCCTAAATTCATTTGCAGTGCCTCAGAAGAAACTGGGACCAGGTTTCTGCTACTTGAAACACTCAGCACAAAAGTGATGCTCAAAATCCTACAGCCTGCTGCTGAGCTCTGAGGGGGAGTCTCTCTCTACCTCTTTTAAGCAGAATACAACTGCCTCAGACTGGGACAATCACTGATCCAAATCTCAGTAGGAAAAGGGATAGCTATAAATAAAGAAAATCACCTTTCTTGCTTGGGTTAATTTACCACCTGCAGTTCAGCACCCTTTACCAGTCATTGCCTGAGTGTTCAGCCAACCGGCTTGGAAAATGACCTAAGGAGCTGTTGTTCAGTCACATTCTTTACTACGTTAGGTTCAAGTTTAGAGTTTGGGTAGAGTCTGAACTAGTATGGGGTGTATAAGGCCCTGTTGTGGTAAAAAGTGCAGAGTCCACTTTGAATTCAAATGAAAATCTGATAATAATTCGAGCTCAAAGGCAGGTCACTTCTACAGGCTGTATCAAGGTGGAATTACACCAACAGTCTGATTCACTTAGGTTATCACAGACTTCCTGGTGTTCATATACACCAGGAGAGGTTCAGACACTAATTACATCTGGTGTCTCATAAGCTACCCTATTGATGACCTGGCACCCTACTTTGATTTCTTCTCCTCTGATTCCTTGAAGAGTCCACAGTTCCTGTTCTTGCCATTCTTGCTCCTCACATATCTGATTCTCGTGGATGACTACAGTAGATATGTTTAAATCTTTTATCTCAGAAGGTTTTCCTATGATCCAGTATACTGATTAAATGCCAGGGACCAAGGCCATTTAGCATTACTTTGAACAGAGGTACTCTCAAGTTCTGAAACTTCAGTTATGATTACACACAATACAATTCTACAAACTAAAATATGATCTACTCCCAACCACAATATACTCATTTTGCCCGAGTAAGTTTTAATCTCAGTTCATTGTCTCCTGGCGTCACTCCTTAAGGGGTTTCTGGGCCTTCTTCACCCGAGAGTGATGAATCCAGGCATTCTGCTCCTTGATTTTGATTGCAGTGAAGGTGGTGAGAAGCACTTGGAATGGTCCTTCCCACTGTGGTTCCAAGGTCTTTTCTGTAAGAGACCTAACATATACATAATCTCCAGGTTGTATATTATGTACTGGCCCATCTAATTCCCTGCTCCGAGTTCCAGCCACATATTTCTCAATTTCCTTGAGCTGTTTGTTTAAAGCCACCATGTAGGTGGCTAGTGTTACCTCTCCAATATGGTTGGACACTCCCTTTTGTATTCCATGTGGTCTTCCATAGAGTATTTCAAAAGGGCTTAGCTTTTCTTTAGCTCGAGGTTTTGTTCGAATTCGCAACAGTGCTATTGGAAGAGCCTGGGGCCAAGGTAGGTTAGCTTCCTGCCCCAGTCTTATGATCTGCTGTTTAATCAAATGATTCATCTTCTCCACCTGGCCGCTTGATTGGGGGCGGTATGGGGTGTGGAGTTCCCAGTCTATGCCTAGGTGGCTGCTAATCTGTTGTACTATTTTGGAAACGAAATGTGATCCTCTATCTGAGGATATTGTGGCTGGAACTCCGAAGCGTGGTATTATTTCTTGTAATAGTACTCTGGTCACCTCTCTAGCTTTGACAGTTCTTGTGGGGAACGCTTCTGGCCACCCTGAAAATGTGTCTGTCCATACCAGCAAATATCGATACCCCCCTTTCCTTGGGAGTTCTGAAAAGTCAATTTGCCACTGTTGTCCAGGCCCATGGCCTCTCCCAGTCTGACCAAGTTTTGGTCGGGGGGTATTTTTGGGGTTAGTCTGGAGGCAAAGATCACACTGTCGGGTCACCTGAGTAATAGTGGCGTATAAAGTCCTAGCAACAATTCTTTCAATCAGGTAGGTGTATAGGGCATTTATTCCCCAGTGTGTTTTCTGGTGTTCCTCCCTTACTAGTGACCACAATAGATGGGAAGGGATTACCAGCTTCTTTTCAATGGTAGCCCACCCTTCTTGGTTATACGTCCCTTTTTGATCTTCAATTAATTTCCTATCTCTCTTGTTGTATTCTGGCTTACCCTCAAGGGAGATTTGTCCATCTGGAATAAGGACTCCTTCAGTAGCTACCTCACCTTTTGCTGCTTCTTTTGCCTCTCTATCCGCCAGCTCATTTCCTTCTTCCAATTCTGAGCTCACTTTTTGGTGTGCCTTAATGTGCATAATTGCTACCTTTTCAGGCAGCTGAACTGCTTCCAGCAGCTGGATTATCTCTTGTGCATGTTTGATGTTCTTTCCCTGTGAGGTAAGCAGTCCCCTCTCCTTCCAGATGGCCCCATGTGCATGCGTGACTCCGAATGCATACCTCGAGTCTGTGTAGATGTTTATTCTCCTCCCTTTTGCCCTTTCCAAGGCATGGGTCAGGGCAATTATCTCAGCCTTCTGCGCGGAGGTACCTGTTGGTAAGGGTCCAGACTCGATTACCTCTCTGCAGGTGGTCAGTGCATACCCAGCATGTCGCTTCCCATTGGCAACGTAGCTGCTCCCGTCAGTGAACCAGGTCTCTGCATCATCCAGAGGGGTATCCTTTAAGTCTGGGCGGCTGGAGTAGGTAGCTTCAATGGTCTCCAGGCAGTCATGGTGTACTGCTTTTCCTTGATTTCCACTGAGAAAGGAAGCTGGGTTGACAATATTAGTCACCACGATCTCTACATCATCTTGCTCTACCATGATGGCCTGGTATTTCAGAAACCTCTGTGGTGAAAGCCAGTGGCCACCCTTTACTTCCAGTACTGCAGATACTGTGTGGGACACTAGCACAGTCAATTTTTGTCCCAGGGTAAACTTGCATGCCTCTTGAATGTTCAGCACAACTGCTGCTACAGCTCTGAGGCAACCTGGCCATCCTTTGGCTGTTGCATCTAGCTGCTTAGAGAGGTAAGCAACTGCCCTCCAGTATGGACCCAAGTCCTGAGCCAGTATTCCCAGGGCAATTCCCTGTTTCTCATGGGAAAATAGGAAGAATGGTTTACTCACATCTGGAAGTCCCAAAGCTGGAGTTGACATGAGAGCATCCTTTAGCTGGTGAAAGGCCCGTGTTGCTTCTTTTGTCCACTGGAGATCTCTGCTTCCATCGGCAATAAGAGCATAGAGGGGTCTGACAAGCAGTCCATAATTATAAACCCACAGCCAGCACCATCCTGCCATGCCTAAGAAGGTTCGGAGCTCTTTTATTGTCTGGGGTTTTGGGGTTTGGCATATGGCTTCCTTGTGAGCCTGCCCTAAAGTCCATTGCCCAGCACTCACCTCGTACCCCAGGTAGATAACTTTCTGTTTCACTACCTGTGCCTTTTTCTTTGATACTCTGTATCCTTGGAGTCCTAGGAAATTCAAAGGGCTTACCATACAGGCCACACATGCTTCCCTCGTCCGAGTGGCCCCTAGAAGGTCATCCACATGCTGCAAAAGCCTCCCTCCTTCCTGTGGAGCTTCCCAGGACTCCAGCTTTGCAAGTTGCTCCCCGAACAAAGTAGGGGAATTTTTCCAGCCTTGGGGTAGTCTGGTCCATGTGAGCTGGGTTTTGCCCCCACTTTTAGGGCTTTCCCATTCAAATGCAAAGATTTTTTGGCTGGCTTCATGGATGGGGAGGCAAAAGATGACATCCTTTAAATCTAAAACAGTAAACCAGGTTAGCTCAGGTGTTAGGCAAGTTAATAAAGTGTATGGATTGGCTACCACCGGATACAGATCTTCTGTTATTTTATTGACAGCCCTCAAATCCTGTACTATCCGGTATGACCCATCAGATTTCCGAACAGGTAAAATGGGAGTATTGAAATCAGATTGGCATTCTTTCAGTAATCCTAACCGCAGAAAATTTTCGATTATTGGGCTGATTCCTTCCCTATCCTCTTTCTTTAGGGGGTACTGCTTGATTCTCACTGGTTGCATTCCCTCCTTGAGTTTGATTACTATGGGGGAGGCATTTTTCGCCCTCCCTAGCACACCAGAGGCCCACACCCCAGGAAATACCTGACCTAGTATTTCTTCATCAATTTCTTCCTTAATGCCAGTAGCTGTCAGAGTTAAACTTAATACCTCTATGTACATTTGATCATTCACCTCCAGAGTAATTTCCCCATTTTTGAATGTAATGGTTGCTTGTAATTGTTCCAATAAATCTCTCCCTAGAAGTGCCCTTGGTGAATTAGGCATGAACAAGAATTTATGAATACCCCATTGTTTTCCCAATTTATACCTCAAAGGTTTACAAAAATATGCCCTTTCAGACTGGCCAGTTGCCCCCTGCACTACAACATAATCATTTTCCACAGGTACTAAAGCTTAATTTAAGACTGAATATGTAGCTCCTGTGTCAACTAAGAATTCCACCCTTTTCCCTTCTTCCCTCAGCCTCATTGTTATAACCAGTGGATCTGCTGGGGCAGAATCCCCCGGTCCTCCTCAGTTGTTTTGTACGTGTGCAGTCATCTGTTGGTCACTCCTTCTTCGTTCTGGACATTGGCATTCCACTGACCAATTCTTTTGCAGATTGCACACTGGTTCCTGCCCAGCTGAGGTGGTCCTTGTCTCGGCAGTCCCTGGTTGTATTTCCTCTGCCTTTCCTCCTGTACCACTGCCACCAACCTTTTCATTCCTTGTTTATATCCTTCCTCCCGGTTACTAAATACTCTCCAGGCTTCCTCTAACAAGGCTTCGAGATTCCTCCCATCTGGTCCCCGAATTTTCTGAAGTTTACACCTGATATCTCCAGCAGACTGCCCCAAAAATGAATTAACTAGTTGATTTGTCCCTATCTCAGACTCCAGATCTAATGATGTATGACAACGCATAGTATCCCTTAAACACTCTAGAAATTCAGATGGAGTATCAGAAGGCCCCTGCTTAAGGGAATATAAGGCAGACCAGTTTATGGTTTTTGGAGTAGCTCTTTCTACCCCTGTTGCTATCCACTCTTGATACTCTGCTAATTTCTTTACCTCTGCCGACACATTAGGATCCCATTCTGGGTCTTTGAGGGGGAAATGTTCTTTTACATCCAGCTGTGTGGCCTTACAGTAATCCTCTGCCAAATTCCCTGCTGTCTTTAAGATCAGCTGTTTCTCTGTTTCAGTGAAAGCATCTAGTAGTAGCTGGATGTCAGCCCAGTCTGGATTGTGTTGTTTGATAACATATTGTAGGCGTTTGGCAGTGAGTATTGGGTCAACACGATAATTCTTTGCAATCCTTTCCCATGCTTCTAAATCAAGGGTGGTAAATGGCACTTTAATCATTAATTTGGCCCCTTCTGGTCCCACTGCCTGTCGCAGAGGGGCCTGTAGCACTACTTGCCTCCTAGTTCTAGATGCAAATGGACTCCCACAGGTGGGGTGGGTTCTAGTAGATGTGCCTTCCCTACCTGAGTCCTCCTCCTTTTTGGGGAAGTTCCCTTCCTCCTCATCCTCAGTTTCAGCCTCAACCTCCCTAACCCCCCCCACCTCGGGGAGGAACTGGAGGAGCTTTCACCCACTCAAATGTGTCCCGTTCTTGCTCCTCAGAATGATAGACCTTATCTGATCTCATACACCGTTGTCCTATACTGCATGCTGAACAACAGCATTTGATTTACCCTCTCTTTGCCTTGTTATCTTTTTCAAGGACCAAAACTAGTGGGTCTGAGGGTGATTTAATCCCACAGTCCTTTTGCCACTCTTGGTGATTTCTTAAAACAAAAAACATATCAGCATACGAGACCTCATCCCATTTACCTTCCCGTCTTAAAAACAACATTAACTGCAGTAAAGTATTATAGTCTAGGGTTCCAGTGGGTGGCCACCTTGCTCCGTCCTCAAACCTGTATAAGGGCCACCAGCGTGTGCAATACTGGATTAGATCCTTTTTATTCTCAGAGCCCCCCCGGCTAGTGACTTCCTTCCAGTGGGCCAAGATGCACCCTAAGGGGCTGGCCCGTGGAACTTCCTTGCTCTGGTTAGTTCCCATTATTTCTTTCTTGCCCTATCTCACTTCCACCCAAACCTCTTTTCAGAGGACTTCACAGTAGCTTCCCAGTCCTCCTCCCACACACTCCAAGTGGCAGGTATCAGATGTGATTTCCCACACACAAGTTTTAAGATCTTAGACTCTGAATCAGCTTGATCAGAAACCTCTAATCTACACTTGGGACACGTGCCCTGTTGCTTGTTAGAACAGCAATACCAGCGTTTCCCACAAACTATGCACTGTAATAATACCCACGCAGCGTGCCAGCCTCTTGATGCACCAAAGGCTACTCGAAATTTCCTGCAAAGGCAAGCTATTCCATTTATTACAGGGAGCTCTAAATCCTCTATGGCAAGCTGTTCCCAGTCCAGACTTACAAGAGTGCCAGCTGAAGTCTGGTAGAGCCCCTCTAAATGAACTTGTTCGTCTCCCCTGTCTATCCAATAATCCACCGGATTCACCAACTCCCAAGGGTCGAGTCCAAACATCTGAGGCAGAGGAACCCCTCAGGTTCGCCTAGCCACGGTGAAAGCATGCACAACCTACACCACAATTTACCACCTCTACTCAATAAACGTCCTCACCCACGCTTTTCCACTGTTTACTCTATTTTATCTGTCGGGCGCTCCCCGCCCCTACTGCCTGCCTTGGCCGGTGTTTACTCAGCCTCTCCAGTGGCAGGTAGGAACTCCCCCCCCTGCACAATAGAGCACTATGGATCTACTCTCTTTTATATATCATACACTTTATACACTTGCACAATTACAAACACAGCACGCTGATCACACAATGCAACATACAGCAACACAGTGTCCGGACACCACTCACACACACAAACAAAGAAAACACACGCGGGTTCAGCTCTGCCCTGTCAGAACAATGAATCCCAATACACGCATATACGGGTTCACCCAGCTCACCCCCAGAGCCACTAGCGGTTCTGCTCTATCAGAACGATGAACCCCGTCTCTAATACAGCTGCTCTATCAGCTGAACCCAGATGTCTCTGGGTGTTTTACTCCCTTGCTCTCCTTTCCCCACCCCCCAGGGGCCCCTCAGTACATACCGTATCTTCCTCCGCAGGCCAGCAGGTCCTTGTCTGTCCCAGCAGGAGGCAAGTCGAGGCGAGTGGAGCCTCCTCCAGGAAAATCCTGGGGCGCGCCTAGGAGTCTGTTGGTTCCCCCCCTGCCCCTGCGGGGACAGAGAGGGAGACGGAAGGTATCTCTCTCTCCTGGCTGGCTCACCAAGAATGTTTTGCGGAGAAAAGAAGAAACCTCACAACTTTATAAAAGTTGTAAAGCCTGGTATGCTTTTATTACGACGTGCGCCGGACGCAAGCCTCCCCAAAAGGCATGCGTACCCCTGAAGACCTCAGGTCTCCTTTTATCCTCCTTCCAAATGCATATGCATACAGTTTCACAATAAGTTCATACAGATTCATTCCACATGACATTTATCGCCAATTCTTCTTTATCAAAGGAGTTCTTAGGTCGGGGGCAAATTGGCCTTGTGGTCATTTCTGTTTTTCTTTCTCTGTCTCCTTGTTGTCTCTGGAATGCGGCTTTTCCTTCAGCTTTGGCCTCACAGACTTTTCACCTCTCCGAGACACTTCACCTAATTCAGAATGGATCTCTACTCTGTCTCATTCAGTTGCCCTGAACATTCTCGTAGTCATTGCCAGGCACTCCCAGTTACCTCAGCGGGGTTCAGCTGCCCCCAGTTTTATCCTAGTCACTGCCAGGACATCCTAGTTGTCACTAGCATGCATCCTGTCATTCCTAGTTGCTCCCAGTATGTGCGCAGTTGTCTCCCAGCACAGGCCTGGTAGCTCCCAGTAACACCCAGTCAGGGTCTACTGACACTCACTATAATCCCAGTATGATCCCAGTCACTCCCAGTATGATCCCAGTGACCCCCAGTGTGATCCCAGTTGCTCCCTGTCAATGCCAGCAGGACCCCAGTAGCCTCCAGTATGATCCCTGTGACTCCCAGCCTCTTCCTGTTACCTCCAGCATGCTCCCAGTCACTGCCACTTCCTCCCAGTTGCTTTCAGCATGATTCCAGTTGCTCACAGCCACTCCCAGTGAATCCCAGTATGATTCCAGTCACCCTCAGTGTGATCCCAGTCAATGCCAGCATGGACTCAGCTGCTCCCACTGTGATCCCAGTATGATCCCAGTTGCTGCCAGAATTGTTCCAGTTGTTCCCAGTTCCTGCCAGTATGATCCCAGTTGTCCCTAGAATAGCCCCAGTCCCTCTCAGCACGGTCCCACTCACTCCCAGTTGCTGCCTGTGTGTTCCCAGTCCCCCCAGTATGGTCACGGACACTCCCAGTATGTCCCGGTGTGCCCAGAAAGGCTCTGGTTCCCTCAGAATGGTCCTAGTCTTTCCCGGTGATTTCCAGTTGCCTCCAGCATGATTCCAGTAATCCCTCTTCCACCCAGTGTGATTCCAGTTGCCTCCAGTATTGTCCCAGTCACTCCTACTCACTCCCATTAGCCTCCAGCATGCTCCCAGTTGTTTCCAGTCACCCCAGTAAGGTCAAAGGCATTCCCAGTATATCCCACTTGCCCTCAGCATGTCCCAATCCTCAGCCCTTCCCAATCACTCCCAGTGGTCCTAGTAAGGTTCCAGTTACCCCAGTACAGCCCAGTCCCTCCCAGGGACGCCACTCCTGGCATCCCCCAGCCCTCTCTGCATTTCCCCCTCCCGGATCTCCCGAGAGGAGCCCCAAGGGCTGGCAGCGGCCAGGCAGGGTCCCCACCAAGGCCCAGTTGGGATGTGCAGCCCCCAGTTTGGCCAGTTTGCCTCTCCTTTGGCCCGGGCCAGGTTCTCCCCACCTGCAGTGGCTGGGAGCAGCCGAGAGCCCCGCGCTGCCCATCCCGACCTGTCCTGGCTCCATCCCCGCTCCTGCCGCGGGCTGCGAGGGCTGCGGGAATGGGGCACCAAGGGTGTGGCTGCTGCTGGGGGAGAAGGAGGAGGGAGGGAAGGGCAGGGATGAAGGAGGAGGAGGAGGTGGGGTTAGGAGGGAGGAGGAGGAGAAGGGATGGAAGGGGAGGGATGGAAGAGAAGAAGGTGGAGAAAACACAGAGGAGCGGGAGGGGGAATGGAAGAGGAGAAGGAGGTGGAGAAAACACAGAGGAGCGGGAGGGGGGATGGAAGAGGAGGAGCGGGAGGAAGAAAAGGGACAAAGGCCGATGAAGGCTGAGCTGAGGGAACCATGCGGTCGCTCGGAACCCGGCCTGAATTCGCAGCCCCCACCTGTGGGATCATCGCCACCCCCCCCCATCGCACAGGTTGGGGGGGGGAGGGAGCTCGGCCCAGATATCCCGGGGGGTCCCTGGGTTGGGTTTTTGGGGGGATGTTTGGAGAATGAAGCAGTCCAAGGCTGAGCGGAAAAGGCCCCTCGGGGGGCCATCGGGGGGTGCCAGTGGCGGCTGCCTGCACAGGCAGCATGGAGGAGCAGAGCCCTGTGTCCCCCAGGAGCCCAAAGTGGGGAGCCCAGAGAGGGGGAGCGCCGCCATTGGCGGGAGCCTCAAGAGCCTAGAGAGGGGCAGGGGGGCCTTCTTGGAGCCGCTGCAGCCTCGAGCAGAGAATGAGGGGAGAAGGGAGCCCGGGAGCCCAAACAGCCCCAGCATCCCGAAATGGGGAGAGCCAAGAGGGGGGAACTTTTGGCATTGCTGGGACTGCCAGCAGCCTGGGCTGGGCGGGCACCAAGGAGAAGGGGGACCCCCAATCCCAGCGACACCCCAGCAGCTGGGACAGGGGGGTACCTCTGAACACCAAAGGGTAGGGACCAGGGACGGGGAACTCCTGGGAGGCTTTTTCAGGTCTGAATCCTGGTGTTTGGGAGGTTTTATGCAGCCCACCTCTCCGGTGACTTGTAGAGATGGACTCGGGCAGAGGGACCTTCAAACTCATTGTGTCTTGGGGAAGAAGAAACAGGAAAGCCTTATAAATATGATTGTCTAGCAAAAGATTTTGAGAATATAGAAACTATAAGCAAGATTGAGATGAAAGCAAAGCTTTTAGATACCTTAGTTACTGAACAACTGGAAAACAATGGTGTGGCCTAACTGAAGGTAATCCCCTTTTGATGATACAATTCCCTCTGCTTGCAGACAGGTCCAGGGGTCAGAGCAGACCCTACTAGCTCAGCAGAAGGTGTCCAAAGAGTAGTTTTTAGGGTTTAAATTGTAACACAGTATGGTGATGTCATGATTTTTACAGGCTGTATGTAAATGCTCTAGGATTTGTATCTTGTACTAGATTGGTTAGTGAGAAATAGAATATTCAACTCAGAAGAAGATTTATTGTATTGCAACAGGAACCTCACTCTCTAATGCTTCCCCCTCTTACTCTCTTACCCTCTCGTCCTCTCTACCCCTCTCTTCTCTTGGTCCTGCTCTGAGCTGTGGCTGCAGCTCCAAGCAGAGCCCTGAACCCAGGCCCTTTGCAATAAACCTCAAGTTCTAGTTCCACGACCTGGCTTCAGAGATCTCTCATCTCCGTCCGTCCTGACTGTCCTACCCCCCGATGCTCCTACAAACATGCTCATCCCTTGTTTTCCCCAATCCACAATTTCCCATTGCGAGGAAGGCTGTGAGGAAGAGGAAGATGCCCCAGGACACTGAGGCATGTGAGGAGGAAGTCAGTGTCCCTTTCCTCTCTCCCAGCCCAGCAAGGCCCCAGCTGCAGCACAGCCCTGGGGGGATCTCCTTGCCCTTGCCTGTGGCATGGAGGCAAACCCCATCCTGTCCTTGTCCTTCCTCCCCCAGAGCAGGAGCTGAGCATGGAGAGCAGGGAGGACAAATGCCCACGGCAGAACCTGGTGGAAGAGGCCGTTTTGAGCAGCTCCACAGCGCAGGAAGACAACAGGGAGGAAAAGGCCCGGAGATGCCAAACGAGGAGGAGCTGCAAACGCAGCTGGCGGGGATCTGAGGAGGAAAGAGCCAGCTTGGGCCTGGAAGGCGGCGGGAGATGGAGCCAGAGTTCGGAGCTGGTGCTCCATGAGCAGCTCCATGATGGGGAGAAGCCCCACATGTGCATGGAGTGTGGGAAGAGCTTCAGCCTGAGGTCCAACCTGATCAGGCACCAGAGGACCCAAACTGGGGAGAGGGCCCTACGAGTGTGGGGAGTGTGGGAAGAGCTTCAGCCTGAGCTCTCACCTGATCCACCACCAAAAGCTCCACACTGGGGAGAGGCCCTACGAGTGTTCCAAGTGTGGGAAGGGGTTTCGTATCAAGTCAGATCTCCTCCAGCACTATCGGATTCACAGAGAGGAGAGGCCCTTCCAGTGTCCCAACTGCGGGAAGGGATTCAAGTACAACTCTGCCCTCGTCACCCACCGGCGCATCCACACAGGGGAGAGGCCCTACGAATGTCCCCAGTGTGGGAAGAGCTTCTCCAGCAGCTCTCACTTGACCCACCACCAACGGAGGCACCGGTAAGGGAAGGCCTGCGAGTGCCCCGAGTGTGGGAAGAGTTTCATGCGCTGCTCCAGCTCCATCCCCCACTGGAGGAGGCACTTTGGGCACAGCCCTGGTCACTCACATTCCCTGTGATCCATGTTGGGAACACACCTGGCTCCTTCTCCTTTTGGTTTGGCTTAAATTTTTTTTTCTCTTCTCCATGTCTTTGCACTGCAAAATCCAAGAGGGATCAATCTGTCACCTCCAAACCACTCAAATCCCACTGAAAATAACTGAATTTTAACCCAATAGGGCTCAATCCCACCTCAAATTGCTTGTTCCCGCCTCACAAAAACTCAGTCCCATGCCAAACTCGCTCCCTTCCATAGCCACCAGGGTGAGTTGGGGTTGGGAGGTGGTTGGTAGAAGTGGGATCCCAATGTGGAGCAGTGGGATGGGGATTGTGTGAGGTGGCTGGGTGGGATGTATTTGACAGCAAATAAAACTTTCACAGTTACTGATTTCTGTTCCGTTCATTTTCAGGCAGTTCTGTTTGCAGAGTGCTGCCTTCTCAGCTGATTCAATTCCTATAAAAATCTTATTTTTTAAATAATCTAACCAAAACAATCCAAAAACCAATATCCAAATAAAACCACGCATCCGAAATTAGAATTTTGAAATAAAATTTAATTTTTTAGAGTACTTAAGGATGTTAATAAAGTTTAGTTGTTTGGTTCAAATGTGTGAGAAATTATAGTGTTGTTTGGTTTTGTGTTTAGTATATTTTTAATATGAATTTTTTTACTAAGGTGTGTTAGATTGTATGTTAGTGTTTAGATATTTTTTATCTAAAGTATATTAGTTATGGAGTTAAAACTTTCAAAAGGTATTTCTTGGCATATAATTTGTTTATTTGTATTTATTGGTAATATTATAGTAATAGTTGTTGATTTGGGTTGAATCATTGTTGGAATATTGTAAAGAAGACTTGAGATTTTTATATTGCATTTTTATTATAATTTATTTATTTCAATTTTAATTTTTTTGATGTTGTAGTGCATTTCGTTAGTTTGTTTGATTGCTCCCCCATTTTCTGTATTATCCCCCTATTTTATAAATGGTTCTGCCCTCACCAGCTTTCCCGCCTTAGCCCTGCCACTCATTTTGTTACTATAGTTACTCCCACCATTGGTTTTGTCAATCCCCTAAATTATGTAATTCCCCCTCATTCCCTTATATGTATATTTGCTCTCCTCCCTGGGCCCAGTCAATCACCCCCCACTCCTCCCAGGTTACCAGAATCTTCTCCTCTGTGGGGGTTATGATTGGCTGTGGTCCTGGGGCCCCTCCCTTACTTTATATTGATTGGGTTTTCCCTAATGCCCGTTATGTCGTGTTCACTCCCTAGTTCTCCCTTATTGGTTCATTGTAAACACCTCCCTTATACACCTCCTCCCTTTATAACCTTGTTTCACTCCCAATTCTTGGTCACTCCCTGGTTGACATCTTGGGTTTCTCCAATAAACCTGACTTCGTCCCCATCAAGTGTCCAGCTCCTTATTCCCGTCGTGGTGGCAGCGAGACCAGTCCGCGGCGAGCAGAGCCCGAGGCCATCCGATGCCAAGGGGTGCTCGCATTGGATTGCAGCTGGGTGTTGGCCGCCTTCTGCTAGCCGGACATCTGACCCTTAAGGCCGGACACCTCGTCGCATTTTGTTTATAATTTTATTGCAATTTTGAGAGGATAGGAAGGAAGTTCAAGGGCAGGAACATTTTTTCCTGGCTGGGAACTGGAATTCCAGACCCTGGTCGTGTGTGCAGGTCCACACAGTCACAGATCAAATATGGACTGGGATCAAATATGGATTGGGATCCTTTGCATTGGAGCTGCAGAGACTGGGACCATATGGATGAGGACCACACAGACTGGGATCAACTGGATTGGGATCAAATATGGACTTGGACCATATGGAATGGGAACATACAGATCAGGACAATACAGGCTGAGATGAATTGGGTTGAGATTATATGGAATGGGATTGCACAGACTAGGATTGCACAGACTGGGATCACACAGACTGGGAAAAAGCTTTGGCTACCTTTGGCTGCCATCACCGTCTGAAGGTGGCCACATTAGGTTGGCCTGATCCTTTTTGGGGGTCCCATCCCCCTCTTTTCCCTGCTCTCTCGTCCTTTCCCCATCGTTCCCCCAATCCCCTCCCCCGTGCTTGGTTTTGGGGGTTCCAGGCCCCTCCTGCTCCCTTTGAGGGTCCCAACCCCCCTTTGGTTTAATTTGGGGCCCCGCACCCTTCTCCCCCAGCCCCCCGCTCCCCCTGCGGCCGGGGGGCTCCCAGCACCCCCAGTGCCACCAGTGCGGCCCCAGCTGCCCCCACACGCCCCATCCCCATCCCCGGGGTCACCTCCCCCTGCCCCAAATTCCGCTCCTGGCAACTGATAAGTCAGCAGCAACAAACACTCTGATTGGCTGGAAATGGCCCCTGGAGCAGCGGGACAGGAACCTCTGCAGCCTGAGCTGCCCTTGGTCCTCTCTGCCTGTGCCCGGAACACAGCGCGGAGGAGAACGGCAGCAGGGCCCTGTGTGTCCCCGGGCTCAGGATTTGTGTCGCTTCAGCTCCACGGAGATGCAGGTCAAGTGAAAAACCCAAACTGTTTATAAAGGGAAAGCAAAGGTAAGGGGTGAGCTGGGAGGCAGAAAAGGGGATGGGCAGGGCCTGAGGGCTGCAGGGAGGGAGCTGCCAACAGGGGGATGGCAGGAGCTGCTGGAGCTTCCCACAGGCTCAGCTGTGAGCAGCCAGAGCTGTGCCTGGAGCTCCAGCTGGTCCATCCTGCTCTGCAGGTGCTCCCATCTTCAATGGGCACTGGAAATTGCCGATGGACGCTGGTACATCTGATCCAGCAGACGAACAAAGTCCTGCACATCTTCTTTCAAAGGTCATCTGAAGCACTTTGCTCATGCACGATGGGCTCTCATCTTCCTTCAGTGCTTGAAGAGCTGGAAGAGAGAGGAACAGAGCCAAGGTCAGAGGCCAGATTGAGGGAAAGCCTCCTGCCAGGACCATCCCAGCTGGCTCTTGCCATGGCCAGGAGGGAGCGGGAGACAAGGGCCTCGGCCGGAAGGTGCTGGCCACGGATCGCCCACATGTCCCTGGCAGCTCTCCGGGCTGTGCCCTGGCCGCCCCTGGTCCGCACAGGGAGCAGAGCCCTCTGCAGCCAGGGCATGGATTGTAGCTGCGGGGCCGGGATGTGCAGCTGCCCCCGGCGGTGCTTGCTGTCACGCGGCTGCCCTGACTCACCCTCAGTGAGGACCTGGAGCTCCTCCTTCTGCCCCATCATGAGCACTCCGGCCACCCCTGCCAAGACAGAGCTTGTGGCGGCGCCAGGCAGCACAGCTGCCCAACACAGGCGTTGCCAGCCCTGTGGCCGCACGCCCTCCTGGCAGGCAGGGCTCCTGCCGGGCCCCTGCCGCACACGGCCGCCCCAGGGCATGGCTCCGGGAGGGTGGTGGCAGCGCCCAGGGCAGGCGGGGCTGCAGTGGCCTGGGCGCGGCTCTCACTGTAGCCGGGGCAGCAGCCGGGCCGGGGGCAGGGAGGGGCGCGGGGCTGCTGACTCACCCATGAACCTGACGGCCGCCTCTTGCAGGGGCCTCTGTGGGCTCTGCAGGTGCGGCAGGGCCCAGCGCAGGTGCTCGGCCACTTGGCTCTCGTCCTGCAGCAGCTGTGGGGAGCACCAACAGGCAAGGCTCGGCGCGGGCTCTGCCCCTCGGCCGGGCGCTCCCTGTGCGCAGCATCGGCTGAGCCGGCCCGCACAGGCCAGGGCAGGGAGCAGCAGGGAGGGCGCAGGCTGGCGGGCCTGGCTGCGGCGCTGGGCAGGGGCACAGCTGCCAGGCCCCCACACCGAGCTCCAGGGGCAGGGCTCGGGCTCCCGGGCTGTCCTTACTAGGCTCTCAGCGAACTTCATCCGTCGCTCCTCCGTCAGCAGTTCCTCGAGGTCCCTCCTCCTCAGGAAGCGTGCCGCACAAAGCAGGGCTTGGAAAGAGGCCTGGAGAGCAGCAGAGAGCCACAGGTGGCACCAGAGCCCAGGGCACGGGACCTGTGTCCCTGTGCCATGGCCAGGGGAGGCTGGAGCCCGCGAGGTGCCGGGGCAGGAAGTGGCCGAGCCCCCTGCCAGGGATGGGGCAGCGTCCATAAAACCTCACCTTGGCCACCTGCAGGTTCTCATCGTGGCAGCGCAAGAATAGAGGGAGCAGGCTCTGGTTCACGATTGTCATGAGAAGCTCTTCCCCCTCTTCCACTACCAGCTCCATCACCTTGCAGAAGAGCTGAATGGAAAGCAGGTGCACATGGCTGTTGTCCTGGAAGGAAAGAAAAAATCCTAAGCACCAACTACTCTGGGCCCATTGGAGCAAAGGCCCAGAACTGCACAGAGCACAAAGTTTCCAGGTAGCATTTAGTTCCCTTGCCTGGGGGCACAGAGCCTTACGTTCTCAAAGTGTGGCAGGAGGGACTCAGCCAGCTTCAGGGTGGTGAAGGGTAGCAGGAGGTCTTTGTCCTGGAGCATATGTGTGAGCACACAGAGGCTCATCTGGAGCACCTCGGTGTCTGGATCGGCCAGCTGCTCCACCAGGTGTTGATACAGGCCACGTATTCCTCCAGCCTGTGTGCAAGACCAGGCTGTGCTGTGAAAATGTGACTGGCTGCAGCACCAACAGCTGCTTGGGGCACTGGGGCAGCTGAAGCAGGAGGCAGGAGAGCTGGAAGCAGCTGCCTCTGCTGCCAAAGCCCAGCCAAGCCCAGAAGTCTGCGTTGCCCAGCCCCACACTGCCAGCGGGGCTTCAGCCACTGCCCCCTTCTCACCAGCGAGGGCTCCTTGCTGAGCACCATGAGGCCTCTGAGTGCCAGGCGCAGCCTGTCCCTGCACTGGCTCGGCAGGTGCCAGGATACCACCAGCAGGGCACTGGGACCGTGTTTGCTCAGGTCCAGACACTCCAGGAGCTGAAAGGCACAGGAGGGCAGTGCCAGGGGCGCCGGCCGGCAGGAGCCCGGAGCCGCACAGGGCCAGGCCCAGGACGCAGCACAGGGCATGGGCGGCGTCCCAGGCAGCTGCAGCTACGAGAGGCCCAAGAGCTGGGAGGCAGCTCAGCCAGGCAGCGCTGGCCATCAGGCTCACCTCCACAAGGAAGGCCAGGGCAGGCAGATGCCAGTGGCGCTGCTTCCCGACGAGAAAGCTGAGCAGGTGTGAGGCCATGAAGGGACACAAGGTGCTCAAGCCACAGCGCATCTCCCTGCCAGGGGAAAAAGGCACCAAGGCCTCCCAGGGTGGGCAAACCTCTCCCAGCAATGACTCACAGAGGTCTGATCTTTCCCCAGCACTCTGCAAGGGCACATGGGCCCCTTGGGAGGTGGCTGCTGCTGGGCATCCTCCTCTCCCAGCCTTTCCCAGTCTGCTCGGCCCTCCCTCGCTGACAAGGCCCTCTCGCTTACAGCCCCAGGGACTGTGTGGGGCACTCTGGGCAGGGGGCACAAATGCCGGCAGTGGTGGCAGGAGTAAGGGATCTCACCTGGCCAGCAGACCCGCTGCATAGTGCTGGGTGTCAGCACAGAGCAGGCTGTCCCAGAGCTGCTTGTGCTCCGAAGCCAGCAGATTCTTGCCAAAGCCCAGTCGAGAGAGCAGAGCCTTCATGGTCTGCGCTGCAAACCTGTGTGCCGAGCAAAGGCCAGGTCACTCTGGGAGTGCTGGCCCTGGCCATGAGGGCATGGGAAGGACAGGGCGACTTGCACCTGTTGGGCTCACTGGGAAGGCCATGCTCGTCCCGGCACGCTCTCCAGAAGCTCCGGGTCTCAACATCCCCTGGCATCTGCTCTGTGGCGGTGACAATTTGCAAGAACAGAGCCACAAACAGCTGGGGAGAATGAAGCAGAATGGCGCAGTGCCACTCGCACATGTGGGCAATCCTCCACAGCACCAGAGTTGCCTGCAAGAGACAAAGCAGCCCGAGGCAGTGCTCAGTGCCAGGGTGTCCATGAGGCAGGGCCCGAGGGGAGATGCAGGGGGATCACGCGGCCTGCTGCCCCTAAGCCTGCCCCTAGGCCAGCTTTCAGCCCAGGCTGGGGAGAGCAGGGAGAGCTGCTGGAGAGGTGACCGAGAGGACGAGCAAACGCCAGCTCTAGAAACTCACAGCCAGGGCAAGGACGGCCTCGTTGTCCCCGCAGGAGAAGCTGCCGTAGGGCGGCTGCTCCTCCATGGCAGAGAGCAGCGCTGGAAGCACCTCCTGGGCGGACACTCCGGACATGTCCATGGCTCTCCACATCAGCGTGGTGGCTCTGTGGGACCAGAGCTGTGAGTCAGCACCATGCCCCGTGCAGCTGTGTGGGGCCAGGGGACAGAGCCCCGGTGCCCTGAGGGGCAGGGAGGGACCACGGCAGAGCCTCAAGAAACAGAGGGGCCCGAGGCTCCCGCAGCTCTCCGCCTGTCTGGCAGAGCCCGCTGGACAGGCTGTATAGGGCGAGGGGCCCTAGGGGCTGGTGAGCACCGAGCTCTCGAGGCAGTTGTGCTCTGTACCTGTCACACATTGGGGCACAGCGCAGGAGGCTCATCACCACTTGAGCAGGGTGTTCCTCTGTCATGCTCAGAATCTCCATGTGCAGCCCACCGTCCACGGTGACACAGGACACCAGTCTCTGGAGAATGTCCCTGACCGTGGCTTGCACCTGGAGGAGGCGGCATGGGGAAGACTTGGAGTGCTGTCCAAGGGAGCAACTTGCCCAGCTTCCCCCAAGAAGTGCTTGCCTTCCCACCCCACTATGATGACCTCAAAGGCTAAGGGGGTCCAGCAGACATAGATTGAGGGGTCACATGATCCTGGGAGGCCTTCAGCCCCAGCCCCAGGCTGCTTACCTGCTTTGGGGAAGCAGCAACCTTCTGGAGAACCTCCATAGTGGGCGCTGGAGTCCCGGTCAGTGTGGGCATGGCCTGAGTGTCTGGCATGCCCTGAGCCTGGGTGTGGGTGGTGGCCGTGCCCTCAGTCAGGGCCATGCCAGCCTCCGCCCTGCCCTGGGCCGTGTCCTGCTCAGAGGCTGCTGCAAGCTCCAAGGATGCTGAACTGGCAGCAGGCTCTGCCCACAATTGGCCAGGCCTGGAGTCGGGCTGGGCCGTGCCCTCGGTGCCGGCGCTGCTGGTCTTTGTGCGGCCAAGGCGCAGGAGCCTCCGCAGTGCCTGCAGTAGAAGGAAGAGTGGGAAGAGAGGGACGTTCCATGGCCTGCTCCAAGCATGGGACTCGGCTGAGAAGTGCCAACAGGCCTGGCCCAGGGGGGATGGCCACAGGTACCTGCACTGCTCTGCGGAAGAGACCACGGCTGGATTCCTGCTCTTGAGTCCGGTCCTTGGCTGCATCTGGCAAAGAGCAAGCGCAGCCAGAGCTGAGAGGCTGCGGGAGAGGCCGGAGAACACAGCCCAGCCCTGCGCTCCCCAGGCAGGGAGGGCCCCGGGATGCTCCAGGGGGATGGAGCATGGCCACTGCGGGATGTCTGCCCTGCCCCTGTCCTGTCCGTGGGCATTTCCCCAGAGGATGGCATGGCATGGCATGGCATGGCATGGCATGGCATGGCATGGCATGGCATAGCATGGAATGGCGCCAAGTTGGCTGCAGGCTCCAGCCCTGCAGCCCAGCTCTGCCACTCACCCTCCTGTGGTGGACTGAATGGCACCGCCTCTTCCGTGTCCTGTGCTGGGGCAGCTCCAGGGCCTTCTTCCTCCTCGTCCTCCACGCAGACCAGCTTGGGCACTCTCGGGGTCTCTGCTCCATGGCTGTGTCTGGAGCGCGCCCCAGCAGCGAGCCCAGCCGGTGCCGCTCCTGCAGGGCCTCCTGCGCCGTCCCTGCGGGCGGGACGCGGCTCTCAGCGCTCGGCCCGGGGCCAGCAACGGCCCCCGAGTGCCCCTCACCCGCCCCGGGCCGGCCATGCCCAGGCGTTCGCTCCTCGGAACGCGGCACGGGAGGCTCGGGGCCGGCGGCCGCGCTGCCGAGCGGCGGAGCTCGGGCCGGGGAAGCCGCAGCGGAGGCGGCAGGAGCGGCCGCGCTGCATGTGTGCTCCGCGGGCCCCGGGAGGAGCCGGGGCCAGGGCCGGGGGCGGGCTGGGGGCATGGACCCGCCCGGCAAGGGGAGAGGGAGGCGGGGAGAGGAGAGGGATGCCGGGCAAGGGACCCCGAGAGAAGGGTGCCCGACAGCGGGAAAGGGAGAGAGAGAGAAAGAAAGAGAGAAAGATAAAGAGTGCTCTAGAATATCTCTTTTTGCTGCTGCTGTCGCCGCTGCTGCTGTCGCCGCTGCTGCTGCCGCTGCCGCCGCTGCCGTCGCTGCCGCCACTGCCGCCGCTGCCGCCGCTGCCGCCGCTACAACTGAGGCACTGGGGCCGTTCGTCCCCGTGTCCGTTCCCCGCTCGCCCCACGAGCCCCACGTTCGAGCCTCGCGCGCCCCGGGGACAGCCCCTCCGTCTGTCCAAACACGGGAACTTTGCAGTGCTGAGCCCGGATGCAGAGCCCTGACTCCTGCACTCTGGCACAGCGATCCCCTCGCCTGCTGCTGGGCATTGTCCTTGCTGAGGGTCAAACACTGTCGGGCCACCTTCCCTGTGGGTAGGATTCCTACATGACCCACGCACTGCACTTACATCTCCAGTGTTGCTTTCCTGTAAAAACAGGGGAAGGAAAACTGTGTGTGGCTCATGGTATTTTAGAATGTCTAAAAATCACTTAGTCACCGATCTTAGAGGTGCTGTGCATCTGGAATTACTGGGATGGAGAAGTAGTGCAACATGGAAAAGGGGAGCATAGAAATTAATAGAGGAAAACATCTTGGATTGTTTCTTTCGTTTTCATTTCACTTCTGGAAAGCTGTTTCTGTTTTCCAGGAATCTTCTCCTGTCTGCTCTTCCCAAGAATCTCTCATGGAGAACAAGGTCAAGCTTCTGTCGCAAGATTTGCCACCAGGAAATGATGCCACTGGTGAAGTTTTCATGGTGACTGTTTGTGCTTGCTTAGGGCTAATTTTGGGAGGAAACCTCCAAAAGGGGTCCGCCTAGAAAGCGAATTCAAGCGGCCCCTGCCCCTACTAGTTCAGGAAAAGACTTCACTTGAGAAAAGTGAAAAAAAAACCCAGTTTATTTAACAAGTAAAGTATTCACAAGCATGAAAAATGAATAATATTAAATAAAGTCTCGGACAGTGCTGAAGAGATGGCAAATTCAGGAAGTCCTTTTTGTGGGTTGTAGTTGGCTCACTGGCTCTCTTCTATGTCCCTCTGGTGCTGGAATGCAGCGTCCCAGAGCTCAGTGGGCCACAGGTGTAAGCTGCTGCTGGTGTTTTTCTGGGTTTTCAGTCCAGAGCAGGTTTAAACAGTTCCAAGAAAAAGGAAGCCACAGTCCAAGGAACTTCTTTTCCTAAGCTAGCTAAAACCAAATTGCTAGACCTGGGCTGTGAAGACACCAGGAAATTTCCACATCTGGGCACTGGCAGTCCCAGCAAACACCAGAGCTGGATGGTGCTGGAGCCAGAACCTGCAGATTTCCAAATTTTGGCTTTCTGTGCCAGCAAATCACTGGACCTGGGCTGTGCCAGCACCAGGAAGTTTTCAGATCTGGGCGCTGGCGCTGCCAGCAAACACCAGATCTGGGTGGTGTCATTGGCAGAGAGAGAAATCTGCCAGATTCTTCTGGCACTGAGAAATTTCCAAATCTTGGTTCTGGTGCAGGAAATACAAGATGTGGGTGGTGCCAGATCCAGTAGCAGGAAGCTGCCACAGGTTTTGGATTTCTGTGCCAGCAAATTGCAGCACTTGAGCTGTGCCAAAATAGGGAAATATCAAGATCTGGGAATTGGCAGTGCCAGAGCACACCACATTTCAGGAAGGATTGGATCTGGACCCGTTCCCTCCCTGCATCCCTTCCTCAACAAGGTGCCAGAGGGGCTGGACAGCGGCCAGGCAGAAAGGGACCTGCAGGGAGTGATGGAGAGAAGGCTGGACATGAGGCAGCAGTGTGCCCAGGTGGCCAAGAAGGCCAATGGCTCCTGGCCTGGCTCAGGAATGGTGTGGCCAGCAGGAGCAGGGCAGAGATTCTTCCCCTGTGCTCAGCTCTGCTTAAGAAGCACCTCGAGTGCTGTGTCCACTTCTGGGCCCCCTAATTTAGGAAGGTCATGGAAGGGCTGGAGCCTGTCCAGAGAAGGGCAACAAATCTGGTGAGGGGTCTGGAACAACACAAGTCCTGTGAGGAGTGGCTGAGGGAGCTGCAGTTTATCCTGGAGGAGTCTCAGGGGAGACAAGGCAGTGTCAGGGCACAGGGTAGACTTGATGATCTCCATGGCCTGTTCCACCTTGCTGATTCTGGGATTCTCTGAAGCCACCCTTGGAGCAGTTGCAGGAGGAGCCCTGGGCCTCCTCTTCAGCAGCTCCAGCAGCCCAGGTCCCTCAGCTTCTCCTGCCAGCCCCAAAGCCCATCCTGTCAGTCCTGCAGAGCCTCTGCAGCTCCTCCTCACTGCCCAGAACAGGGAGCCCCAGAGCCAGACACAGCAGCCCAGATGTGCCCCCCTGGCCTGGGGTGCCTCTGGCAAGGGAGCAGCACCAGGCACTGCAGGAGCCTGCAGACAATCGATCTGAAGGCCAAAGCTCCTTAGCTCCTTCTGAAAGAGCAGGAACAGTTCCTCATTCCAGTGTGGTGGAATGCTGGGCACCGCAGCTCCAGGTGAGGACTGGACACAGGTTTGCTCCCACTGAGTGCTGTGATGGCTTCTGCAGGAGCTCTGGGCTCCTGTGCTTGCCAGGCACAATGAGGAGAGAAGGAGCCAAGTGCACTGATGTGCGAAATGGATTTGTAGAAAGTTTTTAGAGCCTAATAGAAGGCCCAGAAAGTATGAATCTGTATATAAATCTTGAGACAAGAAAGGCTAACTTAAAAATGCCATGGAATAGAACAGATATTGTTGAGAGAGAAATGGAGCTAGAAAAATGTTCCTAAAGATGGGCTTGCAAATAAGACTTTGGAAAAACAGAGCTGTGAAAGAAGCATTGTAGTGGGGCCCACGAGGGGTAGTTTTAAATAATTTGTTTTAAGGCATTGACAACATGGCATGGCAATAAGCTGATAGACCAAGAAATGCTGTAATTAGGAAACAGTTGGCTTCTGACTGTGATGGCGTGAATTATGTGTATTGTCTCACCCTTCTCGTGAGACTGAAAATGGAATAAAAGTTTTTAAAACACCTCTCAGTGTCACCATCTCTAGGTCAAGAAAAGAGTATTATCCAACACACTGACACACTTTTGCCCTGAGCATAACCCAGCCTGGACCAAACACACTGAAAGTTTTCCTGTGGAGAGTATTATTAATAATTGGTTAGCTGAGAAAGGCCACACTGAAATAATGCCGCTGGTTAAGCTGAAGGAGAAAAGTCAGAAGTCAGCAAGCTAAAAGGAAAGGTCAGCAGTGACCTTGCTGCAACATGAGGAAAGGGAGTAGAGATTAGTCCTGAATATATCCTGAGAATATGTGAAAAGTATCAAAAGTAGAACCATAGGAATGCAGAAGTAGGCGTAGGTGCTGATATGTAACTGACCAATCCTGAGCTCAACTTTTGCAATATGTATGAAGCTCATTATTAACTGTATTTAACCCGCCGTACTGATCAATAAAATTGGGCCTGTGATGATCAAACCGATGTCTGGGTCTCCTTCCGTCGACAGTTTCCCTTTTCGCCCATGTCCTGAAACATCAGGTCTGCTGTTTGACAACTCAGGTTGGGTTGGTGTCAAGGAGTTCCCTCAGAAATACTGGGTTTGTCTTCCTCTGTGCCTTCCCCTCAGCAGCCTTGGGGATGCTCCTGTGTGAAGCCATCTGTCTCACACAGTTTGAGACAGCTTCAAACAGGATATTGTGCAAGAAGTCGTCTCCTCTAAAGTGTTCCAACAACCTCTTTCCAGCAATGGGAAATTATTACTAATGGATGAAAGTGGCAAACCCCCAACAGTTTATTATCAAACAGAATCCGCCCATGACACGCGTTCCAAGAAGGCGCCGGGGTCTCTCTCGGAAGAACAGGAGCTGTCACGGAGCAGTTCCAGCAGCTGATGGAAGCTCGGGGACTCATCCGGTGTCGGCTTTCTCCCACGGCAGAGCTCCATGGGGCGGGCAGGGCAGTGAAGCAGCTGGGCTGGAGCCCCTCGCTGCCTTGTCTCCCCGGCGTGGCTCAGCTCACAGACTCTCGGGCTGGGAGCGGGGCCGCTCCGCTCCTGCCGGCACCGTGTCCCTGGGCTTGGACAAACAGTTTCCTGCCAGGAGAGCCCTGCACACTGCTCCACAGATCTTTCATACAGGCCCAAACCAACTCCAAGCACTCTGTCTGCAGCAGCATTTCACAAAGGGCTGCAGCAATCCAGGACAGCTGCAAGTGAGTGTCGGAAGGCTCTTGTCTTGTTGCTGACAGCAGAATTCTTGATGATCTGATGCAGTTTTATTCAGATGTAACATGAGAGCGTAGGTTTTTTGTTAAAATATTTCATGATGAGTAACAAGCTGTGGGAGCATGAGGTACAGGACTGACATGCCAAAGCATGAGCATATCCTCCAAAGTGGCCAGTTTAATTGTCCATTTTATTACTCTTGTATTTACTCCACACTAATAAGGAAAACCAAGCTCTGCTTGGAGGCAAAACAGGCATGGGATACACTACAGTCCCTCGCAGGCTCAGCAGGGCTGGCAGTGACACAGCAGGCAGTCTGCTACATTGTGAACCACTACAGAGCTGCATCCCAATCTGGTTTAGGTAGCGTGGTATTATTAAGAGCTCCTTTTCTGCATGAGACACAAAAAGGAGATCCCAAATGATCTTCATGCAAGCATGCAGTAAAGAACTGCTCCTGCTATCCTAATGAAGTATTTGTTTTGGCCATTACACTCTTCCAATTCATCTTTTGATGCAGAAACTTCAGGTTTTCTCTCACACCCCTGCAAGACTGGCAGTCGCTGTTTCCCAGTTCCTGTTCTTCCCTAGAGATGGTGCAGTGGCTGCTTTGAAACAAAAAGCCCTGAGATCTGGATAGTTTGAAGGAGCATGAAATGCTCATTAAGTGCTCATACTGGTAATACCCAGGTCTGCACTGCCCAGTGCTCTGAAGCAGCAGCAGCAGGACCATGCATCATTCCTGTTGGTGGATGTTCATGTTTCTGATGTGCAAGAGCAATGACTTTGAGGAGGGACAAAAATGCCCCTCTCCAAACTGGGTGTGCAAGGAGATGTGAAGTTTCACAGCCTTTTCCAGGATATTTTAGAAAGATCTAAGAGAATACTGTGGCATGGAGCAGGTCCCTAAATTTGTCTCCAGAGGAATCCCCAAAAGGCCGATTCACTCTGCTGGTGATGGCAACCCCATAAGCTCATGGACCAATTTTCCCTGCAATGTGCCACCCTGCCTGGGCTTTGCTAGGCCGAGACTAGACCCAGAGCTAAGCAAGCACAGGCAGCCAGGTGACATTGTGTAACATCAGAGGCTGGCAGCCATGAGGACTTTGCTGCCAAAAGGTTACATTTTGCACTGGGCCCAGAAGTGTTTTTCCCTAAGGCAAAGCAAATTGAAATGTGAAGTTTAAAAGCTTCAAATGACTATGAAAGGAAACTGCAGAATAATTTCTGGAAGGGCATCACTGTCAATGATTATGCAGCCCACCAAGAGCTGGAGCTGAATCCAGAATTGCGTCTTCCAGCTGGGCAGGAATTCATTTCCACTGGCCAGCACTGGTCCATGGGAACAAATGGTCCCCTAGCTCTGGGCTGAATGGCACCCAGGCTGCAGTGCAGATTGGAGGAACCCTTGTCACTTGTTATTTTGGCCTCCCAGTGCACTCATCCTTCTGCAAACAAGGTGCAAACAACACAGCTGCACTGCTGTCTCGGATAAATATACATACAGGTGATTTTGCCAAAGCAGTGCATCATTTCCCAGTGAAATACACGACCTCTTCTTACCTATGGAATTGTGATTGAAGACACCTGTGAGCCAGATCTGTGGGAGATTGCAAAGGAGCAAAGCTTTGGGATTTGGGCACACTTCTCTTGGTTTCTTTGCTCAGGCCTTTGGTGAGCACAGAACACACCTAGGTAGAAAACCTTTGACTAGACAGGATCTTTTGGATCCATTGTCCCCCAAACATGTCAATGTGTGGCCCCGTTGTAATGCCAAGTAACAAAGAGCAGCACAAATGACACAAAGAAAACATGGCCAAAGAGGAAGAGGAGAGGCCCAATGAGGAAAGGATGTGGTGAGACACTGGCACATCGAGTGAGCTGCACTGCCATAATCTCTAGGCTAGCAGGTCCTGGTCTCACATTCTCCTTTTGATTTTTTCAATTTTGTTTATTTATTTACTTTTTTTCATCATCAAAATAAAATATATAGAATTAAAAAAAAGTCATCAAAACTTAAAACAGAATCAAAAGACATTAATTCAAAACTGACCCTAGCCCTAACGCTGACCCTAACCCCTAACCCTAACCCTAAGCCCTAACTCTAACTCCTAACCCCAGCCCGAACCCCAACCCCAACCCTTACCCTAACCCCAACTCTGACTGGGGCCGCGTTTCCCTAATTTTCCACATTTTTCCCCAATGTTTCTCCACCGTGTCTTGGATTCCCCCCCGATATCCCCCAAGGGATCCCCGGCCGTGTCCAGTTCTTTACCCCGATCCGGCCCGGCCGTGCCCGGTTCTTTACTCTGATCCCGCCCGGCCTAGCCCGGTTCTTTACCCCGATCCCGCCCCGCGATGCCCGGTTCTTTACCCCAATCCCGCCCGGCCATGCCCGGTTCTTTTTCCCGATCCCTCCCGGCCATGGCCGGTTCTTTACCCCGATCCCGCCCGGCCGTGCCCGGTTCTTTGCCCCGATCCTGCCCGGCCGTTCACGGCCCTCGCCCGTCCCCGTGCCCGGGCCGGCCCTGGGGCTCTCCCTTGCCGGCCCGGGCGGTTGCGGGAGAGAGAAAATCCAATAAAATGGAACAAAACCCAATCCAACCGTGCGGGATCTCGGTGGGGTTTGGGGTGCACAGCTGGGATTTGGGGCGTGCGGGTGGCACCTGGGGCTCCCTCCCGGGTGGGGTTTGGGGTCAGCTGGGGCCGGTTCGGGGCTCCCGTCGACAGAGGAGCCGGGCCCGGTCGGAGGAGTCCGCAGGGGATTTGGGGGCAGCTGAGCTGGTTTTGGGGGAAACGGGGGCATTTTGGGAGCTCCGAGATGAATGCTGGGATGACCTGGGGGCATTTTGGGGCTCCCGAGTGGGTTTTCGGGGCACTTGGAGGCACTTGGACAGTCCCGGAGTGATGCTGAGCTGAACTTGTGGCCACTGCAGCTCAGGAAGGAAAGAAAAGGTAAAACAGAAAGCCTGAAAGCCAGGCAGAAAGAAATTCCCAATTTTTAACCCCAAAAATGCCGGTTGGAGCCCAAAACACTCCAAGATTTTCTCCCTGCAAGGACCCAAAATTCCCATTTCCCCCCCTTTCTCAGGCCCTACAAATGCAGGATTTTACCCCAAAAATCCGGAGATCCATCCCTAAAAGATTCGGGTTTTGAAGCCCAGAAATGCCGGGCTTCAACCCCAAACAATCCGATTTTGAACCCCAAATCTTCCCCGATTTTTTTCCCCTTCCAGGACCCAAAGGTCCCGGTCTGGAACCTCCAGAGTCGTGATTTTCAAGCCCAGCATTCCCGGGTTTTCAACCCCAAAATCTCCACCCAAATCCATGCCCAGAACGGGGGGGATTGAAGCCCAAAAGCCCCGACTTTTCGGGCCGGAGTTCCGGGAATTTCCCGCCAAAATGCCCCGGATGTTTCCCGCCAAAATGCTCAGGGCTTCCGGGCGCGGCAATGGTGGCGGCGGGATCGGCCCGGCTCAGGTTGGGGGTGTCCGCGGGGGGGGTTGGGGGGAATCGGGGGGATTTTGGGGCTGCTGGGGGGATCGGGGGGCTGCCAGGCCGGTTTTGGGGTGAATCGGGGCCGTTTCTGGACTCGCATCGAGCGCGGCCGAACCGAGCGCGGCATAGGCGGCGGCGGGAAGGGGGCGGGGGGGCAGCGGCGGCGGGAGCGGCCGGGCCGGGGCGGAGGTGTCCGGGGGGGATTTTGGGGGGATTTGCGGGGACTCTGGGGCAATGGGGGGGGGATTTTGGGGCTCCGAGGCCGGTTCTGGGGGGGATTTGGGTGGTTTCTGGGCTCTCATAAGCGGCGCCGAGCCAAGCGCGGCAGAGGCGGCGGCGGCGGCGGTGGCGGGGGAGGGGGGGCGCAGCAGCGGGAGCAGCCGGGCCAGGGTGGAGGTGTCCGGGGGAGGATTTGGGGGGAATTGGGGGGGATTTGGGGATGGTAGCCGAGGCTGGAGGGGTCGTGAGGCGATTTTGGGGGTAGTTGAGGCTTTTTGGGGGGTTTTGGGGGGAACTGGGGGGGTTTTGGGGCTCCCGGGTGAGGTTTTGGGGGGGTCCGTGAGGGGTCGTGGGGGTCCTGGATGGGATTTGGGGAGATGGGAGGGATTTTGGGGTGAATGTGGGGGATTTGGGGGCTGGCAGGTGAATCCTGGGGGGGAATTGGGCCATTGTGGGGGTCCCGAGTTGCTTTTCCCAATCTTTAGCCCCAAGTTCCCGATATTTCGGCCGTCGGTGCCTGCGCCCGTTCCCCGCTGGCCCCACAAGCCCCACGTCCGAGCCCCCCGCGCCCCCGGGACGGCCCCTGCGTCTGCCCCAACATGGAAAAGGGGAGCATAGAAATTAATAGAGGAAAACATCTTGGATTGTTTCTTTCGTTTTCATTTCACTTCTGGAAAGCTGTTTCTGTTTTCCAGGAATCTTCTCCTGTCTGCTCTTCCCAAGAATCTCTCATGGAGAACAAGGTCAAGCTTCTGTCGCAAGATTTGCCACCAGGAAATAATGCCACTGGTGAAGTTTTCATGGTGACTGTTTGTGCTTGCTTAGGGCTAATTTTGGGAGGAAACCTCCAAAAGGGGTCCGCCTAGAAAGCGAATTCAAGCGGCCCCTGCCCCTACTAGTTCAGGAAAAGACTTCACTTGAGAAAAGTGAAAAAAAAACCCAGTTTATTTAACAAGTAAAGTATTCACAAGCATGAAAAATGAATAATATTAAATAAAGTCTCGGACAGTGCTGAAGAGATGGCAAATTCAGGAAGTCCTTTTTGTGGGTTGTAGTTGGCTGCCTCGGTCTCTTCTAAGTCCCTCTGGTGCTGGAATGCAGCGTCCCCGAGCTCGGGGGGCCACAGGTGTGAGCTGCTGCCGGTGTTTGTCTGGGTTTTCAGTCCAGAGCAGGTGTAAACAGTTCCAAGAAAAAGGAAAGTCACAGTTCCTCCACAGAAAGAGGAACTTCTTTTCCTAAGCTAGCTAAAACCAAATTGCTAGACCTGGGCTGTGAAGACACCAGGAAATTTCCACATCTGGGCACTGGTGGTCCAGCAAACTCCAGAGCTGGATGGTGCTAGAGCCAGAACCTGAAGATTTCCAAACTTTGGCTTTCTGTGCCAGCAAATCGCTGGACTTGGGCTGTGCCAGCACCAGGAAGTTTTCAGATCTGGGCGCTGGCGCTGCCAGCCAACACCAGATCTGGGTGGTGTCATTGCCAGCGACAGAAATCTGCCAGATTTGGGCTCTGCTGGCACCGGGAAATTTCCAAATCTTGGTTCTGGTTACATGAAACACAAGATGTGGGTGGTGCCAGATCCAGTAGCAGGAAGCTGCCACAGGTTTTGGATTTCTCTGCCAGCAAATTGCTGCACTTGGGCTGTGCCAGAATAGGGAAATTGCCAGATGTGGGCACTGGCAGTGCCAGCGCACACCAGGTCTGGGTGAGGAATGTGGCAGCAGCAGGAAATTGCCAGATGTGAACTTCTATTGCCAGCAAATTGCTGGAATGATGCTGCGCAGGAACCTGAACAATTCTGCATCTGGGAGGTGCTTGTGGCAGCACTGGGAAGCTGCTGGGTTCTGGCTTTTTTTGCCAGAAAATTGCTGCATTTGGGTTGTGCTGGCACTGAGAAATTTCCAGATGCTTATTTTCTGTGCCTGCAAATTGCTGGAATTAGGCTGTGCAGGCATCTGAAACATTCCCGATCTGGGTACTGGCGGTGTCAGCAAACATGAGATCGGGTTGCTGTAGGTACCAGGTCTTTGCTTGGTTTTGGATTTCTTTGTCAGCAAATTGCTGGACTTGGGCTGTGCCAGAATAGGGAAATACCAAGATGTGGGAACTGGCAGTGCCAGCAAACACCACATTTCAGGAAGGATTGGATCTGGACCCGTTCCCTCCCTGCCTCCCTCCCTCAACAAGGTGCCAGAGTGGCTGGACAGCAGCCAGGCAGAAAGGGAACCTGAAGGGACTGATGGACAGCAGGCTGGACAGGAGCCAGCAGTGTGCCCAGGTGGCCAAGAAGGCCAATGGCTCCTGGCCTGGCTCAGGAATGGTGTGGCCAGCAGGGGCAGGGCAGGGATTCTTTCCCTGTGCTCAGCACTGCTTGGGCAGCACCTCGAGTGCTGTGTCCACTTCTGGGCCCCCAATTTAGGAAGGACATGGAGGGGCTGGAGCGTGTCCAGAGAAAGGCAACAAGGCTGGAGAGGGGTCTGGAGCACAAGAGCTTTGAGGAGTGGCTGAGGGAGCTGCTGGGGTTGTTTATCCTGGAGGAGAGGTGGCCCAGGGGAGACAGAACAGTGTCAGGGCACAGGGTGGACTTGATGATCTCCATGGCCTGTTCCACCTTGCTGATTCTGGGGTTCTCTGAAACCACCCTTGGAGCAGTTGCAGGAGGAGCCCTGGGCCTCCTCTTCAGCAGCTCCAGCAGCCCAGGTCCCTCAGCTTCTCCTGCCAGCCCCAAAGCCCATCCTGTCAGTCCTGCAGAGCCTCTGCAGCTTCTCCTCACTGCCCAGAACAGGGAGCCCCAGAGCCAGACACAGCAGCCCAGATGTGCCCCCCTGGCCTGGGGTGCCGCTGGCAAGGGAGCAGCACCAGGCACTGCAGGAGCCTGCAGACAATTGATCTGAAGGCCAAAGCTCCTTAGCTCCTTCTGAAAGAGCAGGAACAGTTCCTCATTCCAGAGTGGTGGAATGCTGGGCACCGCAGCTCCGGGTGAGGACTGGACACAAGTTTGCTCCCACTGAGTGCTGTGATGGGTTCTGCAGGAGCTCTGGGCTCCTGTGCTTGCCAGGCACAATGAGGAGAGAGGGAGCCAAGTGCACTGATGTGGGAAATGGGTTTGTAGAAAGTTTTTAGGGCCTAATAGAAGGCCCAGAAAGTATGAATCTGTATATAAATCTTGAGACAAGAAATGGTAACTTAAAAATTTCCATGGAATAGAACAGATATTGTTGAGAGAGGAATGCAGCTGGAAAAAAGTTTCAAAAGATAGCCTTTCAAATAAGATATTGGAAAAACAGAGCTATGAAAGATGCATTGTAGTGGGACCCACAAAGAGTATTTTTAGATCATTGGCTTTAAGGCATCTACAACATGGCATGGCAAAAGGCTGAAAGACCAAGAAACGCTTATTATGTATTATAATTAGGAAGTAGTTGGCCTCTGATTGTGATGGCATGAATTATAACATCTGTATTGTCTCACCCTTCTCATGAGACTGAATATGGAATAAAAGTTTTTAAAACACCTCTCAGTGTCCCCATCTCTAGGTCAAGAAAAGAGTATTATCCAACACACTGACACACCTTTGCCTCGAGCATAGCCCAGCCTGGACCAAACACACTGAAAGGTTTCCCCTGTGGCCCATGTCTCGAAACATCAGGTCTGCTGTTTGACAACTCAGATTGGGTTTGTGTCAAGGAGTTTCTCTCAGAAATACTGGGTTTGTCTTCCTCTGTGCCTTCCCCTCAGCAGCCTTGGGGATGCTCCTGTGTGAAGCCATCTGTCTCACACAGTTTGAGACAGCTTCAAACAGGATATTGTGCAAGAAGTCGTCTCCTCTAAAGTGTTCCAACAATCCCTTTCCAGCAATAGGAAATTATTACTAATGGATGAAAGTGGCAAACCCCCAACAGTTTATTATCAAACAGAATCCCCCTATGACACGCGTTCCAAGAAGGCGCCGGGGTCTCTCTCGGAAGAACAGGAGCTGTCACGGAGCAGTTCCAGCAGCTGATGGAAGCTCGGGGACTCATCCGGTGTCGGCTTTCTCCCACGGCAGAGCTCCATGGGGCGGGCAGGGCAGTGAAGCAGCTGGGCTGGAGCCCCTCGCTGCCTTGTCTCCCCGGCGTGGCTCAGCTCACAGACTCTCGGGCTGGGAGCGGGGCCGCTCCGCTCCTGCCGGCACCGTGTCCCTGGGCTTGGACAAACAGTTTCCTGCCAGGAGAGCCCTGCACACTGCTCCACAGATCTTTCATACAGGCCCAAACCAACTCCAAACACTCTGTCTGCAGCAGCATTTCCACAAAGGGCTGCAGCAATCCAGGACAGCTGCAAGTGAGTGTCGGAAGGCTCTTGTCTTGTTGCTGACAGCAGAATTCTTGATGATCTGATGCAGTTTTATTCAGATGTAACATGAGAGCGTAGGTTTTTTGTTAAAATATTTCATGATGAGTAACAAGCTGTGGGAGCATGAGGTACAGGACTGACATGCCAAAGCATGAGCATATCCTCCAAAGTGGCCAGTTTAATTGTCCATTTTATTACTCTTGTATTTACTCCACCCTAGTAAGGAAAACCAAGCTCTGCTTGGAGGCAAAACAGGCATGGGATACACTACAGTCCCTCGCAGGCTCAGCAGGGCTGGCAGTGACACAGCAGGCAGTCTGCTTCATTGTGAACCACTACAGAGCTGCATCCCAATCTGGTTTAAGTAGTGTGGTATTATTAAGAGCTCCTTTTCTGCATGAGACACAAAAAGGAGATTCCAAATGATCTTCATGCAAGCGTGCAGTAAAGAACTTCTCCTGCTATCCTAACGAAGCGTTTGCTTTGGCCATTACACTCTTCCAATTCATCTTTTGATGCAGACACTTCAGGTTTTCTCTCACACCCCTGCAAGGCTGGCAGTCGCTATTTCCCATTTCCTGTTCTTCCCTAGTGATGGTGCAGTGGCTGCTTTGAAACAAACAGCCCTGAGATCTGGGTTGAAGGGGCTTGAAATGCTCATTAAGTGCTCATATTGGTAACACCCAGGTCTGCACTGCCCAGTGCTCTGCAGTAGCAGCAGCAGCAGGACCATGCATCATTCCTTTTGGTGGATGTTCATGTTTCTGGTGTACAAGAGCAATGACTTTGAGGAGGGACAAAAATGCCCCTCTCCAAACTGGGTGTGCAAGGAGATGTGAAGTTTCACAGCCTTTTCCAGGATATTTTAGAAAGATCTAAGAGAATATTGTGGCATGGAGTAGGTCCCTAAATTTGTCTCCAGAGGAATCCCCAAAAGGCCGATTGACTCTGCTGCTGATGGCAACCCCATAAGCTCATGGACCAATTTTCCCTGCAATGTGCCACCCTGCCTGGGCTTTACTAGGCTGGGACTAGACCCAGAGCTAAGCAAGCACAGGCAGCCAGGTGACATTGTGTAACATCAGAAGCTGGCAACCATGAGGACTTGGCTGCCCAAAGGTTACAGTTTGCACTGGGCCCAGAAGTGTTTTTCCCTAAGGCAAAGCAATCTGAAATGTGAAGTTTAAAAGCTTCAAATGACTATGAGAGGAAACTGCAGAATAATTTCTGGAAGGGCATCACTGTCAATGATCATGCAGCCCACCAAGAGCTGGAGCTGAATCCAGAATTGCTTCTCCCAGCTGTGCAGGAATTCATTCCACTGGCAAGCACTGGTCCATGGGAACAAATGATCCCCTAGCTCTGGGCTGAATGGCACCCAGGCTGCAGTGCAGATTTGAGGAACCCTTGTCACTTGTTATTGGCCTCCCAGTGCACTCATCCTTCTGCAAACAAGGTGCAAACAACACAGCTGCACTGCTGTCCTGGGTAAATATACATACAGGTGACTTTGCCAAAGCAGTGCATCATTTCCCAGTGAAATCCATGACCTCTTCTTACCTATGGAATTGTGATTGAAGACACCTGTGAGCCAGATCTGTGGGAGATTGCAAAGGAGCAAAGCTTTGGGATTTGGGCACACTTCTCTTGGTTTCTTTGCTCAGGCCTTTGGTGAGCACAGAACACACCTAGGTAGAAAACCTTTGACTAGACAGGATCTTTTGGATCCATTGTCCCCCACACAGGTCAACAGGTGACTCTGTCGTAATGCCAAGTAACAAAGAGCAGCACAAATGACACAAAGAAAACATGGCCAAAGAGGAAGAGGAGAGGCCCAATGAGGAAAGGATGTGGTGAGACACTGGCACACTGAGTGAGCTGCACTCCCATAATCTCTAGGCTAGCAGGTCCTGGTCTCACATTCTCCTTTTGGTTTTTTCAATTTTGTTTATTTATTTACTATTTTTCATCATCAAAATAAAATATATAGAATTAAAAATACATCATCAAAACTTAAAGACAGAATCAAATCACATTAATTCAGAACTGTATCTAAAGATCAGAACAGATGTACAGCTGTAACTATGAAGCCTAATGCATCAATCCTATTCTTCAAACACTCTTCATACAGGCGGCAGCTTCTTCCTGAGCTTGGAGGAAAGAGAGCTCTATTGGAGGGGAGGCAAGGACTTTGTGGGTGAGGGAACGTTGGAAGTGTCCCAAGAAAACTTCTCGGTAAGACGGTAACCAGTCAGATCTGCAAAATGGAGATACAAAGTTTAACAGAGGCCTCCATGCAAACCTAAAGCATCTGAAGCTCCATATTTCCTGGGACACATTTCCTGGAGATGTGTAAACAGGTGCACAGGGAAACATGCTCCGCCCCGCCTTAGCAAGAATGCCCTGCCCTGGTCCCGCCCCCGGTCCCGCCCCCGGTCCCGCCCCCTCACTTCACGCGCGGAGCGCTCCGCCCCATCCCGCGGCTCAGCCAATCGCGTTGCGTCGCGCGGCCGTCTCCGGGCAGTGCGCAGCCGTTGGGTGTGAAGCGGCCAAGCGGGCCCCGTCCGCCCGCCGTTTGAAATGCTGCGGGGCAGGCGAGCGGCGGCGGCGCCGCGGAGGTGAGCGTGCCACAGGGCCGGAGAGGCGGCCTGGAGGCGCAGTCCCGAGCGGGGAGGCTGTGGTGAGGCGGGCAGGGGAAGGGAGAATGTCGCTTATCGGAGGGAGCCCCAAAGAGCGGCTAGAAGAGGTGCCGGCTGATCAAGGAGCCCCGAGGAGCGGAGGGAGGGCGTATCGGCTGACGGAGTGTCCCCAGGAGCGGCTGGGGAGAGTGGGGGTGTGCGTTGGCGGGGAGGAGCAGCCGGAGCGCTTGCACGGTCCGGTGGTGGGGAGGCCGGCGGGGCTGTCGGAGTAGGCTCAGCCCGGCCAGTGGGCACGGCTAACCCCGCCCGCCTGCAGGACCACGGCGCAGTTCCTGTTGGAGGCGGACCTGCACGGGCTGCCAAAGCTGGACACGCTGATCCCGAACGTGCCGCCTGCGCGATGGCAGCGCAAGGCCCCGGGCCCAGCCTCGTCGGTGTGTCGCCCGTGAAGCCGGCCAGTCGCTCCCACAGCTCCAGCAAGACGCCGTCGACGACAGCCGGTGAGCGCCGGCCACCGGCGGCAGAGGTTGAGTGCGGGAGCCTCGCCCAGGCCGCTTGTCCGTAGCCACGGGGCTCTGGGCTCCCTGCCACGCTGCCCTACCGGCTGCTGCTCAGGCAGGAGGAGGTGGGCTGTGCTCCTGACAGCCACCCACCTCCTTGCCAGCATGAGGGGCAGAGCTCTGAGCACTGGGGCTGGCGAGCTGCTGTTCGCCCAGCTGAGCCTTGCTGGCACAGCTGTATGCTAGGATGAGTGTGGGCAGGACTGTCAGCTGACAGCTTTACATCCTGTGAGCGTTTTTGTATCTTCCCCTTATCTCTGGACTCTGGAATTGTTGCACTAGACCCAAGGAGTTGCACCACGCTGTCCCTAACCAACTTGGTGGCAGGGAGGAAAATATAAGTTAGTTGTGACTGGGTGGCATGAGACCTCAGAGTCCTACTTGTCTGGTGGATGTGATGTGGAAGAGTGTTGGGTTTGCTCCCGTGAAAGCTCTAATAGAGGCTGTTAAATAGTTGTAAGACAATATTTTCATATGTGAATGCAGGTAAATCTGGATCCAAAATTCAAAGCTACCCCACAAAGGCCGGGGGGGATCGCTACATTCCCAAACGCAGCACTATGCAGATGGAGATGGCAAATTTCCTCCTAACCAAAGAGAATGACCCTGCTGAGGATTCCCCTACCAAGAAGGTGAGCATGTTGCTAAGTTACAATCGCTTCAACAACCGCTACTCCTTCCTGCCCCTTTACAGAGCAGTGAACAATAGGTTCTATCAAGTGGGCACACGGGACTGACAAGTCCCAGCCATCACTACTTGCAGCTCTGGGCTTCAGGAGCCTAGGATGAGACTGAAGCTGTAGAGACTGCCATGCACTCTAAGCCTATGCTGCTTCTGGTAGCAAAATTTAGCTTTTGACTAATGAAGCTTTAAAATATAGCAGGCAACACAAACACAAAGCTGTGAGCCTATGCAAAGTGAAACTACTGGTGGTAGCTATTCTAGGACAATGTCTCCACCGGGAACACTTCTGGAATGTTTTACACTGTGTTCTGAAATCTGTTTGTGAAGCATTTGGTCGCTTTGTGGCTGTGGCTTTTCCCACTGGCAATGACACTGAATTTGCCATTGTGTGAAAATGTGAGCAGGACGATGTGTGAAAGTCTGAGGAAAAACTGCTTTGACCTGCCTCTGTGTGACTGACCCTTGCAGCACAGGCAAACATCTTCAGATTCTAAGAGAAGGGGACTTAGGTGTCTGTTTAAATTGCAGTGTGGGAATTGTTTTAAATGCATTGCACTGAGGGTGATTTGTCTCTGCAGGAGCAACAGAAAGCCTGGGCAGTGAATCTGAATGGTTTTGATGTAGAAGAGGCAAAAATCCTCCACCTCAGAGGAAAACCACAGAATGCTCCAGAAGGTATGATACAGGCTCTGAGCTGAATCAGCAGGAGAGATCAGGTCAGGGGAACAGCAACACAGAGGCTCTGTGTGTGGTCACAGGAGAAATCAACTGGTTTCTGTGAGCTGTACAGGCAGGAGTCTCCTTTCTTAAGGTTCCTGAGGTCGAGGGAGGGCATAACAGTTACAGTGAATTTATTTAGGAGAGTTGCTATGACTGCCAGTTGGTCACCTGTTAAAGGGCTTGCAAGGGTCTTCAGGGTGGAGAGAGAGACGAGAATCTTGACCTCATGTTCAGAAGGCTTGATTTATTATTTTATTATATATATTACATTATTACTATACTAAAAGAAATAGAAGAAAGTTCTCAGAAGCTAGCTAAGCTAAGAATAGAAAAAGAATGAATAAACAAAGGGCTGTGTCTCAGCAGAGTGAGACTCAGCTCTGCCTTGAGTGGTCAGTAAATCCAAACATCCACCCGAGACCAATCACACATCCACCTGTTGCGCTCCCCAGCAGCAGATAACCATTGTTTACCTTTTGTTGCTGAGGCCACAGCTTCTCAGAAGGGAGAAAAATCCTAAAGAAAGGATTTTTATGAAAATATGTTGGTGACATCTTTTCTATAATAATATATAGAATATATTATATATTATAGAATTATAGAATATATTTCTATAATATAAGACCTATACTGCAGGTTCCAAACCTTCCTGAAGTCTGTAAGAGCATCAAACTCTCTGCTGTGCACTTTCTAGCTTAAACTGCAACTAAATATAATGAGATGCAAAAACCCAAGTGTTTGTCAAATTTTTTTCCATGAATGAGGTAATTGTAGCTCACCCCTGTTCAGCAGTTCATCCTGCCAGTGATTTTAGTGCACTGCAGGCTTGTGAGTGTTTCTCTTAGGACTTTATTTTCACTCCAAGGGATTCCTAGTTGGGTGAGCAGCACTCAGCTGGGAGGAAACTAACTCAGGTTAACAAACCTGTTCCCCTGCACACAGGCTGTCAGAATAACCTGAAAGTGCTCTACAGTCAGAAAATGGCACCTGGATCCAGCAGGAAGAATAGCAGAAATATTCCCTGAAAGCCAGAACGGGTCTTGGATGCACCAGACATGTTCAACGACTACTGTAAGTAGGCTGCAGGGTTGAGTGCTGGGCATCCAGAACATTCTGCACTGGATTGCTGTTCCTAGGACAGTGTAACTGGGCTGTCTGTATTATTTGGTGTACCCAGGCTAGCACAGACCCCTTCTGGAGTGTCCCTGTGTGGCCTTAGCGGGACAGTGGTCTAGGGCACAGTGTAGATGCCTTGGAGCAGGGTACCTGGCCCCAGCAGCTGGGCATAGTGACACTCAGAAGGCTGCCCCTCACCTGTACGTGTGTGTGTGCACATGTGCACCCACACCTGCTGCAGCAGCACGGGTGAAGGGCAGGGCTCTCTAGCCATCATGGTGTGACCTGCATTGCTCTTTCAAATTGTAGATCTGAATCTCATAGACTGGAGCTCCCAGAACTTCCTGGCAGTGGCTCTGGACAACACTGCTACACAGCGCTCTCATACCAGGACCTCAGTGCTGCCTCACCTGAGGATTTAGAGCTGCCTCCCGGCCTTTCCAGGCTAAGTGCAGGTGCTCAGGACTCTGAGGTTTCCTGGCTTCTTGGGAGAAGGTGTTTGCTTCATCTGGACTTCTTGGGGCTTCATCGGAGGAGCCAGGCACAGGCAAATTTCATCTCCACTGTGAGCTCTTCATTCTGATTGTTCCCATGAAGCTCAAATGCCAACCTGAGCTCATTGTTCCTCTGAATCCTGTAGACCATCACAGCCCTTCCATGGCCTCTCCAGAGAGGAGCAGCTGCACATCTTCAGAGCAGTTGCTGGCCCGCATCCCATCAGGGAGGGAAAGAGTTTCTACCCTTGCTTTCCAAGCAGGCTCTGGTTAATGACCCTTTAAAGTGTTTTCCTGCAGTGCTCTATCATGGGTAGATCTCAAGTGAGAATCAGGTAGAAAGGGTCAAGTCTCCTAGGAAGGGGGACCTTGAAAACAGAAAGATTCTCTGCCTGCTTTTCCTGTCCTTGCTGCAGATTTGGAGGGTGTTCTGGGCATTTTGCAGACAGCTTCTCTGTAGGGGTACAAGGGCAAGGTGGAAGATATGGAAGATATTGCCTAACAAGTGGTCAGTGTTAGGTGCACTCTCCTCTTTCTTTGACTGAAGCCAAACTAGGACTCTGATAGGACATTGCAGATGTTTAAGACTGTCTGCCCTGCAAATCAAGCCGTGCCATTTGACGCTGGCAGGGGCTATGTAGAAATCACGAGCGGGCCGGGGCTGCTGAGGAACGTGCCTCGAGCTGTTTTCCAGCATCAGTCTCATTACATGGTTATGACAATGGGAAGATGCCAGCAGCTCACATCCCAGGCAGCAGATGTTGAAGTGAGGGGAGAACGACCATCCTATAATGCATCGAACTCAAGTTTATTGATCGATCAGCCAGTTTAAATAATAGTGTT
Source organism: Ammospiza nelsoni (assembly GCF_027579445.1). NCBI lineage: Eukaryota > Metazoa > Chordata > Aves > Passeriformes > Passerellidae > Ammospiza > Ammospiza nelsoni. The sequence continues at coordinate 754,501 of NC_080666.1, forward strand.
AACAAACTTCATGCATATTCCAAAATTCAGGTTTATGATAGGCTAACAGAGAAAACTCTAATCACTCCTTTTGTTTTACAATACCGTTGATTGTTTACACAAAATAAAAATCAGTGTTCCCACTGTGATATGAAAGGTTCCCAAAACTTCCATATCTGTTCCCAGGGTGCCATCTTTTCCCAGAGAAGGTGTTTCGCTTCTTATGGGAAGACTGCCTGAGAACCTTATTGTTTATAAAGTGATGCCTTAGAGAGTCTAATTGTTTATAGAAATCAGGCTGGGAACTGCTTTTGGAACTGCTTTGCAAGTACTTTTTACTTTTCTCTCAATTGCATGGCTTCATGGCCTTTTTCTTTAAGCCATGCTTGAACTAAACTCCCGACATTTCCCCCGTCTTTTTCTTTTTGAGAAAGGAGGTTAGTTTGCCACATTTTCTCTATCATCCTACTAACCATCTTTTGGATACAGCTACAGAAACAAGGTAATATAAGTAAAAGCAATAAGAGTACACCTAATATCCCTATAGCATATTTTACAAGGTTTCTTAGCCATGGTCCCAATCCTAAACTTTTAAGCCACTCATCAATTCCCAATCCTTCTTCTTCCTTAAGGCTGTTAAGCCCTAGCTGTAGCTCTTTTATCTTAGCATGAATAGATACAGAATGATCAGACAAGTTCATGCAACACATCCCTTCAAACTCTTCACACCCATGGCCTTGTGCTAGTAGTAAGAAATCTATGGCAGCTCTATTTTGTAAAACAGTGTAATTAACACTCTGTACATCTGCAGTTAACATATCTAATATCTGTGATATCTTATTCAATTCACCCTTAGCCCAACACCCTATTTGTTTTGCTAAAGTCAATGCTTTGCTTGCAGCACCCCATGGTAGGAAAGCTGAAACCATCACTTGTTTAAATTTACTCCAGAACCATGGATCTCCTATTTGACTACAGTCTAAAATTATGTAAGCTACGCTTTTGCCTGTTTATCTTATGACTTAATTGCATTAACACAGATATATTAGGGTGGAATAGTGATAACTTGCCTAAATAAAAAGGTCCACCCTGAGGTTGGGCTGGTATTCCATTCCAGGCTCTATCTCCACAAATTAGAAATATTCCTGTAGGTAATTTCTTAGGTGTCATGATATTAGAGCCTTTACATTGATTATAAAGCTGTTTGGACACTATGTCTGGCCTTAGAGATGAATCTAGAGTAGCCCATGTCTGTTTATGCTGATTCATCTTTTGAGAATTAGAGTAATCAAAGCTGAACCATCCACCGTTAGAAGTGCCGGTCATGCTAGCATTTGCACTTCCGAAAAGCTCCAACTCCTCAGGTGGGGAATGCAAAGGAGTATTAAGTGATTGAATTAACAGGCATTGATGGTAGCCGTCACTCTGACTGGCAGTATATCCTTTTTGTGCAGGCAATTTAATATTGACCATACTGTGCATACATAAGGCACGATTATTAATAAGACTGCAGAATTCTTGAGGAGACCATACTGGCAATGCTGAGACAAAGCGACGACTGATTAATCTGTCTAGCAAGTGTTATTCTTACATTATCTCTAGGTTGATTAAAATGTGTTACCCTTAATTCTTCAGCTACTACTACACCTAGCAATATAACAAAAGTAAACCTCATTTTTCTGTTTTTACTTTGACCTTCTTTTTCTTATCAGTTTTTAACCTTACTGTTCCCAATACCTGAAGACCGCACCTTTGTAACCTTCTAATGGATTTATCTACAGGTATTACACCATAAATGAAAAAGTGACAACTGATCCACCCAAAAGGTCTCATCACAACCTCCACAACACAGTGCAACCCAAGCAGCACAATTTGGGCTGTGACATTCAAGGCAGCTCTCTTTTACCGGTCCTTTTATATGGAAAGATGATAATGATTCAATAATGTCAATCAGTTCCCTGGTCGTCCGGCAATGGCGTGTTATCCCAAAGGGTTAAAACCACACCCAGCTGAGCCACAATGTCCGGCCTTATCAGGCATTACATGGTAGGTGGTAATTGGACTAAGAAAAGAAAGCTGTTAGCTGTTTTCATTCATGCGAACCTGGAGAGGAGGTGAACGGCAAGTCTGAAAACAATCCTTTCTGTCCTTGAGATTTTCACATCCACCTTTTCCTTGGGTTTCCCAGAAAAGTTCAAAATCAGTTTTACAGTCTGTAATCTTTTAGTCATTTGGCTGAAATGGCATCAGCTGGGCGATTCTCAGTCTTTTTTTGATTTGGAGTGGTGAGAAAATAGTATACACTTAAAGCACTTAAAATATTTAACTTAGCAGTCTTATTTTCAAATCAACAGAACTTAACTGGCTTTAACATTCTATGGGCTAACTGTGCTACACTCTTTGCAACATAAAAATAGGCAATTCTAATAACTAAATAGTATTTTCAGCTAGCAAGGTTTCTCTGATGTTCACAACAACACTTTGAACACAAGTCACAAAATAAACACCTATCGTAAAAGCATACATCTATCTACCATCACTTAAACTTAATAGCACTTATACTTAAAATACTTAAAATATTTAAACTTAATAGAACTTAACATTACTTAAACTTATCTTTACTTAAACTTAACAGATTTTTAAATCAACAGAACTTACATGTAAAATCTCTTAATTCTAACAAAACTTAACTATAACAAAACTTAACTGATTTTAAATAACAGACTTATTTGTAAATAATGTTAGATCAAACTTAACAGAATCTAACTTGTCTTAAACCTAATATGATTTAACCTTAACAGACCTCGAACTTAACAGAAAATAAACTTAACAAACTTAACCTTAGTTGTATTTAGCATTTAACGGCACTTAATAAATAATTTGACTTAAACTACTTAATAACAGATAACTTACCATAGACATAAAATATAGCATTCATTATAACTTACTTACAGGCCTGATTCTAAAATATTAAGCTAAAATGACTTTGTTCACGTGTTTGCTATAGCATGTCTATATCAAAAAGCACACTCACAACATCTCACTCATACAATCAGTCTAACATATCTTAACATTTTTAAACTTTTCAAAATATAATTCTAGAGTCTGATGTTCCACTGACTGAGCCATCCGGGCTTCTGATGTTAAAGTCTCTGCCAATACAGGTGATTTCAAGACAGCATAACCAATGCCGAACCAAATCGGCCGAAATTTGACCCATGCATCCAGTACACTGATTCCTGTTTCACAGTCTCTGCCAGGAAGAACAAAAGTGCCTTTAACTTCGCTTGTTTCCCATCACTGGTTTCTCAATTTCAACAGGGATCTTTTCCTTTTGTTGACTAAAGTTACATCGATTAGGCTGTTAGGTCCTAAACTGAAGCTTTTGCCGGCTGTGGGGGGAGGGAGAAACGCTCCTGCTGCAAAAAGTACTCCAGTCCCGTGGCGCGTGTGTCGGAGCGGGCGAAAACCCCCCTCCCGCGCTGGATTCTTTGTTTACTCGCTGGCAGGCTGACTCCGCTGCAGGCACCGCTGCACCCGTGGCGGCTCCCCCTGCGGCGGCTTCACTCTCTCCCGGGGCGGCGCGGCTCAGCTTCCGTGGCGGCGGCTCCGCTCTCCCCGCCGCTGCCTCCGCTCCGGCCACTACAGCGCAGCATTTCAGGCGGTCACTCGCCATGGCTGCTCGCCATGGCGGAGTGCCCGTGCCGAGTTCGGAGTAGCACAGCGCTGCAGGCTCCACGAGCTGCGGCCACTGTCTTGCACTCAGAGAGATAGTAAAACAGTGCACCATACATCACTCGCCATGGCTTGCTTAGCTTCTTGGCAGTTTTACCACTCTCTAAAACAGCCTCTGACAATAAATCACCGAATTCACGCAATTCCGTTAACTCGTAAACTGTGTGGGGATTCACAAAGATTCCCCGTTCCAAACCATAAGCCAAAAGACCTTGCAATTCCTTCCATAAGTCTATTCCCTTAATTTGCCTTTTTTGAAAAAACGTAATAAAAAGTTCATATGCGGCTTGCCTTTCCATACCTCTTTTAAGTGCGCACTTTCACTTAGCAGCTTTTTCCAGGCCTCGCCCGCACGTATCGGCTGGTCCCATCTATATAGTTGCCAGGGCACGGCGCGTATTGGCGGCCTTTTTCCTCCGCTTTGGTTTCGCGCTTATTTGCCGCTCCGGCTGCTTCGGAGCCCGAACCAGTCCTCACTTCTCGTGGTGTTCGCAATCCCCATGGTGTTCATGATCGTCGTGGTGTCCGCTATCACGTCCGGGTGTCACCATTTGTTGAAGTGAGGGGAGAACGACCATCCTATAATGCATCGAACTCAAGTTTATTGATCGATCAGCCAGTTTAAATAATAGTGTTAACGAACTTCATGCATATTCCAAAATTCAGGTTTATGATAGGCTAACAGAGAAAACTCTAATCACTCCTTTTGTTTTACAATACCGTTGATTGTTTACACAAAATAAAAACCAGTGTTCCCACTGTGATATGAAAGGTTCCCAAAACTTCCATATCTGTTCCTAGGGTGCCATCTTTTCCCAGAGAGGGTATTTGCTTGTTATGGGAAGACTGCCTGAGAACCTTATTGTTTATAAAGTGATGCCTGAGAGAGTCTAATTGTTTATAGAAATCAGGCTGGGAACTGCTTTTGGAACTGCTTTGCAACTACCTTTTACTTTTCTCTCAATTGCATGGCTTCATGGCCTTTTTCTTTAAGCCATGCTTGAACTAAACTCCTGACAATCAGACAAAGAACTTAATGTTAAAACTTACTTTATAAGTTTTTTTTTAAGACCAATAAGTTTTTTTTATAAGACCAATCGCACAAAGCAAAAGCATATTGACAGTAGTTCTATCCAATCACTATAAGCACAGGTACTTTTGGTTAAAACAGTGCTGGTTTATTTCGAAGACAATACCTACTAGTAAGCCTTAAAACACAGTGCACTGAGCTCCATTATTAAGCTTCAACCTTCCCAATATCTTGCTAGATAAACTTTTCTGTAGCTTGGAGATTTATTCTAGACCAGCGTTAATACACAGACCATTGTTCTATTTGTCCTTGCTTTTCTGCAGTTTAAATAATTTTTCTGCTGACCTATCTCACGGCTGCTGCTTGGCTCTAATCACAGTTCTGCTGTATCTGAGACCTGCCTTTTGCAGCTTTCCCAAAACTCTCTAATTTTGTGGATTCCCTCAGAGGACTCAGTGTTAGAGCCTCTGGAGAAGCGTGGAGGGCAGGGCTCAGGCAGGTTGTGCCAGTGCAGGATTTGAACTCAAGGCACCAGGAAGCACCAAGGCTGCAGACAGGAACTCAACCCTTCTCATCTCCCTCCCTGCCAGAGGCAGGCTCAGAGCAGCCATCTCACACCTCTCTAAACCAGTGGGGGCTCTGTCCTTACCAGGCCCCTCAGGCTCCTGGGGATTGTTCCCACAGCTCTCGGTGCCAGGCAAAGCTCCCTCTGCTGCAGCTCTGTCCACAGGCTCCCCTCCTGAGGACTCAGGGGCAACATTAATATTCCCCTTGAAAGAGAAACAGAAAGGAAGAAACCCTTCTCACCACTTACACAAAACATCTGGTCCAACAACTCCATGGCTCACACGCTTAATCCCTTGTTCCTAACAAGAACTCTGGGCCCCAAAGCCCTTCAACAGTCAGAAAAAATTGACTTCTCAAACACAGTCCAAAAGCTGTCAAAGCTGACAGTGACAGTGTTGAACATGGGGGTGACACTGAACACATGGAATGGCTGCTAAGGAAATCAATTGCTGCTCTGTTCTGTAAGGTTGCATGTCTGACAGCACTAACATCAGTCCTCATGTCACTAATTGCAATGGAAGTAGCACTGTCTTCCTTCTTCAGCCAACACCCCAATTGGTGTAATGGTTTCAATGCCTCACCCAAAGCAAGTTGATGTAGAAATAAATTCAATGTACCTCATTTTGCAGGGCCCTAGGGTCTGAAATTGCTATTACAGTTTTCTTTATAATGATGGGCAAATATTTTTTCTCTGTGTTTTCTCTTGATGGCTTTTTTAATGATAGGTGCTATCACAGTGAGTTGTCTGATGCTACATGGGCCACCTTTAATTTTTGAGGGAATGTCCTGCCAGGCTCTATCTCCACAAATGAGCCAATATTCTGTTGCTACTTGATGTGGGGACTCATCTAGGTCATCTACCCGTCAGCAGTTTCACCCTTAGGGGGCCCTGGGGTAGTACAATTGCACCACAAACTGGAGTATCTGTCCTCAGGATGATGGGGAGTAACATTCAACTGTGGATCTCCCTGGTACTGAAACTCAGCACAAAATTCCATCACCAATGAACCAAGAATTCCAATTCTTGAGGTTCAGAAGGTGCTTTAAGAAGATCAGGGGCCCAGTGATGTCAGCTGGTTATGGGATTGGTCTCGTTGTCAGCCTCACACCAATATTTGTCACGACTGGGTATTGGCTGCTCCTTGGCTGGCACAGGCACACCAACCAGACGGGTTGCAAAGGATTTGTCTGGGCTGAAATGGGTCAAACACATGGTGTCTGAGCCTGCTGACTTGGCTAAAGCAAGGCAAGGTTGATCTACAGGCACGTATGCATGCAAAAGCAAGCAAGCAAAACCAACAAGTGCCAGTATATCATTTGATCAAGCTCCATGTTCCTGTTCAGCTGTTTTTTGGCAAAAGCTCCCCCATCTATTTCAGTTCTCAAGCAAATCTTTTAGCGCTTGTTCAGGGACTGGCCAACTATAGGGCACTAAACTGTCCCTCTAACCTTCAATTTTTACAAATTTGGATATCTTAGAATTCTTTGGAACACAATGGACACCACACTTTTGCTGAAAGAGCTCTATGATACAAACCATTTTCCCAGTCCAAAAATCAACATCAAACTCCAGAATTGTAGCTTTCACAGGTTGAACCGGGAACGCCTGGCATGCACCGTAGCTTCTCCGTGCGGCTCACGTCTGCGTGCTCATTTCCCTGCTGGTGGAATTGTCGGTGTGCTCTTGTGTGTGAGACAGTTTCACATCCTTCACCAGGACCCACTTAGGTCCAGCACCTGTGCAAATACAAGCATACCCTTTGCCCCAAGTGATTAGTGAAAATGGTCCTTCAGTTTGTCCTAACTCAAGGTTTCTGATCAAAACTGAAGGATTTTCTTTCAATTTTTCCTGTGTGCTGTTTGAAAAGTGCCTAAAAATTGGAGGATTAGTTCCTGCAAATGAGCTATTAAAAACATAAAGACATATAAAGCTTTGCTCAACCTCATCTGGGGTGTTGCTTGGGCCACTCCCCGTTTTCTTGATGTAGAATGGTTTTAGAGTGTGTTGCGTCCTTTCAACAATTGCCTGACCTGTGTGGGAATAGGGAATTCCAAAATGTGGCGAACACCCCAGTCCATCAAAAATGTGGCCAATTTTTGAGCTGTGTATATGGGACCATTTGTCAGTTTTCATCTTGTGGGGGATCAGTTTGGTGAGCTCTGAGCCCAGTGACACTGACAAGGACAAAAGCAAAAGACGAGAGGCGCTCTCTCTTCCCGGGACCAAAGTCCCACAGCTTTAATGGAGAACAGCTCCAGGAGAGAAAGGGAGTGTCCAGGAAAGGAAAGAGGATGTCCAGGGGAGGAAAGAGAGTGTCCTTCTTGTGGCAGGAGACTTTCAATGCTCGGAGAGGGGGGCAGTAGAAAGGAACTGCCATAGTTCAGCATAATAAATCACCACACTGTAGTTTTCTGCATAAATTGCTGCACTTGTTGCAAACAAAATCCTGAAATCTCCCCAAACACAACCGTGCAGTCCCAAATGACCACAATGTGGGAGAAAAACCACTCAATCCCCCTGTATACCCAAGCACCAGGTGTCACAGGGAGCACCAATCCCTGCAACTAGAAAGTCCACACACACAGGCTCACCGGGAAGGGAATATCTCTTTATGAGGGGACAGAGAGCTCACTCTTCTCAACACAACACACACTATACACCACATTGGCATCCACCCACATCATTTTCCTCAAACATTCACACACTGAAAATACAACCACAATTACAACACACAGGAAAAACAGCAGCAATAAAACAGGATTTGCTCAATTCACCCCCAGAATTGCTAGCAGGTCCTTATTGACACAGCAAATCCTTTCTGCCGTCAGCCAGACCCAAGCCCAAACTGCACAGGCGTATGTTGTTCACAGGACATCTCTGTGTGACTTGTGAACAGCCCTTCCCCTGCATACGCCTTACGGGTTACTTTACACAGAGTTAAACGTTCCTTTCTCCACAGTGCCAGCAGTCTTGTCTGTCCCCCACGAGGAGCAGCTGAGAGCGGAGGTGCCTCCAGGAAAGGAATGTCCTGGCAGCGCCCAGAGACGTCCAGAGCCCAGAGACGCCCAGAGCCTGGATGTTCTCACTGGAGCAGGGAAGCGTTCCTGCTGCGGTCACCAAATGAGGTGTGGAATAGAACTCCCCACAGTTAAAGGTAGGAGGTGGTGTGTTTATTACAGCCAGGCACAGGAGGAGTTGTCTCCTAAAGACATGTGTGAAGAATCACTGTCTCTCTCTCTCATCTCTACTCATCTAAAATATCTTACACATTCATATAAATCCCAAAAAACCTAACACTTATTCATTAGATAACACTGCTTACCCTCCTTTGAATTAAAATGTATTTTAATTGAGTCCAAAGTTCCTTCACATTTCTGCAGTCTTTTACTTCAAATGGGTTGGTGGGTTTTAAAGTGGGGAATGGTCTCCTTCTGATGAAGGCCAAGACGTCTTCCTCAATTTGACCTCTTTCCTTATGATCTGTTGGCAGGCTTTCACACCCCTTGGCTATAGTTGTAGTTTTGGGGCCCAGGTGCAGGCTACGGTCCTCTTCTTTGTCACAAAGAAATCCGCATCCCATCCCGCTTCTTTAAACATAGTAAAGACAGGCAAGTGATATATTACCCTAGCCTTAACTACCTTATCTGATAAAAATTAATTATCCCTTATTATTTCTACTCTTCTTGCTATACTCTTTCCCCCTAACTAAATCTTGCTAAAATTTTAACTCTTCCAGTTCTTTTAAATCCTGGATTCATGGCCTCATCTCACACACCAGCCATGTGTGAGCTGATGCTGTAACTGGGAAATTCCACTCCTGAGCAGGAGATCCCAGGCCTGGTTCTGAGCTGGAAGGGTGAGAAGGATGAGATGCACGTGGTTTTGCTCCTGTGGATGTCCTGAAAGTGCACTGCCTACCTGCCCCTGCTGCCGAGCACCACACTCCACCTCCTTCTCCCGCTCAGCAGATTTTTAGGAATCCAGGGCTTGGTATGTATTATTTGCTACTGCAGCAAATAGAATGAATTTGCTTCGCAAGCCCAGTTTTGTCCTGGGTTATTTTCTGCATGGGTCTCCTCCTGAACCTGGGACAATGACCAGTAGGGACCTACAGGACACTCCTATTCTCTTGTCAGTAAATTCGGAGAAGTGATTTAAGTATCAAGAAGTCAATAAGTATCAATCAGTAAATCAAATAATTTGGGGGAATATTTAGCCTGTGAGTTTCAGCAAAGTATTGAATATGTCTTAGATCCATGGATACAAACTAGTGAGTGAGATTGCTGGGTGTGCACGTGTTAGGGAAGTGATTCCCCACACACCCAGTGCTGAGATCAAGGATTGCCTCTCTTCTAACCCTGAGCTGGCAGCAGGAATTGGGCCCTGCTTGGTAACGTTCATTTTGAAGACTTCTGTTGAGCAGGTAAGAATGGTGAAAATGAAATCTTTTCCAGCTGTTTTCCTTTGGTTTACCAGTTTGAGGGTTAAAATTCTGTGCTGCAGGTGTCCTGGGTGTGTGCAGAGCAGTGCAGCCCCAGAAACCCCTTGGCTTGCCCACAGGTTGTCATGCCTTGCTGCCAGGTGTGCCCAGCTGTGGCAGGAGAAGGAGCCCGCAGCGCAGTGGGCACCGTGCCCTGCCCAGCCGGGGCTCTCTGGCACAGAGCAGCAGCAGCGCCAGCGCCGTTCAACCCGCTCCTGCCTTGGCTTCCCCTGGCACACAGAAGCCTCTGGAAATCAGCACCGCCAGCGGCGTTCCCAGCTGGGAGCAGCTGCTGCTGGCGGGCAGATGCTGCCAGTTCCACTGCTGCCAAAGGGGAAGAGAGGCAGAGATGTACCCACACCGGAGCCCTGGGCATGTCCAATAAAGGTGCAAATATGTGGGGAGATTTGTTAGGAAGCATTTCAGCTGTGATGCCAATAGTGGCTTCTCTCCTGGTTCTGTGTGTTCTGGACAAGTAATGCAATGGTTGGGTCTGACAATTAAGAAGCAGATGTTAATGTGGATGTTCAAATGAGTAGTGATTATATTGTAATATATCCTCCCATAGTCCTCTTTCCCGTCCCCCTTGTAACAGCCTGGGTAGTCAGGGCATTTGGGGAGGGCTGGCTTGTGACCAGCAGGCAGGGTGTAACAACACCTGCCCTCCAGTCGGGATGAAGGAAAGTAATCTCCACCAATGGACAGCCGAGAAAGAGTTGACTGACAAAACTTTTGGAGGGGCTGAGGGTATAAAAGGCAGAGCATCCTTTTTGTAGATGAGCACATGGCTGCTAATCACAGAGACTCCCAATGATGCGACTTTTCCTTATTCAGTCCTTTGTTAAGGTTTATTAAACCTTTAAAATTTTAAAAGTGAGAGTCATTTCTCACACGTGCAATGCTGTGGGCCATTATCTTGGTCTGGTTTCCTTTGCTTGTTTCCCATCTGAGTGCTCAGTTGGGGTACAGGCTGTAGGTGCTTGGGGCACTCCTGGAGTTCCTCTTGGATCCCCTGAACAACAGGGTTTGGCCCATGAGGGGAATTTTTGCTGCTTTGTGACAGATGAGAATTTCCCATGCTCTTTTGTGTTTTCTGTAGGGAAGGTTGGTTATTGCTTTGCATAAACTCACAGACCAACACAGAGCTGTCCCTTTGTGATGTCAGGGCATGGTTGCCCCGTCGTTATAGTGGCATCAGAAGGTTGCCTTGGTGCACAGAAGGCCTGAGTGTCAGAGCAGCCCTAGGCCTTGCTCACATCAGGAGAACCTTCCTGGTCAAAGCATCTGTCAGTAGGCAGCTGCCCACTGACAAGAGGCTTGTTTTTTTAGCTTTTAGAAAAATTGCAGAAATGCCAATAATTAACCATCTGGCCACTGCAGCTTTTGCTGCATATGGCATTACTTATTCCATTTATTATTTCACGAATTTCGCACGTAAGTAGAGGCTTCCCTTCTGCTTAGGTTAGGGTGTATCCTGACCTGGCTTTTGTATGTCTTCCTGCTCTTTCTTGGGGGCTGAGTTTCTGATTTTGAAAGAGAAAGAGCATTAGGATGCCAGTGGTTTGCTAAAGCTCCTGTCAAGAGGTCCAGCTAAAAGGGGGTGTCTGTAGCCACAGGGGCAGCATTTGCAGGGGAACCTGCAGGGCTTCCGTTCCCTGCACGGGAGAGTCTGTGGCAGCAGAGTCTGTCATTTCCTCAGGTTGCTGGGACAAGCAGGACACCTTTGAAAATGTAGACTGGCAGACCTTCTTTAAGGCTTTCCAAAAACTCTTCAGTTGTTCCCAGAATTCAGAGAAAGCTTCTTTCTTTTTAAATTTTGTCATGAAAGGATTTGACTAACTTGACCTTTTACTGAGTGCTAAAATAGTTGTTCCCTTTGAAAGGAAATGCTGTTGTGCTTTTCCACAAGAGAACTGCGGCACCTCTGGGGGATTTTGGGGAAGCTTTTCGGGGCAACAGTTTCCTGCAAGTTAATCAGAATTAGTGCATGACACTGAGTGAAAAAAAAAAGAGTACCTGAAGGAGAAGATTTCAGAAGCTGTCTTATGTGTTTGGTAGAACAGGAGCATTGAGTGTTAAAGAAAAACACTTTGCATTTGCTTGATCATATTTGTATTCATTTATTGGCTAAACAGACCAAAGTGTATGCACAACCAAGAATATTGTCCTGATCTCTTGCTGGCTGTGTGAATGAGATGTGTCTCTTGGAGGGATGTTGTGAAATGGGAAATCATCTCTGTTTGGGTTGACTTGTTCTGTGGGATTCAGCAGCCCAGGACGTTTTCTGACAGCATCTGGTTCATTTTCCCTTCCCACTACAGGACACCTGAAGCGTGTATTCAGCAGCGCTGAAGATCCTGAGGTGAGTGAGAAAGGAACATTTCATGTTCCTGATGTTTAAGACTTGTAGAGCAAGCTGAGAGCTTGGCCAGTAGCAGTAGACTGTAGAGGGCCAGCTAGGAAGGCCAAAAGAAAAACCATATTCATGCCTGTAACAAAAATAATAAAGGCAGAGATAGATATTTTTAAATTTGCTTCTCAGAGTTTGAAGAACTAAAAAACCTAGTTTTGAAAAGAGAACAATGCTTGCAGACAGCAGATAGGGAAAATTTAATTAAGAGCAATTTCCTGTACAGTTGAATTGGATCATTTTAATTTAAACAGAGTGACTTAGAATCCTATTCCTATCAAACTTTATGATATCCACTTGGAACATGAGGTGGTAGAAGAGGAAAGCCATCTTGCAATGGTGCCTGCTGTATCTGAAGTGCAATGGGCACCTTTGTGGCTGGGGAGCTGCGTGGGCCCAAAGGACGCAGGGCTGGCGGCCGTGAGCAGCTGGAGATGAGGCAGCGTGGGGCCAGGGGGCCAAGAAGGCCAAGGGCACGGTGGCTGTGCCAGCAGCAGTGGGGCAGCAGGAGCAGGGCAGGGAGCGTGGCCTGTGCTGGGCAGCGCTGCGGCCACAGCTGGAGTGCTGTGTGCAGCTGTGGGCCCTGGGAAGCAGAAAGTCATGGAGGGGCTGCAGCGTGGGCACAGAGGGACAGGGGAGCTGGGCAAGGGGTGCAGCACAAGGCCAGGGAGGAGGTGCTGAGGGAGCTTTAGCCTGGACCATGGGGGCTCATGAGGGACCTTAAGGCAGACTTCCATAGATCCCTGCCTTGGATCCATAGAGCCAATGCTCAGCACGAGGGCTGTTTCCCTGCCAAACATCCCTTCACTGCATCCAAGTGCTTTAGACACTGGTGTGGGTTACACTTTCATATTTTGTTGATTTGTTTGTTTGCTAGAAGGAGAAGCCTTGTGCAATTTCTCCTTCTCCAGGGAGCAAGGGAGCTTTTTTCTCAGTCTTTCCTACCCTTTTACAGCACTGGCAGAAATTCTTCTAGAATTTTAGTTTTCAAGGGGGCAGTTCTGGACAATGCAGTATTTTTGCACAAGAACACATAGTTTGGGGCAGGGATGTTGGTGCAGAACGAGCTGTTCTGGTGCCAGACCAGCCAGTAGGGCTTGCCCATCCTTTTCAAGTAAACGGCTCCTGTGTCTTTTGGCTGCCCAGGGAATCAGTGTGTGTTGTGTTTGGGAACTGAGTAGGAAATCAATGCCCTTGCATTTCAGCTGGTGCTCAGAGATTAGAGGAGCTGGGAGGGGCTGGGCTGCATTTCTGATTCCAGCCACTTTAGCACCATCAGTGTGGGCGAGTCCAAGTGAAGAACTTGCCCGAGCACAGATGCACAAAGAGAGCCGTTCCCAGTGCAATGCTCTGGGTCTGATTGCATTCCATAAGGACCTACATGCTCCAGATTCCCCAAGAGTGTGGGTTACTGAAGCAACAGGAGAGCAAGTTCAGGATGGCTGCTGGTTGGGGCACTGCTGCCGAGTGCTGATGTGTGTAGCGACAGAAAGGACAGGACTGATTCAGGGTGACCCCCACGTGGCGAAAAATGTGCTTTCACTCTATGATTTAGAAGTTTAAACAAATGCTTTATTAAGCTATAATATTAATTAATTAATATAATACACTAGTATTATATTAAAACTATACTAAAGAGATATTATACTAAAAACATACGAAAGAAAAACTCGTGACTGTCTCCACACAGCCTTTTATCTAATTATCTAATCAGTCTAAACAACTATCACTAAAATCCAGTTAACAAATCACTTTCAGTAAACAATCACTATAACACATTCTTCATGTACTAAAAAACAAGAACAGCAAGGAGAGATAATAATTGTTTTCTCTCCTTCTATGAGTTTCTCACTACCTTCCCTTAAAAAAAACCTAGGAGAGAGAATTATATCTCTCTCCATTCAAAGAATGTAAATACTAGAGCACAGTAAAGAGAGATGATAAAAGTGAGATCTGTCTATCTATCTATTTTAATCTTCCTGGCTCTGCTCCAAAGCAGTGGGAGATGCAAAGCTCACCTAAAGGCATCCCTTCAGGAGAGAAGCAGAGATAAGTTCCATTGACTGATGCTGAGCAGGCAGAGATGTTTCCCCCTCCAGAGATGGTTGTTTGTTCCCCTCATGTTTTCCTACTCCAGCCCTTTCTGACCTGAAGCCTTCATTTGTCCTTTAAATTTTTGCATGTCTTAAGGGAGTGGAACTATCCCATGATGTAGCTGGGGTCTGGTGACTCTGGTCATACATGCCATGCCATACATGACACATGGTTTCCTTCACTGGCATCCCCAGGGCTGTGTAAGTGCATTCGTTAATGGGGCCTTATGAGAAACTCTGTTACTGCTGGTCAGAATTCTCTGTTGACAAAAGAGGGAGAAGAAACACCTTGGTCCTCCTCCATATACTGAGGTGGCCATAGAGGTTCTCTGACTTCCATCAGAGATCTTTGCATGCATCCTTATCTCCTGAATGACCCGGTTTTCTAACAAGAGTGTGGATGTCAGGAAGGAGGAATGCTGGTGCAGGCCTGAAGAGAAGGTGAACTCCAGAAGTGTCTCTCACAAGGAGTGAGCTCACCCAGGAAGACCCTGCAGAGCCAGGATGGAGCTGTGGGACAGGGCCGGGTGTCAGTCACTACTGAAAGACAAACAGGACACGGCAGAAGCAGAGAGAGGCCCTCACCAGACCCTTGAGAAATGCCACCCCTTCCCTGTCAGCTGCCTGAGAGGCTGCTGGAGCTTCAGTCCCAGATGGCCCCTGATTGTAGGGCCAGGGTCACTTTGGAATCTGTGCCTCCCCTCGGGCAGAGAACGACCCAGGAGAGCAGCAGCACAGTGCTTTGGGAACGTGTGAGCCCAGCAGTCTGTGAGTCTTGGCCCACAAAGGGCGTATGGGAAGTTGAAACCCATCTTCTCTTGCTTTCTGTGCAGGTGCTTCTAGAGAAAGAGCAGGAGCACACTGCCTCATCTGAGCTGCCATGCCAGACTCAGGGAGAGCTGTTCCCTGCCCGAGGGCAGGAAAAGCAGCTCAGGCAGCAGGTGGAAGAGCCACAGGAGAATGGCCAGGTAAGCCTGACTGGCCAGGGCACAGAGGGAAGGGCAGGGAGAGGGGCATAAACCAGAGCTCTTGGGACTGAGGAGGCCAGGAGTGCCACAGGCAATGGAGGCACAGAGCCTTGCAATCTGCAGAGATCAGCCCTGGGACAGGAGGTTTGCAATGGAGGCAGATGTGGGGAGGGAAGCAGAAAGAAGGGGCTGAATAAATGTGATTTGGAGGCTGCAAGAGGAAAAAAGCTGAGCCTGATGGCAGCTCTCAGTCCCTTGCTCTGCTTTTGTGTGTACAGAACATCAAGGCAGAGCCACAAGAAGAGCTGCCCGAAGCTCAGAGTGACATCATGGCAGTGAAGAGAAAGAACAAGGAAGACATGGGAAGAATTCAAGAGGAGAATCTCCACCAGCAGAGGGGTGATCAACAAAACCAGGTGAATGAAAGAGTGGCAGCCACTCCACTCATGAAATGTCCTCTCTTTTGTTTGTTAGAGAACATGAAGGAACAGCTGGATGCAGAGCTTCAGACAGCTCACAGTATGATCAAGGCAAGGCATAAGCGGCTGGAGGAAGAAATGAAAATCATCAGAGAGAAACTTAATCGCTTCCATCAGTCTCTGCAAAACCAAGTGAGTGAAAGAGGGATGCAGCCACTGCAGTCACCAATCTGGTGGTTTCTGCCCTTCTTGCCTTTCCAGTGCAGAGCAGCAGGGAGTGGGGCCATGCCTCTGAGTGCCATGCTGCTGTAGTGTGTGTATCACAGTCACTCTGAAGGACATTTCCCGGTGTGCTGAATCTCAACATCTGCCCTGGACAGTGAAACTTGTCCTTTGGCCTTTTGGCCAGCAGTCATCCAAATTGATTCCTGCTGGCCTGTTCCTGCTCTCCTTTTTTCTTGAGGTGTTTTTACAGTGGAACTTGGTGACCCAGATGGAGGATTGAAACAAGCTGTTGTATCCCCTGTCAATCTGTTCTTTGCCTTTCCTCACAGTCGATGACTCCTGGCTGACAGGGACAAGCTGTAGTGTCTGACTGCTTTGTTCTATTTGACTTGAGGTGCAAGTGTTGACATCTCACCGGGCAGCCTGCGAAGACTTGCAGGGAATGTGTGGCAATGAAGAACCCCACGTTAGGAGTGAGGCACAGGAACAGTGCCCACCAGAAATGCTCCAGGTCCAGCACATCATGGGCTCTGAACCTGCTGCCGCAGCAGCATCACCTCGAGGAAGCCCTTCTGTGAAACCTGGGAACTCAGGCTCGGGCACATCCCGGGAACAGGAGATTGAGGAGGAGTACCTGGAGCTGCTGGGTACGTCTGGGGTGTTTCTTATCTGAGGGACAGTGTGCTGTGTGCAGGTGTCAGCAGAGCTGTACCAAATGCTCCTCCTGAGCTCGGTGTCACAGGGCCATTTAGGACTCCCCAGAGGCAGTGCTGTGCTCCGAGGCAGCGAGAGAGCTCTGGGTGTTCCTGCTGCCTCTGAGGGCACCTGGCACTGGCTTGGGTTTGCCTGAGCTTCCCTCTCTGCTAAAGGCTGAAGCAGGGATTGTTCTTGGATCAGCAGAAGGCTGTGACCTAGCAAATGATCTAGGCAAGTCCTGTGTGCTAGTGGCCAAACTGAACAGAATTTTTAGCTTCCTAAATTCTCCTTAGACTCCTGACTTCCAACCAGTCATCACAGCAAAAAAACTTCACAGAAATGGACTGACTTTGGAGTTTTGTCTTTTTAGTTGGGGATTTTTTTTTGGGGGGGGGGGGTGGGGTGGGATTGCTTTCCTGTTGTTCATTTTTGGTGGGGGTTTTTTGTTGTGTTTTTCTCCATCGTGAAGGAGCCCTTCTACCCCACGTTTTACTGATGTCATTTTTATGACTGTTCCTGTTACCACTACTACATCTGCAGTTTATTTTCATGAGAATGCTATATTTTTGTCAAGAAGAGAATGCTATCTTTTTGTCAATAAGAACTACTTTGAAAGAACATCAGGTTACAGGACAAATAGAGAGCACAAGGTATTTTCCATGTGCCCCCAAAGAAAAAACAGAGACTTTGATAACAAACTTTATTTAATCTTCTAGTTTTATGCTTATCAAGATGTGTCCAGGAGACACATCCAAGTGGTGTGATCAGATAAAACTGTACTGCAGGCATTTCTCAGGAGAGAGCCTCCAGCCCAGCCATGGTATATCCCTCAGATCCATGGCACTTTTCCATACCTGATTCCCACTCTTTCCCATGACTCTTAGAATCCTACCCATTGGCCCAGGCCCTGCTCAGATCAGTCTCTAGGAAAACACATCAAGCCCTTTGTGATTGTGCAGCACAACCCAATGAATCTGCTTCTTGCCCTGAACAGCTGCCAGTGCTGTGCTCTCAGATAAGAGACCTGGTGGGGCTGAGACCAGAGCCCAGTGGATTCTGTGTCTGCCATCACCTGTTGGGACAAAAAGGGCACTGATCTGTGCCTCGGTGTGGCTGATCTCAAAGCCCATCCTGTTGTGTCCTGAATGGGGGCAACAGCTTGTCTGGGGCTCAGGCTCACTCTGGCTTCTTCCCATCAGTGCCTGTCAGTGCTCATGCTTGGGCTTTGCCAGCCTTGTTGTGGTCGCTGCCCTGTCCCTGAGGGCTGGAGGTACTGCAGAGGCTGGAGCCTTCCTTAGCTGGGAGAGGGGAATCTTTGAGCTCAGCCTGCTCATAAACAGGTCAGGGTCCTGATGCTGAAAGCCCTGTCAGGATCGGTTACAGCTTGAGCTGCTCTGGTTTACAAATGGGAAGGCATTCCTTTGGCAAACTGCTGAAAGGTGGGGAAGATGTCCTCCTCTCCTGGGATTGTATGTCCCTGTGCTTTGTTTCCTGTCAAGAGAACTCTTCAAAGGACTGTACAAATCAGTCTCTGTGCTGGCCACCTGTGCTGCAGGGCTGTCTGCCTGGTTGTGGTCATTGTTACCCAGCCGACCACAAAGGGCTCAGAGCTCCAGGTGCTGGGGCTGCCTTTTGTATCTCCTGGAAGCTGGGATCTCTGCCTTAAAGTCAGCATCTTGCATTTTATTTCCCTCAGGGAGAATGGTAAACACCACTGAAAATCCCCTGATGAAATACTCGCATCTGAATTTTATTGGCAGCGGGTGAGTCCAACAGCAGTTACTCCTGCACAACCGTGGGCCAGGTGTTTTTGGGGTGGAATGTCTATCCAGCGTGAAGTCAGGCCAGCTGCAAAGATGATCACACACGGGATAGATTGTCCCATCTCTCAATGCTGCTCAGAATTTGTGAGTGGGCTCAGAAGGCATTGTCAGAGATGCCTTGCTACCGAGGTCTTGCCTGCATCTAGGAACAGGACCTGGAAGGTCTCCTTGTCTCTCAAGTGTGGGACAGCTCTGTGTTAATTTCTTTAGCACTTTTTTGTATGTCTCAAAATCATACTGGCACACTAATGAAAAGAGAAGAAACTTGCTTGCCTGAAAGAGCAACCTATGCCCTATCAAAGCTGTGCGATAACAGTTCCCAGGAACAATTCTTTCCCCTGGTTTGAAGAAGGAAACACTCTGTGGTCAGGATAGGAACCATACTGTTTAGACAGTGAAACCCAAGAGGAAAGACTAAACTCCCTTTAGAAATTGAACCCCAGTGCTTCAGGAACAGGCCCAGTGCCCATGCACTTGAGAGGAAAATGCATCATCTCCCTTCTGGCAGAGCCCTCCTGCATCCTGCAGGTTTTCACACTTCCAGCAGAGATCTCCTGTGTGGGCTGGCTTTCACTGCAAGATCTAAACAGCTTCTCCTTTCTCTGCTTCTGTTTTGTTTCTAGGACTTTTGGAGATGTTTACAGAGCACTCGACAGTGCCACAGGAGGAGAGGTAAATGTCAACAGCCCCCGCAGGCTCTGCTGCACTCGAGGGCTTTCCCCTCTGGTGTGAGCTGTGGCTGGAGCTTTGGGCAGAGCTGTGCTGAAAAGGCACAAGAAGCACAGACTGGTGCCAGCCCACAGAACACATTTGGGACTTTGTCCTCCTCAGCTGCCAGAAGGAAGGCACGGAGGGCAGCGGTTCCTTTCAGAGAAGGACGCGCTCACTCGCTCTCCACTGCTAAAACAAAGGTGGTGCCTTCGAGCACCTCACTGCTCTTTGGGGCTGCAGCTTCAGAGTCCTGAATTCTCATTTCTGGCTGCCAGCAAATCCATCTGAAAGTTACTGGTAGTTCCTTAGACACCTGCAGTGCTGCACTTGGGAACTGCACATAGGGAGAGATCTGCAAGGCGTCCCTGAAAGCCCTAAGCCCTGCCCATATCACAAGATGTATCCACAGAGTATTAAGGCATGGATTCCTTCTTCTGAGTCCCAAACAAAGCAGCAGAGAGTGCGGTCAGAGGTTTGTGGGTGATAACTGAGACACCACTGTTACCAAGTGGTCCAGGCAAAATGTCAGTGGCCCCACATGTCCTGTAACTGGCTCCCAAGGGAGCAGAGAAATGGGCTGTTGGAATGTCAGTTCCTGATTACTGCAGTGCCTAATCACAAGGCAGTTTGGCACAGCTCAGCTGTGTCATTGCAAAATCACTCGCTCCACGGTCCTTGTGGTCTTGTGCCACCAACCTCTCAAGTTCATGATTTTCAATGTCATTTTAGGTGGTAATAAAAAAAATAAATCTTCAAGGAGTGAGGAGGAAGGAGCTAACCTTTAATGAAATAATGATCATGAAGAGGTATAGGAGTCCCAATGTTGTGAATTATTTAGACAGGTGAGAGGTCATGGTCTTATCCCATGGATGTGTGTTTACATAAAGCAAACATGAGAGGTTAAAAACCCACTTTGGTCAGTGGCAGCAAGTAAAGCTGTTAATTTTTATTTATTCATATTTCTCTACTCATCTCCAATGGATGAGAAGAGAGTGTTTCTTGTCTGCATGAGTCTTCCCTGGCACACCTAGTTTGATAATTACTCCAAAATTATTCAAAACCTGGATCAGCTGTATCTTCCTAACTCAATAGCCTCAAAGTTCACTGCCTCTACATTTATTTGGGATTGATTTTTTAAAGTTTCTTAAGTGCAGATGAACCATCCTAAAGTGGATTTCCCTTGGATTGTTGCCCCTCTTTGCCATTGCTATGCATGCCAGGAAGACTAGGTGCTTATTTCCAGAAACACCATGCCTGACATGTTTTTTATCTGGGCTGTTTCTAACTGCACTTTTCATTTGCTGCCCATCTAAGACATCTCCTTTTTCACAGATGTGTCTTTCTCTATGAGACTGCACAGATGGCAAATAATGCACAGCCAAGAGGGAATGTCTATTCCTTTGATTCTGTCCTTGTCACAAAGGCATCTGGAAATAAGAAACCTGGAAGCAAAAATTCAACGTAGCCATGCATGTTCATCTCCACGCCCTTGTTTCCTTCTTTCAGCTACCTTCTGGGTGAGGAACTCTTGCTGGTTATAGAGTACATGGATGGAGGTGTCCTGAGCGACATCGTCAGCCAGACCTGCCTGTCTGAAGATGAGATGGCAGCCATCAGTCGGGAGGTCAGCAATCCCAGCTGTGTTTCCAAGGGCTTGGGCAGGATTGTCTGGGAAACAGGGGCTCAGAACAGGGGAGGTTTCCTGTGCCGAGCTTTGTTTCTGTGTTGCTGGTATGCTATGGGCAAGTAAAAGCATCTCAAGTGAAAGGCCTGCCAGTGCCCCTGCACTCCCTGTACTCAGTGCCAGTACTCTTATCTCCTGCTGTTGTATTCTCGCTCTGTCTCTTGTATTTGTATTTGCTGTTCTCCACCTTGCCTCTCTAAATGTTTGCCTGGAGTCTGTCTTCACTGCATTCCTTGCCTGTAAAAGCAAAGGTGCTGGTGGCAGGATTTGAAACAAACAGCAAAGAAAGAAGAGAGAGACTCGTTTCTCTCAGTGCTCAGCTAAAAAGGATAGGAGTGCAGCCAGAATGCTCTTTGCTTCTGAGCACATGCGCTGCAGCAGGAGTCATCCTGGCTGGTTGGCAGGGGACAGCCTACAACAGCAGGTGCTGTTGCTCTTTCAAAAACTGACGTGCCTTTCCTCAGAAAGGTCCTGCTCTGCAAGTGTTGGAGCAGCAAGCTCTTCCTCTCAGTGGCCATTACTGTTCTGCCATTACTCCCCATTCCCCTGGAGAGGGAATCTTTTAGATTCTTTGTTTCCTTTCTTGTGTGATGAAATCACATCACTCATTTTTGCCCTTCTGTTTCTGTTTTCTCGCTCAGTGCCTGCAAGGACTGGATTTTCTTCATTCAAACGATGTGATCCATTGAGACGTGAAGAGTGACAACATCCTTCTCAGAACCGACAGTTCTGTCAAACTGGGTCAGTATATTCTTGGTCAGGTGCAGCGTTCTAGGGATGTGGGTGTGGGGCTGCTTGGCGTGACTGCCAGCTCCCCAAAAATGGTGCTGGTGGCAGTGCAGGGACCCCTGCTGCGAGCTGAGGGCACAGTTGCAACGTGCACAGAGGTAGAAGGAGCCACAAGCAGTCAAGAGTGGCCTTGCTCTGTGTGTGTCCCTTCCAGAGGGAGGGAGTTACAAGTCTAAAGTTTCCAAAGAACAAAAGCCACTGCTAGAGGCAGTGTAAAACATGGGGGGATTTTTAAAGTCGCCAATGCCAGGAGATTCAACAGAGCAATTTCAAACTTCTACTGGGGAATTCTTTTGCTTGCTTTCCTAATTGCACAGAATTCAGATAAAACCAGTATTTTGTTTTTCTCCTCAGCTGATTTTGGCCTCGCTACTCAGCTCACCCCTGAGCAGAGCAGACGGTGCTCGGTAACCGGGACTCCTTGGTGGATGGCGCCTGAAGTGGTGACAGGTCAACCATATGGCCCCAAAGTGGACATATGGTCTTTTGGAATTGTGGGAATTGAAATGATAGAACAAGAACCTCCTTACTTGGGCGAAAGTTCTGGCACGGTAAAGAGCAAATGCTCACTAATCCCACTGTCTTTCTCACCTGTCCCATGTCCTGTGTGCCACTGGACAAAATCCCATTGCCATCTGCTGGAACTACTTCCACCAAGGTCTCCTCCTACAAATGTCCCTGCAACACATCAGCATCTGCTGTACTTTTGGTTGCATCAGTGGGGGAACTCAAGCCTTACCACATGCAAACAAACTCCAAACAAACTCCATTCTCACTCAACAGTTTCCTTTGGGCTAGTGGTTTCAGTTCTTTTGTCTTTGTAGATGGCCTTAATAACAGGAAAAAAGCATCTTAAAAGTGTTGTTATCTTTCCAGAAATGAAGGAAGGAAACCCAAACCCAACAAAGTTTCTAAAACCGTGGTCTTTAGAGAGGAACCTAACCCTGTGTGCAGTTTCTTCTCACTGGAAAACATGGGCATGAGGGTGTAATGCACA
Organism: Ammospiza nelsoni; assembly: GCF_027579445.1. Lineage (NCBI taxonomy): Eukaryota > Metazoa > Chordata > Aves > Passeriformes > Passerellidae > Ammospiza > Ammospiza nelsoni. The sequence goes on from NC_080666.1 coordinate 777,108, forward strand.
GAGTCTCTTCTGCTTCTTGTGCAGTGCTGCTGAAACACTCAGTGACCGTGTTTCTCTCCTAGCCCAAGCAACATTCTGCACGTCACCAAGCCAGAGCCTGGTGATGTGGAGAGCCTGCCAAAACCTCCTGTTTGTTTCCTGGCACTTTCTGGGATGGGCCTATCATTCATGCATTGACTTGAGCAGCCAAATGATTAGAGGGTGTCCATAGGGATGGAACCTCTCCTTCTTCTGACCTAGACAATTTTTCTTTTGCTGCAAAAATGGGAAGCTGAAATTTTCAGACTGCTTAGAGACAGAACTGCAGGTGGCTCCTGTGTGCCCAAGCAGGCATTTTCATCCCAATACATTTGTGCATGCATCTTAATGTGTCTGTGTTGAAGAGGAGATTGTCAATGTTTGTTTCCCTACCTGGGTATTAACTGATAGATTTCCTTTCTTTTCTTCCAATTCCCATTGTTTTCAAGAACAGCACAAAAAGCTTGATGAGTTTTGTTCTAGGGCACGTGCGCTTAAAAGACCAACAAGCACTGCAGAGATGCCTTTCCTATATTAACCCTTGAAATTAGTTAGTATAGCAAAGTCCCTCTTCCAAAAACCATCTCAAGCTGGCATGAATCCTCAGAGAAGCAAATGTCCTTTTGCTGATGTAGTTCCCACTAACTAGATCAGGCAATGAAATCAGCTGCCAAGGCAAGATCTGCAGGATGGTGGAGAAGCTGTGGCTGCATCGGGGTTTGGGTTTTTGGTTGGTAAAGGAAAGTCATCTCTGGGTCTGTGCCAGGGCAGAAACTGCCACTGAAGAACAGAGGTTAAACAAAGGGAGCTGGGAGAGCCTTAGAGATGTGAAAGCAGGAGGTGGAGCCTGGTGTCTCCTTTCTCTCCAGGCTACATACCGGATAGCCACAGTAGGGACTCCACAGCTGCGGCAGCCCAAGCTCCTCTCGGCTTTGCTGCGTGACTTCCTGAGCTGCTGCCTGCAGACAGACGAGGAGCAGCGCTGGTCTGCCAAGGAGCTCCTGCAGGTAAAATGTGAAGGGGCTGCAGGTGAAACAGGCTCTGAGGGATGGGCTCCTCCTCCACTCAAGCCCAAGGCATCAGATGAGCCCCCCTCCTCCTCACCTCCACTCTTGCTGCTCTTCAAATGAAAATGGTGAGGAATCCTAGACTGGGCTGGGCTGGCAGGGCCCTGTAAATGTCCTCTGGTGCAAGTGTCCTGCAATGAGCAGGGACATCTTTAAAGAGTTCAGGTTGCTCAGAGCCCTTTGCCACTGGAGCCGGAATGGTTGCAGGGATGGGGCACTTACAAGCTCTTGGGGCAAGCTGTGCCAGGGTGGCACCATGCTCCGAGTAAACAAGTTCTTCCTTAGACCTAGTCTGATTAGATGCCCTTAGTGTTTAAAAATATTTGTCCATATCCTATTGTAACTGGCCCTGTTAAAAAAGATGTCCCCCACTTTCTTCAAAGCCACTGTGAAGTCTTGGAAAGTGGCAATAAAGTCTCCCCGGGGCCTGTTCTTCACAAAACTGAATAACTCCAGCTCCCTCTGCATTTCCTGTGAGGAGAGGTGCTCTGTCCTCTGACTGTGTCTGTTGCCCTCTTTTGTGATTTTGCGGAGTGTTCAGTTTTATCTAATGGCAAAAGAATTGAAGTAGAGCAATGCAGGGTACAGAGACATGAAATGGTGGTGGAGGAGCCCAAGGAAGCCAGTCCCAGCCTAGGGGTCAGAGATTTGGCTGTGGGCAGGAGGGGCTGTGGGGGGCTCACTGTGAGCCTCTGAGGGGCCCTGGTTGGTGCCCCCCAGCCCACCCTCAGAGGTTTCTGCCATGCAAACAGGGACAGCTGGGAGGGACTTGTCCCAGCCCCATCTGCTGCCTGGCACGCTCAAGCAGACGGGAACTGTGCCAGGGTTACTGCCAGGTTGTGTGGCAGAGAGGGAACTGCAGGGCCCAGTGCCACTGGGCTGGCCCTGCTGGGAAGGAAGGTGCCATCCAGCACACGAGGGGCAGGGCATGGAAAGGCAGACACTGCTTTCTGTCCCTGTGGGAATCAGCACAGTGCCTGTCTTTCAAAGGCAGGGACCCATTAGAGCCATTGGAGTTTCCTGAAAGGAGGAAAACCCAGGGACAGAAAGCGCCATTTCTAGAGCACTGGCAGGGCAAAAATCCCAGCATGACGAAGACATCACAATAAACAGATGAGTGGGATTCTGGGCCAGGTTGGCCTGTGATGGCAAGGTCTTGCACATTGGGGATGACTGGGGAGCAGATGGTCCCATTGCTCCTCTTTCTGGGTCTTTCCAGGAACTTGATGTATCCTGATTGAGTCCCTGAAGCAATGAGCTTGGAAAGTAATGGTTCACTGTTCTTTGTTGTATTTTTTTTTTCCGGTGGACAGCATCCATTTGTAACTTCAGCCAAGCCACCATTCATCCTGGCACGAGTCATCAACTCAGTGAAGAAGACGAATAACCCTGACCCTAAACTCTAAACCTAAAACCTAACCCTAACCTTAAATGCTAACCCAAACCCTAACCCTATCCCTATCTCTATCCCTTACCCTTTCCCTTACCCTTTCCCTAACCCCAACCCTAAGCCTAAGCCAAAGCCTAAACCTAAACCCAAACCTGAACCTAAGTCTAAGCCTAAACCTAACCCTAAACCTAACCCTAAGCCTAAGCCTAAGCCTAACCCTAGGAGACGAGAACATAGCAATCATGTCAAGATGTTATCTCTGTTACCAATTTAGAGTAGGCTTGTAGAGTAGGGTTGCTAAAGAGATTTGTAGCATAGAATTATAGATTAGAGTTGTAATTAATAAAGTTTCTGAAACATCAACTCACTTGGAAGATTCTCCTCCTTCTGACCCCTTCAGAAAATTCAACATTTCCTTCTGAATTACCAATTGTTTTTTATTGGTACTAAGTCACACATATGGCTTTTTTTGTATGGTTTCATAAGTGAGGAGGGCTCCTCTTCATTCATCCTCTCCAGACCGCACTGCCTTTGGAATATGACCCACTGGCTGGTTATGGCGCAGCTGTGGTATTTCTAGTTGAGGCAGAAAGGGCAATGGCATTTGAAGGCAAAACCAAAGGAAGAATGAGGCAGCCCAAACACCCTGTGCAGATGCAGGCCTTCAGCTGTGACTGGAGAGCAATGGGGTTCCTGCCACTTGGATTTGTATCCCTAAATGCAATAATCTCTTTGGCTGGAGGAGAGCCTTGCTCAAGTGAGAAAGCAGAAAGATCAGAGAGGGTGCTCGGGAAGGTCTCCTGTGGCGCAGAGCTGTCAGCGCCTGTGAGGTGAGAGCGGGCCCAGCCTTGCCCGGGCTGGAGCCCCAGCAGAGCCCCGGCAGAGGCCGGAGCAGCCTGAGCCCCGGCAGAGGCAGGCTGGAAGGAGGCCCTTGGAGCTGCAAGAGGCAGCAGCCGGGCCCTGGGTGCCTCTTGCTGGGAGCGGGCGAATCCTCCGCTCTCAGAGCCCAGGTGGCAGCTGGCTGCTGCCGAGGGGAAGCGCAGCCGTGCTGGGCACAGCCTGGCCTGGAGGCCATGGCCGTCTGGAGTGTGCCCAGGAGCAAAGAAAGGCCAAGGGCAACCGCGGGCCGCTGGGCTGGCTGAGGATTCCTCCTCTTCTGCCGGCTGCCCTGCAACTCCTGGCAAAGGCCAGCAGCGTGTGCAGCACTCTGGGCACCGGGGTAGGGAGCCGGGCTGCTCGGCAGGCTGGAGCACAGGGCAGCTCCTTCAGGCCCGGCACTTGTGCCAGGGAAGCGAGGCCAGCGTGAGGCAGGGACAGCTTGGCAGGGCCCATCTGCAGGAGCCAGCGCCTCACGCAGCTCTGGGAGGAAGTGCCTGCAATCCTGCAGTTCTGCACTGAGCCAGAGCAAAGGTGTGAGATGCAGAGTGTTTGGCAGAAATATTCAGGCCCACCAGGCCAGCCTGCTTTGTGCTCTCTGGCGCACAGCAAACGCTGTGTAATGCAGCTCTGAGCTGCTGGGAGAGAGGCAGTCGGGGATGTGCCTGAGGTGAGTCAAGGGGTTAGCTGAAAGTGTAATGAGGATAATTGAAAAGTGCAGATGGGTCGAGGGCTCAGCTGGGAATAGAATTGGGATAGTAGAAGATTGCATATTTTAGTTAAGATTTTAAAATGAGGTAAGAAGCTAATTTAGTAATACAGCTAGCAGAAATCATGTGCCTTAGTTAAAGAGTACCAAATATATGAGGAACATAAAGCTAGGAGTGACAGGGATAGAGGAAGCAATTGTGAAGAAGCTGAGACCATAGAAAGACCTTGCCTTAAGAATAATTGAACAGTTAGGAGAGGCTTGGACCATGAGCAGCAGGTCACAAGGTCTTGCCAACTGGCCATGGGAGGAGAGTTCACCATGGGGAAGACTGCTTTCTTCCTCCCATACAACCACTCCCTCATTTCAAAATCCCACCGATCCAGTTAAGGGAATACAATTGCGCAGCTGTAATAGATATTCAGCTGATAAAAATGCGAAGCAGGGAGGTAATAATTATGTATTATGGGTCCTTAGAAACCTAATGTGAAACCTTTTCTGTAGAAATAGAGAGCAGGAGTCTGCAACTCCTTCCACGTGTCTTTGGAAACTAGTTCACATGTGACCAGGGCTGCAATAAATACCCTTCTTTTCTACTATAATTAGTTGAAGAGTCATCTGTCTGTGCTTCAAGGGTTATGCTGGAGTAGTGAACTGGTTTGGATGGGAGTAGAAGAGTTTCAGCAGGCAATTTTTGGAAGAGATGGAAGGCTCTTGTGACTGAAGGGAAAGTCATTTGGAATGGAGAAATGATCCCAAAGTCCATCCAATTGTATCTTTGTGTCTGAATTTTAATCAGAATGATTATAGATAGCTTCATGCAATTTGTCTACAAATTTATCAAAGTCTTTATTCTTTCTTTGACAAATCTGTGTAAAAGACATAGTGTGTAACTTATCTGGAAGTGCAAGAAATGCATTACATGCTAGTTGTTGGCTCATCTGTAACACTTGATCAATGCTCCTAGCCTGGGCAGTGGCAGTAGCCCAGGGCCCTTTGCCAAGTAACTGTTGTGCTGTTAAACCATACAGAGGATCACCCTGCACTCTAGGTCTTGCAGCTTCTTGAGCACACTTTTCCTCCCAGCTTTTATGAAACATCACCTGCTGACAGGGTGGCACTCTAAGTCTTATTAGGGTATGCACATCAGCTGGAATTAATGCGTTAGATGGAAAAATATACTGCAGAAGTGACTGTGCAAGTTGGCGTTTTCAACCAAATTGTGAAAATGCAGCTCTCATCTTTTCTAAGATCTTCCAATCGAAAGGTTCTCAAACTCTACTTGCAGCATTAGTTACTACAAGAAAAGCTTCTACATCATTGGAGAGAAAAGTCCCTTCTACAATAGCTTCTGCAATAACTTTTTTCTACTTTTGTTTCTCTTTGGTGGAGATAAAGCTTGGCCTGCAATTCCTCAGAAAGGATTAGGAGGACCATGCTAGTTTGGGAAATTGACACTGTTTGCCCCTAGCATTCAACAGATGCTTGACATCAGGCACAAATTCCAACGTCCAAAATGTACTGAGCATCCATTAGGCTCAGACTGCAAGGATAATGTAGAATTGTGGAATTGGCCTTCGGTTATCCTGGCATCACTTTTTACACCAGGATTAGCTTCATCACAGGCCCTTACATCATTCAAATGATTGGCTTGTTGGACAGGAAAACAAATTAACATTACATCTGCAATCCAGAATGAGCTTACCACTGATGTAGGTAGCATACACCACGCTGTGTTACAGGATAGGGCTGCTATAGATTTTTTGTTGCTAGCACAAGGAGATGAGCGTGAAGATTTTGAAGGGATGTGTTGCATGAATCTCTCTGACCACTCTGGATCTATTGACAAGAAATTGTCATTGCTTAAGGAGAATATGAAAAAGCTCACAGTGGTTGAGAATTCTTTTGATGAGTGGCTAAAATCCTGGGGAATAACAGGCTGGCTCAAGGATTTAGTACCCTTTGGCATAATGATACTTTGTCTTCTTTTTTCAATTCTGCTTGTAGTGCCTTGCTGTGCAGAAAATAATTGAGCGTGCTTTGAAATCAGTCTGGTTTGTGCAAAAACAAAACCGGGGAACTGTTGAGAGTTTTTTGCAGATTGAGGAGTTCTTGCTAGACAAGGGCCATATTCAGCCGATGCACAATCCAACCTGCTTGTACTAATGGACAATGGACACATTCACAAACAATGGATAATGGACATATTCAGAAATGGGGTTGGTATATCCTTGAGAAAAATACAAGAAGAGTCATCAGACTCAGCAAGTTTGACAGCAAGCTTGGGAAAGAAGGAAAAAATTGAACCATGAGTGGGCCAGAAGACGACAGCAAGACGCGTGAAAAATTAGGTGATCCAATCAGCATTCTAATTTAGATGTGTAAACAGCTAGGATTAACCAATCTTGTATTAGCTAGAGACACGTGGACAGTAGAGATTTATTATAAATATAGTCATTTTAGGGATAATAAATTTGGCTTCACTGGATCATATTGGTTGTGGTGTGATATCCCTGAACCTCCGCACCCCGCACAAGGGCAGCTGGGGAGGCCCAGCCTGGGCAGCAGCAGAAAGGAATTTCCCTGGCAGGGCAGGGCTGTGGTGCAGCACGTCCCCAGCAGGAGCCTGGAGCAGCCCCGGGCTCTGTGTGGGCAGGCAGAGGCAGGCAGGAGGCAGAGCTGTCAGCAAAGGAAGGGCCCAGCCAGGTGGGGCAGCCGGGGGATGCCGACAGCCTGCAGGGACAGAGGCGCAGGGCAGGGACACCATGGGACAGCCTGGGCTGCACAGGGCACAGGGATGGGCAGCAGCTGCAAGACAGCCCTGCCAGAGCCAACATGGGCAGCACTTTGGCCATGGCTGCTGGCCCTGGGCCTGAGGCCACGAGGGGACAAGTGACCCTTGCAGGCCTGGAGCCTCATTGCCTCCTTGTCCCTGCTCAGCAGCCTGGCAGGGGCTGACATGCCAAAACTAAGCTCAGAGATGTTGCAAAAGCAGGGGAAAAAGTCAAGAAGGAAGACAAAACTTAGGGAGCAAGATATGAGGGACATGGCATGGACACTTCAGAAAACAACCAAAACAAGAAAGAAATCTTTCCCAAAGTCAAAGCCATCAAAAGGCATGGAATGCCATCAAGGCCAGGGACATGCACCAAAGATTCCTCTATTGGTCCCCATTGAAATCACAAGATTCCTTTTCCCTTCCCGAAAGGAAATTTTGGGAAGGGAAAAGGAATCTTGCGAATCCCAAAAGAAAGGCTTACAAACACACTGGAAAGGAGATAGGTTCCAATGAAATGCAATTGAAAAAAGCAGAAAATCAGGAAATTTAGTGTCTTCAAAATATAGGCTGCAAGGAAATCAGCTGCATTGCAAAGGACCAAAACATGCCAAAACTAAGCTCACAGATATTGCAAAAGCAGGGGAAAAAAAGTCATGGAGGGAGACACAACTTAGGGGGCAAGATATGAGGGACATGGCATGGACACTTCATAAAACAACCAAAAAAAGAAAAAAATCTTTCCCAAAGTCTGAGCCATCAAAAATGCAGGCAGGCCATATGCCAGCAAGTGCAGGCACATGCAGCAAAGCTTGCCAAAATTGATCCCCACTGAAGGCCAAAACAGAAAAGAAGCACCCACAAACACGCTGGAATGGAGACACCATCAAAGGAATTGCAATTGGAGGAGAAAAAAAGAAAATTTGGGAAATTTAGTGATTCTAAGAAAATGGCCCGGGATTATATCAGGTGCAGTGCAAAGGACCAAAACATGCCAAAAGACCGCTCACAGATTTTGCGAAAGCAGGGGGAAAAGTCAAGGAGGAAGACACAACTTAGAGGACAAGGTATGAGAGACATGGCATGGACACTTCAGAAAACAACTAAAAAAAGATAAAAATCTTTCCCAACGTCAAAGCCATCAAAAGGCATGGCATGCCATCAAGGGCAAAGACATGCACCAAAGATTCCTCTATTGGTCCCCATTGAAATCGCAAGATTCCTTTTGTCTTCCTGAAAGTAAATGAATTATCCTTTCGGGAAAGTAAAAGGAATCTCGCGAATCCCAAAAGAAAGGCTTACAAACATTCAGGAAAGGAGATAGGTTCAAATGAAATGCAATTGAAAAAAGCAGAAAGTCGGGAATTTTAGTGTCTTAAAAAAATAGGCTGTGAGGAAATCAGCTGCATTGCAAAGGACCAAAACATGCCTAAAGTAAGCTCACAGATGTTGCAAAAGCAGGGGAAAAGTCAAGGAGGAAGACACAACTTAGGGGGCAAGATATGAGGGACATGGCATGGATACTTAAAAAAAAAAAAAAAAAAGAAAAAAATCTTTCCAAAAATCAAAGCCATCAAAAATGCAGGCAGGCCAAATGCCAGCAAATGCAGGCACATGCAGCAAAGTTTGCCAAAATTGATCCCCACTGAAGGCCAAAACAGAAATGAAGGACCTACAAACACGCTGGAATGGAGACACCATCAATGGAATTGCAATTGGAGGAGAAAAAAAAACAAAATTTGGGAAATTTAGTGACTCTAAGAAAATGGCCCGGTATTATATCAGGTGCATTGCAAAGGACCAAAACATGCCAATAGATGGCTCACAGATGTTGCAAAAGCAGGGGGAAAAGTCAAGAAGGAAGACACAACTTAGGGGGCAAGATATGAGGGACATGGCATGAAAACTTAAAAAAAAAAAAAAAAAAATCTTTCCCAAAATCAAAGCCATCAAAAATGCAGGCAGGCCATACGCCAGCAAGTGCAGGCACATGCAGCAAAGTTTGCCAAAATTGATCCCCACTGAAGGCCAAAATAGAGAAGAAGGACCTACAAACACGCTGGAATGGAGACACCATCAAAGGAATTGCAATTTCAGGAGAAAAACAGAAAATTTGGGAAATTTAGTGACTCTAAGAAAATGGCCCGGGATTATATCAGGTGCAATGCAAAGGACCAAACCATGCCAAAACTAAGCTCACAGATGTTGCAACAGCAGGGGAAAAAAAGTCATGGAGGGAGACACAACTTAGGGGGCAAGATATGAGGGACATGGCATGGACACTTCAGAAAACAACCAAAAAAAGATAAAAATCTTTCCCAAAGTCAAAGCCATCAAAATGCAGGCAGGCCAGTGGCCATCAAGTGCAGGCACATGCAGGAAAGCTTGCCAAAATTGATCCCCACTGAAGGCCAAACCAAAAAGATGGACTTACAAACCCACTGGAATGGAGATCCCATCAAAGGAATTGCAATTGGAGGGGAGAAAAAGAAAATTTTGGGAAATATAGTGACTCTAAGAAAATGGCCCGGGATTATATAAGGTGGAGTGCAAAGGAGAAACATGCCAAAACTGTGCTCACAGATGTTACAAAAGCAGGGGAAAAAGTCAAGGAGGAAGACACAGCTTAGGGGAGAAGATATGAGGGACATGGCGCGGACACTTCATAAAACAAATAAAAAAAGAAAAATGTCTTTCCCAAAGTCCAAGCCATCAAAAGGCATGGGATGCTATCAAGGTCAGGGGCATGGACCAAAGATTCCCCTATTGGTCCCCATTGAAATCGCAAGATTCGTATTCCCTTCCCGAACGGAAACAAAATTTCCTTTCGGGAAGGGAAAAGGAGTCTTGCGAATCCCAAAAGAAAGGCTTACAAACACTATGGAAAGGAGATAGGTTCAAATGAAATGCGATTGAAAAAAGCAGAAAATCGGGAATTTAGTGTCTTCAAATGAGGAAATCAGCTGCATTGCAAAGGAAAAAAAAACATGCCAAAACTAAGCTCACAGAGGTTACAAAAGCAGGGGAAAAGTCAAGGAGGAAGACAAAACTTGGTGGGGAAGATATGAGGGACATGGCATGGATACTTAAAACAAAAAAAAAAAAAGGAAAAAATCTTTCCCAAAGTCAAAGCCATCAAAATGCAGGCAGGCCATACGCCATCAAGTGCAGGCGCATGCAGCAAAGCTTGCCAAAATTGATCCCCACTGAAGGCCAAAACAGCAAAAAGGACTTACAAACACGCTGGAATGGAGATACCATCAAAGAATTGCAATTGGAGGAAAAAAAAAAGAAAATTTTGGGAAATTGAGTGACTCAAAGGAAATGGCCCAGGATTATATCAGGTGCAGTGCAAAGGAGCAAAACATGCCAAAACTAAGCTCACACATGTTGCAAAAACAGGGGAAAAAAGTCAAGTCCCAAATTTTCTTTTTTTCTCCTCCAATTGCAATTCCTCTGATGGATCTCCATTCCAGCCTGTTTGTAACTCCTTCTTTTCTGTTTTGGCCTTCAGTGGAGATCAATTTTGGCAAGCTTTGCTGCATGTGCCTGCACTTGATGGCGTATGGCCTGCCTGCATTTTTGATGGCTTTGACTTTGGGAAAGATTTTTTTCTTTTTTTTTTTTTTTTTTAAGTATCCATGCCATGTCCCTCATATCTTGCCGCCTAAGTTGTGTCTTCCTCCTTGACTTTTTCCCCTGCTTTTGCAACATCTGTGAGCTTAGTTTTGGCATGTTTTGGTCCTTTGCAATGCAGCTGATTTCCTCGCAGCCTATTAATTGAAGATACTAAAATTCCCGACTTTCTGCTTTTTTCAATTGCATTTCATTTGAACCTATCTCCTTTCCAGAGTCTTTGTAAGCCTTTCTTTTGGGATTCGCAAGATTCCTTTTCCCTTCCCGAAAGGAAATTTCATTTGCTTTTGGGAAGGGAAAAGGAATCTTGTGATTTCAATGGGGACTAATAGAGGAATCTTTGGTGCATATCTTTGCCCTTGATGGCATGCCATGCCTTTTGATGGCTTTGACTTTGGGAATGATTTTTTTCTTTTTTTTTGTTGTTTCTTGAACTGTCCATGCCATGTCCCTCATATCTTCCCCCCTAAGTTGTGTCTTCCTCCTTGACTTTTCCCCCTGCTTTTGCCACATCTGTGAGCTTAGTTTTGGCATGTTTTGCTCCTTAGCAATGCCCCTGATATAATCCCGGGCCATTTTCTTTGAGTCACTCATTTTCCCAAAATTTTCTTTTTTTCTCCTCCAATTGCAATTCCTTTGATGGTATCTCTATTCCAGCGTGTTTGTAAGTCCTTCTTTTCTGTTTTGACCTTGCTGGGACCAGCCTTTTTTGCCTTATTCCCCAGTGACCTGGCAGAAGGGACGGAGTGTTCCCTCAGCATTTGCTGATGGGACAGAACTGGGAGCTGGGGCTGAGGCATCACAAGCCTCTGCTGCCCTTCAATGAGACCTGGACAGGCTTGAGAGTTGAGCAGAGAAGGACTTATGAAGTGTCATTGGGAAAAGCCTCTAGAAGAGGTTCAGGCTTTGTAATTACCAGGCAACAGAAGTGCTTTAGTATAGTGGAGTCTATAACGTTTTCTTTTAATGTCCACTCAGGAAAACCACTGCTTCTCTGTATGTTCTTTGTATGTACATTAAGAAAGCCTTTGAGAGAAACATGAAAGAATTCAAAAACTTCCCCTGATATTATTTGAATTTTCACGATTTTCTGGAATGCCGGGAGAAGTGTAAGGTTGCTAGAAGCAAAGTGAAAGCAAATCAATAAATTTTAAAAGAATCAGAACTATTTCTAGTTTGTTCCTTGAAGAAGTTGTCAAACAAAGTCACTTTTGCAATCCTTTGAAAGATCTTATAGGAAAAATCATTGGCCAAAAGTGCTGCTCTGTGTTTCTGAACAGCAACATGCATTTTGTGTTGATGCAAGGTGTGTACCAGGGTTTGGGGTTTTTGTGTGTGTGCTTTGAATGCGAGTCTTTGCAGGACTATTAATAATTAGACCATGTACTGAAGAGAACATGTTACTGTGTTGTGCTGTTCAGTGCTGAAGAGGGTTGAGACAGAGCAGGTAGCTCTGTGTCTGTGTGTAACTTGCATGAGCAGCACGGGAGCAGTGCCCAGGGCCTGGAGAAGCAAACGGGTTCCCAGTGCTGAGGACAAGGTGTCCAGAGCTCGGGATTGTCTGGCCAAGCTCTTCTGGCTCCTTGTGCTTCGAGCCCTGGCCGGGAGCCCTGCAGAGCCCCAGGTGCAGCTTCCTAACTTCCCCCCTCTTCCTCTTCCTCCTCCCTGCCTCCAGGGTAAAGGCACTCCCTGGCATTGCACTGGCTGTGCCTCCCTCCTAGACCAGTGAAGGGATCGTTTCCCAGCCAAGGTGGCTCTCCCATGGAGACAGGAAAATGGGCAAACTCCTGCTGCCCCAGCATCAGGCAGGTGCAGGGTGTCCTTGCCTGTCAGCCCCTGCCCTGCTTCCCAGAGATGCCACTGATTGTTCCAGAAGTCATGGATCTGCATTTCCAGGAGCATGTTTGCAGAGACACGAAAGAGAAAAATTGACAAGAATTGTTTGTGCTTCTCTTCCTGATTTTTTCCAATGTATTTTCTAGTAGGAAAGCATGGACCAAACTGGCAAAGTTCCTATAATGTAGGAAAAGCATCCTCCTGTATTTGACTTGAGTTGAGGACAGTTGCAAGCTCTCCTGTCAAATGTACACAGAAAATTCTCAGTGAATTTGCTGTCTTTCTGCTGAGTCAGTATAAAAGATGAGGTTTCTCAGAAGCTTAATACTAATTTTTCCATTTATATGGAAAGTCAAAGTTGTTACTTCATATGATGGCAGGATAACGGAGGCAGCTGTGGTGGTGTCCAGGTTTATCTCCTGTACCCAATGGTGATCAGCAGCAGCATCAAATCAGGTTCATCTTAGTTTTCTGCAGACAGGTCTTGATGAAAACATCAGTTCACGTAGAGCAGGGTTTGAATCCCTGCAGTGCAGGTGACTCTGCACGGGCTCTCTGGGCCACCGCCTGCCAGGGGCAGACATTTCCCTTGGCCGGGGCCGGAGCCCTGGCGTGGCAGTGCCTGAACAGCACCTCCCTGCCTACAGTGCCACCCTGGCTGGCTGCCCCAGGGCCTGGCATTTGACCCTGCACTTGCTGCAGGAGTCCCGGCCCTGCTTACACCCTGAGCAAACGCTCGGACCCATCTCAGAAGCTCGGTGCCCCAGGGGGCCACCACAAGTGGTTGCCAGGGACCTGGGGCCATGGCTGCCCTGATTTTGGGTACACGGCGCTGATGTCAGAGTGGCCATTGTGACCTGTGCCACCAAGGCCACAAAAGGGAACGCAGGGCTCAAGCCGAGTGTCAGTGCGACCTGACAACGGGAGGAGAAGGTAGGGCGGGGATGTGGCTGCCCAGGGACCAGAGGGGCCCCACACCTTGGGGCTCTGGGCCTGTGCTGCAGGCTCACCTGCCTCTCCCTTCCCAAAATCACAGAATCAGCGGAGGAACAGCCAGAGGACACTGCAGTGTTCCTCAAGGCGACGACGGGAGGAGAAACAGACAGGAGCAGGGCTCACGCAGGCCTGAGCAGGGAGTAGAGGCCTCGTGGCTCTGGGCCTGTTCTGCAAACTCCCCCCCCTCCCTTCTTTCTCCCATAGAGAGAGAGGAACAGCACCTCGAAGTGACCACGTCCCTCGAGGAGATAGACTCAATGTAGACAGCCGCCATGTCTGGCAGCAAGCAGGACGGCACTGGTGCCAGGGAGCCAGGTAAGGGCAAAGCAGCCCTCTGACAGCCTGGCCCAGGGGCTCTTGTGGTAGCAGGCAGCGTGGGGATCAGAGCAGAAGCAGGGGGAGGGAGGAGCTGCTCGGCCATGCTGGGGCTGGGAGCCTCATTCCTGCCCAAGTGGGGCCCAGCTGGGCCAGGGGGCAGCTCCTGGGACAGCCGTGCCCACAATGGCCCCTGCTCTGCAAGGCCTCCAGCCCTGCCCATCAGCCAGGCAGGGACAGAGCAGCCTTGGGGCCGATGCTGCTGCAGGTTCAGAGCCCCGCAGAGCTGCTCATGCCCGGTGCCATTGGCTCTGTCCCCTGCAGCCTGCATGCTGTGTCGCCGTGCCGAGGCTGACCCGGACATGTGCGGTGACAAACTGCAGAAGGGTGGGCTCTGTGCCCACGTGTTCTGCATGGTGAGTGGCTCCGGGCGCTCCCTCCACCTTTGCAATGGGCAGCTCCTGCCGCCCTCTCCTCATCAGCTTCTCCCCTTGGCTGCAGTTCTTCGCCACTCTACTATTTCAGCAAGAGACGGACCGCGGGGGACTCATGGGCTTTCTCCCTCGAGATCTCCTAATTGCAGTGCGGCGGGCGGCACAGAAGGTGAGAGCCTGACAAGAGCAGGGAGATTTGTGCCTGGCGAGGTTTGCCAGAGCTTAGCCCAGACTGCAGGAAAGAAAGGCCGGCCCAACAGCTGGGACAAAGTCTGGCTCCCAGCAGCTCTGGCACAGAGGCCCTGCCACAGGAGCCTCCCTCCTCCAGCTGGCGGCTCTGTGGGCTGGGAGCCGGCAGTGGCCACGTCCTGCGCCCTGCCTGAAGCCCTGGGGCTGCCCGGGGAGGCCTCGAGGCTGCTGCTGCTGCTGCTGCTGCTGCTGCTGCTGCTGCTGATGCAGCTGCTTGGCTCTTTCCAGCGCTGCTGCGTCTGCGGCCAGAGCGGGGCAACCATCATGTGCTGCAGGGAGCACTGTGACAGATGGTTCCACCTGCCCTGTACCAAGGAGGGCGGCTGTGTCAATGTATACGTTACTCCATTCAGGTACCTCATCTCTCTTTATGGCCACCCCTGGGGAATGATCCAGCATTTCTCACTTTCCCCATCCCTTTGCCCCCAGCTCTTTCTGCCCTGAGCACCGTCCAGAGCAGGTGGTAGAGGCGACTCCTGAGCCGGACACCGTTTGCCTCATCTGCCTGGAGCCTGTGGAGGACAGAAAGACCTTCACAACCCTGGTGTGCCCAACGTGCAAAAGGACCTGGTTCCACAGGGACTGCATCCAGGTAGGAGCCCTCCCCTCAGCCCCGGGGCACAGCAGGTGCTCAGCAGCAGCAGCAGGGCCTCACTCACCCTGCCTGTGTTTGCCCTGCAGGGACAGGCCTTGCGCGCTGGTGCTATGTATTTCCAGTGCCCCCTGTGCAGAGACAGTGGGGAATTCCCTGTTGAAATGTTCATCCTGGGGATCCGAGTCCCCTTCAGGTTGGTGTCCTTCTGCCTGGCCCACCAGCCAGGAGGGTGCAAGTGCTGTGCTGTGCCAGGCCCTGCCCCAGGAGCCCTGGCCCTGCTCTGTCCCGTGAGTCTGGGCTTCAGCTTCACCCCCAACTTGGAAAAGTGCTGGAGAAAGAGCTGGGACACCCCGGACCTCCGTGAGGGAGCGCAGCAGAAATTCATCATCTCTTCCTTTCTCCATCAGACAGCCAACATGGGAGGACAACGATGCCTTCGCAGATCTAGGAGTGAGGCACGGCCAGTGCAACGCCAGGGATTGCCTTTACCCCGGAGGCAGGGAGGAGGCAGAGGAACAGGGGTAAGTTGGGAAGCTGCACCTGGGGCTCTGCAGGGAACCTGTGTCTCGGCAAGGGCTCAAAGTGGGAAGAAGCAGAAGCGCTTGGCTAGACAACCACGTGCTGGTACACTTTGTTCTCAGTGCTATGAGCTTGTTTGCCTCCCCAGGCCCTGGCAATTGCTCCTGTGCTCCTCCTGTGCTGCTGAGGGCACCCACAGGCGCTGCTCTGGCCTGAGGAACAGCACACAGAGATGGGAGTGTGACAGCTGTGCTGGGCTCGGAACATGTATGAGTCAAAGTCCCCGGTGTCCCTGGGCTGGGGGCAGTGCCCAGGCCGGGCTTGGCAGAGCACAGCATCCACTGCTGGAGGGCTGGGGGCACTGCTCTGGCCTGGCCTGGCCGGGGCCTGGGTGATCTTTGACATTCCTGCTTGCCCTTACAGCCTCCAGGGATGAGTCAGAGCTCAATGGCCCCAGGCCGGCCAGACAGTCAGGACTACAATCTGCTCATGGCTGGTCAGAACCTGAGGCTATCAGCCCCAGCTCCCACAGCCCTGTGCCATTGGTGCTGGTTTCCCCACCTCCATCTCCAGAGACGGGCAGCCACAGCAGGCCCCAACACGCAGCATGGCAGCAGGCGCTGCCATCTTCCTCACTGGACACCAGCAGCATCAGCAGATCAAGGGCAACGTGCAGCACGTCCCCTGACCCTGAGGACAGGGTCCATTCCAGACGTGCTGGGCCCGGCCGCAGGAGAAGCTCCTCTCGCCGGCAAAGTTGCGCCCAGAGTCCACCTGTCCGGTCCAGGAGTCGCCGTGACAGGAACAGTAGGACAGGGCCAAGGGCTGAGAGGCCCAAGCAAAGGGAGACACCATCACAGACATCCCCCAGACGCAGGCGCTCCCGCCAGCAAGGCTGGGCCCAGAGTCCACCTGTCCGCTCCAGGAGTTGCCATGACAGGAACAGAGGGACAGGGCCAAGGACTGAGAGGCCCAGGCGAAGGGAGACATGGTCAGGGCCATCCCCCAGACGCAGGCGCTCCCGCCAGCAAGGCTGGGCCCAGAGTCCACCTGTCCGCTCCAGGAGTCGCCGTGGCAGCAGCAGTGGGACAAGGCCAAGGACTGAGAGGCCCAGGCGTAGGGGGACATGGTCCGGGCCATCCCCCAGACGCAGGTGCTCCCGCCAGCAAGGCTGGGCCCAGAGTCCACCTGTCCGCTCCAGGAGTTGCCATAACAGGAACAGAGGGACAGGGCCAAGGACTGAGAGGCCCAGGCGAAGGGAGACATGGTCAGGGCCATCCCCCAGACGCAGGTGCTCCCGCCAGCAAGGCTGGGCCCAGAGTCCACCTGTCCGCTCCAGGAGTCGCCGTGGCAGCAGCAGTGGGACAAGGCCAAGGGCTGAGAGGCCCAGGCAAAGGGAGATATGGTCAGGGCCATCCCCCAGACGCAGCCGCTCCCGCCAGCAGCGCCGGGCCTTGACTCAAACTGTGCGGTCCAGGAGTTGCCAGGACAGGAGCAGGAGGACAGCAGCGAGTGCTGAGAGGCCCAAGCGTAGGGGGACATGGTCAGGGACATCCCGTAGGAGCAGCCGCTCCCACCAGCGACATCGGACCTCAACTGGGACCTCCAACAGCAGCACGTAGCGCCGTCATCTTTTCTTTCTAGGCCGTGTGTTCCTTGCCGGAAGTGAAGGTGAGAACGGTCAGTGCAGGGACCCTGAGATGTGCAGCTCTGTGGGCAAACCCTATTAGCTCTTGATGTTTCTACTGGCAGGAAGAAGTCTGGGCTAAATACCTTGATTTCTGTGTAACTGTATTCAGTGAAAAGTCACTTAAAGATGTGGCTAATTAGAAAGGACTCTTGTTCCTGCCTTTAGACTTCAACCTCAGATGTTTCCCCACTGCCTACCCTTGATAATGAACCACTCCTTAATGGGCTTGGATATGCTTAGGGAGACATTCAGAGCAAGGTGGCTCTTAGGGAAGCTGTGTCCGAAAAGGACGTGTGCTGTGTTGCTATCCTTGAACAATCTCATTTCAGTAAAGCCAAAAGAAGAAGAAAGAGAGTGAGACATTGCCTCATGTGTCTGAAGACAACTCCTACACCATTGCTGCGGAATTGAAAGAGGCCTTTCAAAGAACAAACCAGAATAGACGGTATTTCCTCCGTCTATTCTGGTTTATTCTTTGAAAGACCTTCAAAGAACAAACCAGAACAGACTGAGGAAATACCCTGGGACAAAGAGGATGCACAGGACTCTGCCCCAGATGACCATTTGGGACCTTTGCCTGAGGATGACGCAGCTCAGGAGACGAGTTACTTCAAGTTTTCTTTCTTTGGAGTCACAGAGGAGCTGGGCATCAAAGAAGGTAACAGCAGAACCCATCTAACAGTGCCATTGCTAAGGAAGAGCTTCTGGCAGGCACTGTAGGGCAATATGGTGTAAAAAAGGTCAGGATGCAGGGGATTTTCAGCAACAGAAGTCAGTAATTAGGCAGAAGCATTTTGATCTTCATTTTTGCTTGCCAGGGTTGTGGTAGATTATTGAGAGGTGCCTCATGCTTGCATCTCAGGAATTCTGAAAGGCATGCTTTGAGAAGGCATTGGGGGTTTTTGCTGAGTGGTGAAAAAGCTTGTTCTCATGCCCTGAATTCCTCAAACAGGGAAAAAGGTGACACAACAGTCATATCAAGTTTCATAGGAACTCACAGGCTTTTAAGGAAATGTGCGGTAATGTAGAGGGAGGAGCAAAGTCCGAGAGCTGGCCCCAAGATCCATGAACATTCTGTTTGTTACTGAATTCTACTCTTGGACCTTTAGAAAAAGGAAATGGAATGACACATGATCATTGGGGTGTCCTAACCTTAGATAAAATGAGGCCGTCTGAAATGAAGATGAAACAACATTAACTCGAGTCCCAGTCATGTAGGAGAGAAAAGAAACCCCGTGAAGTTACCCAAAATATTAAAAAACCCAACACAACAGTACAAAGCAATGAGCCCCCCAGACTTGAGCTGAACTGAGAAGGTATTCAGTGTCTTCTGAATGCAATGAGAAATGTTTAAGAATACATAAGGGATCCCTGGAACAAAGTGGAAAACACTGGAGCAGAAATGTAGCTTAGAAAATCTGGCAGGGGCAGACTCTGTCCTTCCTAAATCTCTCTTCTCCACTGTAAGTATTTCACTTGAAAGGAGGCATTTTTCCTGACAATTAGAGGAATAATCTGGTTTTGGCTTTTTTTCTCTATTGGTGCTGTCATTGCAGAGCCTCACGCGCTTGGGACAATAAAGCCGGTAAAAGCCACATGGCAAGAGGATCCACGTTTCCAGGACAGCAGTTCTGAGGATGACGATGAGCCTGAGATGTCAGAAATTGAACAGGAGCAAGAAATGCAAATTCCATTTCTCTTTGTTGTCTACTTGGCTGTAGTAGTTGGATGCTGTGGGAATATTAATAGCAGCACTCAGGGAATGGGAAACTGACATTTCACACCTCTGAGCAATGAAAGTCATCTTGGAAAACCGTTTGTGCTGAACGGAGTCAAAACTCCCAGCAACCCATTGGATGTGAATGTGAATATGGAAAGAAAGAGCAGAGCACAGGAAATTAACTGGGTCATTTTGGTTTGACCAACTCCAAACTGAGTTTGGCCAAAAGCCAAAGACACAGTCAGTTTTCTCTTTAAAAGAGGATTTGGAAAATAAAAAGATCTATTTGGTTTCTAGGGAATAAAGCTTTTCAGTGTATGGCATTTCTCTGAAGCACTACAGGATTAACTTGTGTTCATGAAATTTGATAGTACAATTTAGGATGCTCAAATCCCTTTGTCCTTTTCTAGGTTTCTTTCTTTACCATGCACAGGAAGTGCTAGAGTTTTTTTTTTTTGTTCTCCAAAGATGATGAACACCTAAGAGATATGATAGAATTTCTTTGTGCTCTTTTTTTTTTTTTTTCCTTTTAAAGCCTTCCTGTAATTCAGTGAGGAGGAAAAAATGATTCCTAGTTGTCAAAGTTTTCTAGTCAAAATTTGCCACCCTCACTTGTGATCCAAGTTATGGTAGAATCCCGTGAGAAAGTCCTGACAAAATAAAGGTCAACCAGATTTCTGGCTTTCTTTTCTTTCAGACAATTACCGAATAGGAATCTGGACTTTTAGAGTTTACCAAAAACTTAGTCACTTGACAGCTTACGTAGACATTTTGGATCCTTTCAGGTATTTAAATCATGTTTATCTTTTTCCTCTCTTTCTGGTGTTACCGTTAGGAATGTTGAGTGTTCTTGTCAGCCACATATGTCCCTGTGGTTCTTTGTTCTAATGAATCTGGGGTTTCGCTTCTGAATCCAGTGAATTTTGTATTTAGAAACAAAGAAAACAACATCCAAAGGAAACATGCACAGTCCCCAAAACCTGGACAGGCCACCAAAACAGTTGCTGGTTAGATTTTGTAGAATAGAATCTTAAGACAAGCATAAAGGATGTGCCTTCCATGAGATTGATTCCATAACTCTGCTGAAATGCACTGCTGTGTTCACACAGTTCCCGGCCGGCAATCTTCCAGGCAGCCTGATTTACAGCGTGTGTTGAAATGGAGAGCTCAGGCCTCAGTTCTGGGGGAAGATGTGGGGTGCTGGTGCTGAGCTTCTAATGCAACAGCTACAATTTCAGTGCAATTCAGATTGCAGCATGTTGAGGAAAAGTGCTGCTGCCTTTGATTGTTCTTAGCACACCAGGCTGCAGTAGGGAACATTTCTGCTGGAGCCAAGGTGTGGTGGGGGCAGGAGAACAGGAAGGATGTGAGAATTGATTTCTGATTTTAGTGCTGTGTTGGTCAAGATTGTTAGAAGCAGCAGCACAATCACAAGTGTTTAAGGCTATTAATTGGTTGTTTCTTTTGTGCAGAGGGTCCACAGTTATTTTATAGATTAGTAGAAGTCAGTGAAGAAAAAGAGGGTTAGGAAGACAGACGTAGATTATTGCTTGAGGTGAGTATGGAACATCTGTTCCCTGGTAAGTCCAGGTGAAAACTGAGCATGGGGAGGGATTGCAGGTATGAATGTGCATGCAAAATTAAGTCAGGACCTCGAGAAGAGCTTTAAATTTGTGATGAACAGGGAAGAGAAGATTTTAGTGTAGCGGTGTATATAACATCCTGTTGTGTGGTCCAGTCAGGTAAACCACTACATCTTTATATGTTACAGGAACAGCTACTTAAGTGTATGTAAGGATAGTGAATGTAGAGACTTCTCCTCATAGTGGATTCAAGAACTTCTCTTTAGAATTTGTTAGATTTTCATTATTTTCTGGAATGCCAAAGGAAGCATTAGCATACCCTACAGGAAGTGCAAGCAAACCAATAAAGTTTTTACTGATTAGAAGCGAGTCACGTTTGTTCCTTGAAGGAGTTGCCAAACAAGGTTACTTTCAAAATGCTTTCAAAGGTCTAACAGGGATCAATATCAGCAAACCCTGTTAGGTCGTGTTTGGGAGCTGGGGCTGAGGCTCTCGTGCCCTGGGGAGCCACGGGAAGGCTCCAGGCCTGAGTGTGCGGCCAGGCCGGGGCCATTGAGCTGCAGCCCACCCCTGGTGGATGCAAGGGCAAGCAGGAATGCCAAGGGACCCCAGGGCCGGGCCAGGCCAGGCCAGAGCAGTGCCCCCAGCCCTCCAGGAGCGGATGGGCTCTGCCAAGCCCAGCCTGGGCACTGCCCCCAGCCCAGGGACAGGCGGGTGCTGTGCCCGAGGACCGGGCCCAGAGCAGCAGAGCTGTCACAGCCCCAGCTGGTTCTGGTCTGCGTGTGGCCCAAGCAGGGCCCGTGGGTGCCCTGGGCAGTGCAGGAGCAGCACAGGAGCAGTTGCCAGGGCCAGGGGAGGCACAGGGCTCAGCCTCTGCACGGCGACACAGCATGCAGGCTGCAGGGGACAGAGCCAATGGCACCGGGCATGAGCAGCTCTGCGGGGCTCTGAGCCTGCAGCAGCATCGGCCCCAAGGCTGCTCTGTCCCTGCCTGGCTGATGGGCAGGGCTGGAGGCCTTGCAGAGCAGGGGCCATTGTGGGCACGGCTGTCCCAGGAGCTGCCCCCTGGCCCAGCTGGGCCCCACTTGGGCAGGAAGGAGGCTCCCAGCCCCAGCATGGCCGAGCAGCTCCTGCCTCCCACTGCCTCTGTTCTGATCCCCACGCTGTCTGCTGCCACAAGAGCCCCTGGGCCAGGCTGTCACAGGGCTGCTTTGCCCTCACTTGGCTCCCTGGCACCAGCGCCGTCCTGCTTGCTGCCAGACATCGCAACTGTAAGCAGATAGTCCCTTTCCAGGAATGACGCAGTCACCTCCAGGTGCTGATCCTCTCTTTCTGTGGGATAAACAAGAGCTTGGGGCGCTGCCATGGCAGGGCTTCCCTCAGCTGTCGGCACTTCCAGCCCGGCTCTACCAGGGGCTCTGGCAGCGCCACGGCGCACGGCAGCTCTGGCATGGCAGCTCTGCACTGCAGCCTCGGCCAGCAGCCAGATCTGCGGGCTGGGACTCCGCAGCGGCCGCACGCTTCTCCCAGAGCCCGAGCAGCGGCGGCTCGCTCCCAACACCGAGCCGGGAAGGCGTTGAGGTGCAGCGCGGGCTCGGCTCTGGGCACGAACCGCCCCGCCCCTCACACCCGCCCGCCCTTTCCCGCCCTCCGGCCCCACCGCGCGGCGCCCGCGCTGTCATGGCGGCTCTCGCCCACAAGGCGGCGCCCTGAGCCCTGCAATGGCGCCGCGGACCTTCTGGCACTCTGGAAGGCGCGGGCCTGGACCTGTTGCAAACTGGGCCCTACGTCCCATTTCCTGAAGAAAACATGTCCTGTCATGCCTGGGCTGTCCATGCTTCCAAGCCTGATCAACAGGAAGAGACATTTAACCTGTGACACACATAGCAGCCTACAAGCTCGAAGTGATGGCCAGGTGTTAAAAAAGCAAAGTAGTTGTTGCTAGAATTGTCTTTAAGACTCAGGGCTGGGCCCGTTTCACTGATCTCAGACCCAGAGGGAGGTTGACAAAGCTTGGGAAGAAGGATGCCCACTGATAGTGGACACAAAGGATGCAGAATTTAGGGGCCATA
Organism: Ammospiza nelsoni; assembly: GCF_027579445.1. Taxonomy (NCBI): domain Eukaryota; kingdom Metazoa; phylum Chordata; class Aves; order Passeriformes; family Passerellidae; genus Ammospiza; species Ammospiza nelsoni. The sequence continues at coordinate 799,589 of NC_080666.1, forward strand.
AGGACATCTGCTAGAACTGCCAAGTTAAGGAAAACAGTCCTAAAGTCGTCTCAGCAAATATGCTGAGATGAGCACCAGCTGGGTATAAAAGAGTGTGATGTTTGCAGGCAATGGGACTTTGGCACCCAAATTATCCTGGGCCTGGCCATGGGATGGTTCTGGTCACCAGAACACATGAAAAGACAGCATAATGCAAGCCCTGGGCATTGTGCTTCATAGAACCCAGACAAAAAAGCTGGGAAGACTGTGCTGGATTCTTGTGTGGTATCTACCCCTTCTGTTCCTTCTTCTTCTCAAAATATATTGTAAGCCTGACTTAAAAAACTTACTTAGAGCCATGGTCAGTGCCATATTCTGAAAACTTACAGCTGACTTACAGGTTTAGTATCTCACAGAGCAGGTTTGAGGCCCTGGAATTGGAGGGACAGACAAGTGATGAGGTAGGCAAAAGTCCTTCTGGAATAGAGGAGCACCTAGGGCAGGTCAGGCAACACCATGCATGGTGAGCACCTCTGTTCCAAGGGAAGGCAGGGTCCCTTCAGGCCTTCCCAAAAGCATCTCAAGGGAAGGTTTCCATCTCCCCTGCCCTGTTTCCTTGACTTTAGCTGAATCTTTCTCTCACTGAAAGACAGGAAGCTCAGGTGTGTTAGGAGAATACTGTGAGCATTGGCAGTGGTGAACAGTCAGTGTGAAAAACACCAATCACTTGTTTTTAAAATTTTAAAAGTTTAATAGTAATAAAATAGTTATAAAAATAGTAACACAATTAGAGTAATAACAATTTGGATAAATTGAATTAAGACAATATGAGACAATAAAAACAAAGAGTTACAGATGTTCGGGTACCTTTTTCTGGGCATCAGGAGCCTGAAAAAGGACACCCATTAACAAAGGATTAACCCTTAAGAACAATAGCCTGTTGCATATTCATACACTTCATACATGATGCATAAATTCCATTCAAATACAGGATTCTGTCTGGTCACTGTCAACTTCTTCCTTCTAATCCTAACAGCGCCTCCAAGGTGAGAAGAAGTTTGTTTCTTCTGATAAGAAGGCAATAAATTCCCTTTCTCTGAAAGATTTAGGTGTCCTGTGGCTGCTATCTCGCTGCAAGCCCTTTCTGTTAAACAAAGCATCTTACATAGCATAGTTTCTTTTTTTATAACCTAAAACTATATTTAACACAGTGCTTAAGAAAATTAATACAGCATTGCTTTCTAACACAACACATATAATATTCATTTTAATATTTGCGAAAAGCCAATCATAAAATACATGCATTTTTCACAATCCCCACTCCTGTTCTTTGTAAATCATTTGGCTTGAGCAATATTTTTTTCCTACTTATATCTTCTGGACTATGCTGGTAAAATAAAACACGGGATTACACAAGAAAGAAATATAAAAACAGTTGTAACACAAATTAAAGATCTTAATTTCTTCTAATACATTACCCCACCAGCTAGATTTTAACATTGTTTTCTAATTTTTGGACTGGGACCTGGGTTATTATATGCATATATATTTTTCTTTTTGATTTCTTTTGCTTTTGCTAGAATGACTTTTCTGTGGTCATCAATTTTCAACGATCTGATATATTGAACTTTCCACAAACACCCCCTTCTTTGGCCAATAAATAGTCTAAAGCGAACCTTTCTGATACCCTACTTTTTTTGTTTGGATTAGCTGACTTAATTTTAACTCTAATGCCTGGGCAGCCTTACTTGCTATCATTTCTATAACTGCTTGGAGTCTTGTAATACAATTCAACAGATAATTTGGAGTCAATACAGAGTTAGATTGCTGTGCTGGTTTTACCTTTTCCTTTATTATTTGGGTTTTTTTTTTCCAAATCTTGAACCGCATCTTCAAGATTAAATTTAAAACAAATCCATCTCTCTCCTGTTGGACATTCAGTTCTAAATCTATTGCCACTTTTTCTTAAGTTTCTTGTAATCCAATAATTTACTCCATTTTGCCTACAAGTTCTTAATTTGGATGGGTTATAACAGTGGCTGTTGACATAGGTGTGTGTAATAAAGGAGGAACTTTGGTTTCTTTCTATGTGATGCGTTCTGTAGCATTTGTGACACAATCCTGCTGGTATCCCGAAAGGGAAAAGGCAACAAATGAGTGCCAGAAACAGGAATAACAGAGGGCCAGTATGGCTTATACTCCCACCTCTCATCCCTGTGAGGTTGCAACCCACAGCAGGTGTATTTGATCTTCTCGGTGGTGAAATAGAGAGGCCAATCTGGTCTTGCCCTCTATTTCCTTGTCACTTTCTCTTAACTAATTGCTAGGCAAATTGTTTTTGACACTCTTTAACTGTGGTCTCTTACTGTTCCTCAGGTATCTCTCATTTAACAGGCACTAATAATTCCCATCCACAAAACCAAGTCAGTACTTTAACACTTTTTGCAATAAGAGCATAAATTTTGCGCATCACAACACTAATTACTCTTACAATTTAAGCATTTACTTATAACCCACCTAGCATGTCCAGTATTGGAATGAATCAAGTAAAGTTTACTAATGGAAATAGTAATTCCCCTTCTCCCTTGTACAATTCTAGGGCTAAGGTCAGAATACAAAAACATTCTTGATCTTTCTATCTGAGGTATTCCTCCCCCAAGGAGATGTTTTATTCAGGTAGTGCTCAAAACCAGTGATATAAGCATTATCTTATTTCTTAATTCAGTGTAATTCTTTGTACATTTTTTGGATCATTTGGGTTTTCTCAAACCATTACCACTCAGTCCCCATTGGAAAGTCAGTTCAGTATCACCCGGTTTAAATGTGATAGTCCCTTCCTCAAGTTTCTTCACAAGTCCTTTGATTCTGCTGGCATGAATTCACTCTCTTTCCGTGATTTTGATTGTTGCTTCAGTAGTACCTGGAAAGGACTTCTTAATAGCATAGTAATAAAAGAAAGATAATACTGCATTAACTTTTACTATTTGATTTCCTCCTAAACTTTCTGGGTTTAGCTAAAAGCTTTCTCTACAGCAGCCTCTTCTTCAGGAAAAAAGCCTTCTCGTTAACGGCAAACAAAACACACAAAAGAAAAAAAACAACAAAAAACTTATTACTTAAGAAAAACAAACCGCTATGTGAGGTTTGGAGAGTCATCAATCTCCGCTTTGATTTTATCTTTGAGTGCTAGCCCCTCTCCCCCTCTCTTCACGGCCTTGCTGTCAGTGCTGTTCTTGGCCCTTCCCCCGGTGCGGCCCCTTGGCTGCAGGGCCGGAGCCGGGAGAGCAGCCCCGGGCATGGGGACCCTGGGGGCTGCCCTGGGTCTCTTTTGCCCTCTCTCTCTGTCTCTCTTCTTCTCTCTCTCGGCCCACTTCCCGGGCCGACGCTGCCATCCCGGGCTCGGGACCCCGACAGTCTGGGAGCCCCCCGGCAGCTCTGCCCCGGAGCCAGCCCGCTCCTGGCCGCAAACCTGTGTCCTCTGCTGCCAGCACCGCCCGGGGCACCTCCATGGATCGGTCCCTGCCGCAGCCCCCGAGACCCCGCCGCTCGTAGGGAGCGCTCAGACACCTCCCAGCCTTGACAACCCCAAACTTGGCGTGCCCAGGTGCTCCTGACATTCTTTCTCTTTCTCTAGGCAACTTATCCTCTTTTCTCTTCAAGGAGGGCCCGTTCTGCTAAGGCTTTTCCGGACCCCAGTGTGGCATTGAATAACCTCTTAACAACCATGTGTTAAGACACTTCTCTGCCTTTCATGCAAAAAACTTGCATTCACACTTCTGCTCTCTTCGAGCACCAAGATGTCATCACTTCACATTCTAACATCTCAGAGTTTCCTAACTACTTCTCTACTTCAACTTCTCTCTTTCTTCTCTCTCAGTTGTAACCCTTATGGGGTCGATATTTATTCTTCCCCTATTTCTTTCTCCAGCCCAAACTTCTTCGTTGATTTTTTTTTTCTTCATCCTCTTGGCTTAATTTCAAAACTCTAGCTGTCATTTTCTTATTTTCTAATATAACTCTTACTCTTAATTGCACTTGTAAGACTCTTCCCAATAAATTGCTACCTGCCCCTGGGACCAATAACACATCTCCCATCTAAATTTTAGTTTCTTCCCTCAATTACCACATCTTTAATGACCAGAAATGTAAAACTTCCTCTTTTTGCCCCTGTTACTTTCACTATATGTTTGCTCACACTATAACCTTTTGGAACGTTTAACAGGCAGGTTTTCTCTGCCCCTGTGTCTATAACAAATTCCAATTCTTCTTCTTGGGGACCCACTTTTAAAGTTATCACAGGCTCCTGATGGTATTTGTTCCCCCCCAAAAAAATTAGAGCCTATTACTTTTTTTTTTTTTTTTATGGACCCATTTCTTTAAAGATTTTCAGATCTTCTGCTTACTTAGGACCATTTTCCTTTTTCTCTAAAGTTTGTTTATCTATTTAGTTGGAGTTTTTTCTTTCCCCTCTAAAAGCTGTCTCTCAAAAATCTTTTGTTTTCACATTTCGCCTTTGATATGCTGTCTCATTTATTCTCTTGGTTATGTAATTACAATAACTGTTCATGTGTTTACTCCCCTCCTCATTATTTTAACCCCATTCAAGAGGTACAGTTGGCATTTTGTCTTCTCTGGGGGTCCCTGTGGATTATCTTTTTCTTAAGCTTTTATTTCAGTTGCTCTGATTAATTGCTTTTCTTCCTGAGAAAAATATTATTTTCATTACCAACCACATCTCTTCTCAAGTATACATGTTTGGACCTAAAAGTTGGTCTAATTGTTCAGCTATGCCTATGGGATTCTCCAAATATCTCTTTTATTTATTTCTTAAAATTTCAGACCTCAGACAAAGTGAAAGAAGCATTTACAAACTCTGATCCATCACCCCCCTTTGAGAACCTCTCTTAATGGAAATAGACCAATCTCTTTATCCCATTCTTTTTGGATTTTTATCTTCTACAGCCTTTCTCACGTATTTTTAGGAAGAATCAGGAGAGGGCTTTCTTCTAACTGAATTTTTAGTGCTTCGATAAAGTGATTCCTTTAGAGAGTTTCCCTGAGCAGCCAGAGCTGTTGTTACCAAGGGAATGGAGCTCAGGGCAGGACGGGGAGACTCGGCCCAGCTCAGGGTCTGGGGGCTCCAAAGGCAGGGTCTGTGGTTCGGATCGCCCAAGGGGATCGGCACAGCTCAGGGTCTGGGGGCTCCAAAGGCAGGGTCTGCAGCCGGGATGGCCCGAGGGGCTCGGCACAGTTCAGGGTCTGGGGGCTCCAAAGGCGGGGTCTGTGGTTCGGATCGCCCAAGGGGATCGGCACAGCTCAGGGTCTGGGGGCTCCAAAGGCGGGGTCTGTGGTTCGGATCGCCCGAGGGGATCGGCACAGCTCAGGGTCTGGGGGCTCCAAAGGCGGGGTCTGTGGTTCGGATCGCCCGAGGGGCCGTTCCGGTGCAGGCCGAGCTGGAGCGGGGATCGCCCCCTCACGGCTCACGGCGGCTGATCCGGCACAGACAAAGCCGGGACTGACCCCGGGAGCCGACAGAATCAAGGCAGCCGGGGATGGGACAGACGGAACCCCCCTCGGTGCGGTCAGCGCGGTAACCACGGCGCACAGGGCAGGACAGACCCCCAGCCCCGGCACGAACTGCGGAGCGGGACTGGGACAGACGGACTGGGACACACGGACTGGGACACACGGACTGGGACAGACGGAGTGTGCCGGAGCCGGCACAGGGGCTGGGAGGGCTGGTGCGAACGAGTGGGGGAACGAACGGGAATGGATGAGGTAATTTGTTCTCAGCTTTATACTTTCCCCGTTTTGCTTTTATTGACTTCCAAAAATGTTATTTTCTTACAGCCTCCCCCCTCCCCAGCATGTGGTATACTCTTTTTCTTCTGGTTTAAACGGTTTTTACAAATAAATCCAGAGCTTAGCAAATCTAAACTTCTGCTTGGATACTTTGAAATGGTCGACGAGCTAACTCACGACCTTCTCATATTGTTTTTCTTATCACCCTTTTATTTATCTTTTGGCAAATTATACATGTTTCAAGTACTTGTTTTCTTACTCTAAAAGTCTCAGTGCACCCATAGTTCTTTTAAAAAAATGATCACACCTAGCCTGTGTATCCCACCGGGCTTTTTGATGCATGTCTTCTGCTACTCCCTCATAAGCGTTTTATTATCTAATTGTCTTCCATATAAAGATGTTTCTATTTCCCCAATTTATCTTGTTCGCCACGATCTTGTTTTAATTCCCCCCCCCTCTTTTTTTTCTTCATTTGGAGTTAATATTAACTCTTTCAGCTCTATTTTCTGCTGCATCTTTAGCTTCTTGATCTGCCAATTATTTATTTTATTTCTTCTTATTTCTAGGTCTTTACCTTTTGGTGTCCTTTAATATGTACTATTGCTATCTCTCTTAGGTAATTTTAATGCCTCTAAAACCTCGAAAATAAGTTTCTCATGTACTAATCTTTTTCTTCTTTAATTAAGCAATCTCCCTTTTAAAATTTTTCTTAAGGTACGTGCTACTCTAAAGGCATACCTTGAATCAATATATAACTCTCTTATGTTAAATTTTCTAATGCTGTTTTTAAGTATATAATTCACAAGTTTGCATGTTTTTTCTCATCAACTTCTGCATACCCTGTATTTTGCAATGAGTTGTATTTCTGTTTGTTAACATAACTCCCAAAGTGCTGTCTTGGGGTATTTCTGTTGGTAATTTTTTTCTGTTTTTAATTTCCTGTATCCACCTTACTGAATTTCTGTCTCATTTTTCAGTTTTCTATCTATTCGTCCCCTGCTTCTGTTTTTCACTTTTTACTAACAACTTAAATACCACTTTTCTTTCAACTACTTACACCCAAAAAAACCCCTTTTTCTCACACTGCTTTTCAATACAATCCACCTCCCTCCAAGGAGATACGGTAAGGCTTAAAATGCACAATCGACATTACCTATACTTTCATTCATCTACATTCACTCACTTTTATTTCTCATTCACTTTCACACATTCCTTCACACTCTCAAGACACAAAGTGGATCCTTATTGCTAGAAAATCACAGGTCCTTGTGGCCCCCTCTTTTGCTTTGGGGGTTACCTCCAGGTCTCAGTGTCACCAGGCCCCCTAGAAGGGCCCTGACTCTGGCTGCCTCTGGTGTCCGTTCCCCTGTGAGGCTGTCTGCGTGTCTTTCACACTCTTCAGCTACGGCCCCTCACACGCCCAGGGAACGCTAGCCTGGTTCGCAGGTCACTCACTCCTCTTCGGCCCAGAAGCCCCCACCCAGCCAGGAGCTACAGCCTGGTGTGCAGGTCACTCACTCCTCTTTCCACCGCCTCCCCCTTCCCACCCGCCCGGGAAACTGAGGCTGACTCTGTGTGTGTCTCACTCTCACACACCACAAAACAGCAATAAGGTACCTTTTACTTTCACATCACCTATTACAAGTTTAGGTGTTACTGGCCAGTCCCGGTGCTATTGGATATCCCTCAACCCAGCTGTGTTATCCAACCTCAAATGCTCTTGGGCAATTTTTCCCTCAATCCTGCTGTGTTGTCCAACCCCAGATGGTCTCGGGTAATTTTCCTTCAATTCAGCTGTGTTGTTCAACCCCAGATGCTCTTGGGCATTTTCTGTCCCTCAACCCAGCGGTGTGGTACAACTACAGATGCTCTTTGGCATTTAATTTGTTCTGCTGTGTTGTCCAACCCTGGATGTTCTTGGGCATTTTTTTATCCCTCAATCTAGCGGTGTTGTCCCACCCTGAATGTTCTCGGGCATATCCTCACTCTGACAGAATTCTGCTCAACCCTGCTCTTGGATGCTCTTGGAATATAAATCCCTCAACCCAGCAGGTTTTAGGGGCCCCTCCTGTCCTGTTTCCTAGTGGATTGGGCTAGGAAACCTTGCTCCCCACCTCCGAGGGGTCCAACCCCTCCCTGAGACCCAGTCCCAGTTACTCCGGGGGATTCTTTCACTCTCTTATGAGTCGCTTTGTCTCTTTACTGGCCGCTTTTCCAGCGAAAAGTCAGAAACGCAGCATGGGAGACTCCGCACTCACTGTGCAGGTCTGGGACAAGCAGCCCTCCTCTCATTCACACGCATTCATCCCCCGTGCCTGTCCCCCCCAGAAGTACTTACCAATCCTTTTTCCTTCCCGGGTTCTTCGTGCGCACTACTACTCTTAGGGGGCAAATTACAGCAGTTGTAGGGAGCCTTTTCCCGTTCTCTTTGTTTTATTGTCTCCTTTTGTCCACAGATCGTAACCTGCGTCTGTCCGTCACTTCAGGGGAAGCAGAGCGAGGCTGCCAAAGAGGGCAGGGCGCGCCTTCCCCACTCTGACTCTCCTAAAGCACCGGCAGCGAGGTGTTAGTAACCATCCTCTGCTACCAAATTGTGAAAAACACCAATCACTTGTTTTTAACATTTTTAATGTTTAATAGTAATAAGATGGTTATATAGTAACACAATTAGAGTAATAACAATTTGGACAAATTGAATTAAGACAATATGAGACAATAAAAACAAAGAGTTACAGACGTTCGGGTACATTTTCTGGGCAGCACGAGCCTGAAAAAGGACTCCCGGTAACAAAGGATTAACCCTTAAAAACAATAGCCCGTTGCATATTCATACACTTCATACATGATGCATAAATTCCATTCAAACACAGGATTCTGTCTGATCAGTGTCAACTTCTTCCCTCTAATCCTAATAGTGCCTCCAAGGTGGGAAGAAGTTTGTTTCTTCTGATAAGAAGGCCATAAATTCTTTTTCTCTGAAAGATCTAGGTGTCCTGTGGCTGTTATCTCGCTGCAAGCCCTTTCTGTTAAACAAAGCATCTTACATAGCATAGTTTCTATTTTAACAATTTTTATAACCTAAAACTATATTTAACACAGTACTTAAGAAAATTAATACAGCATTGCTTTCTAATACATCACATATATTATTCATTTTAATATTTGGAAAAGCCAATAATAAAATACAGGCATTTTTCACACCCCATTTCTGGACATCAGGGCTCCCTGCTCCCCTTTTCCTGGCCATCCCATGGCTCCCAGCCTCCAGACTGGCCATTGGCTTGACCCTGGGATGCCCTGGAATGCCTTGGTCCCCCATTCCTGCCTTTTCCAGCCCCCAGCCCCAGCTTTGTGCAAAACAAGAGACTCCCTGAACTCCTTGTTCTCAAATATCCCCAGTGTCCCCACCCTGGTCTCCCCTTTTTGGGAAACCCTGGACTCCCCTTTCCTGGGCTCAGGGACCCCCTGGAACTCCCTTTTACCTCTCCACATCCCTGCCCCTGTCCCCTGTCCCTGTCCCCTGTCCCTCGGCTCTGTGGGGCCCAGGGTGGCAGCAGGAGCCAGGGCAGCCCTGGGGGAGAACAACCCTGAGCCCCAGCTGGGCCAGTTCCCCCAGGTCACTCCCAGCATGGGCCCTGTGGCTCCCAGTCACCCCCAGGATGGTCCCAGTCACTTCCAGTTACACTCAGGATGTTCCCAGTATCATCCCAGTCACTCTCAGCATGATCCCAGTATGATCCCAGGTGTTCCCATTCACCCCTACTATAGTTCCAGGCACTCCCAGTATGGTTCCAGTCCTTCCCAGTATGATTCCAGGATGAACCCAGTCACTCTCAGTACGGTGCCGTTTGCCCCCAGTATGGTCCCAGTCACTCCAAGTCACCCAGTAGGATTCCAGTCACACCCAGTAGGATTCCAGTCAATCCCAGATACTCCCAGTATTATTCCAGTGACTTCCTTTATGGTTCTTTTGTGATTCCAGTCACTCCTGGTCTCTCCCAGTACATCCCAGTTGTCCCTAATGTGTTTCCACTCACTCCCAGTTGCTCCCAGTAGCTTCCAGTATGATTCCATTTGCTCACAGCCACTCCCAGTCACCTCCAGCATGATTCCTGTCACTCCCTGTATATCCCAGTTGCTCCACCATGGTCCAAATTGCCCTCAGCCTGCTCCTAGTCACTTCCAGTATGATTCCAGAAGGATCCCAGTCACCCTCAGGGTGGTGCCAGTTGCTCCCAGTATGATCCCATTTGTCCCAGCATAGTTCCATTTCCTCCCAGTGTGATCCCAGTTGCCTCTAGCACAGACCCAGTCCCTCCCAGTATGATCCTACTCTGATGCCATGATGATCCTAGTTGCTCCTAGTATGGTCCTGGTTGCTCCCATTTCCTCCAGTCTGATCCCAGTTGCTCCCAGTGGCCCCTGTGTTATGTTTTGGAATGGGAGGAAATTTAGGGAAGTGATGCAAAGTTTTTTGTGTATCTGACAGTCTGTTGAGCTGCTGAAAAGCTAGACGTGCTTTTGTGAAACACATATGGTAAAGATGAAAAAATTCAGAAACTTTTCTTTTCTTTGTTGGTCGGCAGGGAGGTGCTGGGTTTCGGTTTGGGCTTCTGCTCTGTGTCTGGGCTGGGCTGGGCCAGGCCATCTTGCTGCAGGCTGGGCTTCTTTTCTATTTTCTGGGCTGCTTGCTGGCTTCTCTCTCCATGGGCTCTGGTTTGGCCGGGCTGGGCTTCAGCAGCTGCCGGGCAAGGAGACAGGGGAGGCTGTGGAGCTTTAGCCAGAGCAGGGCTGGCTGTGGCTGCAAAGATCTCGCTGTCAGGCTGCTGCTTCTTCTTCTTAGCGTGGCTGAGACCAGAGACTTCTGTGGCTGGTGTAGAAAACTAAACACTAACTATAAAGCTGATCTGAACACAACTGAGCCACACCCTTCTGTTAGTAGTTACTGGTGGGTTAGGTAGGCTTCAGGCGTGATGTTAACTTTTTCAGTACTTCAATCTTCTTTTCAATGAGAGAAAAGAAAAAAATGCAAGTATATTAAAAACAAGATGAAGACATTAAAGGTAATAAAGAAGAAGGTAAGTAAGTCCCAGATGGGAGGGGTGAGAAGATGCTTTGTTTTTAGAGCTGAATTCCTCTTGTAAGCTATAAAGAAAAGACTCTTTTCCCTTATAATACATAAAATGATAAGGAAATTAAAGTGTTTGAATTGATATTAGGTAAAGGCTTCTATGTTAAAGTAAGCAGATGTTGAAATAGCTGTAATCTCATGAGAAGTTTGTACAAAGAAAGAGCACAGTCTTGTGCTTCTAAAAATGAAGATCTGTGCTCCCAGAGATGAAAGTGATTTTAGAGATAGATAATGAGAACTTTTGCCTTTAAACAGCTCATCTTTAAAACAATACCCCATAAACCAATATAGCCCATCTCCAAGCTGTGGGAAGGTAGAAATAAGGTAGAAATAAGAAAGATTTTACGATAGCAAGGTTCCCCTGGCGGTTGTTATTCATGACAAAATTGAGAACCATGAGAAAACTGTTTTTTCCTTTTGTAGAAAAGTCTCCATAACTTTATCAAGACGGACTTCTCTCCCTAAGTGAACTAAAAAAAGACTCTTTGAGAGGTAGTAAACTGACTAGAAATCTTAAGTTTAGTTTCTTTACATTATCAGTGAGAAAGAAAAAGTTGTGGGGAGAAGTATTCTAAAAAGTTTGCTTTGATTCTTACTACCTTTTTTCTCTTTTTACTTACTATTATTAAAATTTTTCTTTCTACCCTTTTAAAGTTTTGAGCCTGCTTTACCTTTCTCCTAATCCTATCTCACAACCAAAAATAAGTGTATTAGTAATTAACCAACACCAAACCCACCACATTCTTTAGTGCATTAGCCAAAAAAAATCTCAAAATTAAAGAGATCTTATATTAGCAAACCAAAACCACGACACCCTAGCACAGACCCAGTCACTCCCAGTATGATCCCAGTATGAATCCATTGTGATCCCAGTCTTCCCCAGCACAGTCCCAGTCAATCCCAGTTGCCCCCAGTGTAGACTCAGTTACTCCAGTCGCTCTCAGTGTGTTCCCAGTCACCCCCAGTATGGTTACAGTCACTCCCAGTATATCCCAGTTGGTCCCACTATGATCCCTGTTGCCCCAGTTCTGGCCCTGCTGAGTCCCAGTGTGCTCTGATCCTGCTCCCAGTGGGTCCCAGTGCTGGGCACGGTGAATCCCAGAGTGTCCCGGTGTATCCTGGAGTATCCTGGTGTGTCTTGGTATGTCCCGGTGTGTCCCAGTGTATCCCAGTGTGTCCCGGTGTATCCCAGTGTATCCCAGTTTATCCTGGTGTATCCCAGTGTATCCTGGTGTATCCCGGTGTCCCAGTCCATCCCAGCCTGTCCCAGTCCATCCCGGTCCATTCCCTTCACTGGGAGTGACTGGGATCATACTGGTGGAAAGTGGAACCTTACTGGGCCAAGTGGATGTGACTGGGAATGACTGTGAGTGTGCTGAGGGCAACTGGGATATACTGGGAGTGTCTGTAACCATGCTGGGGGTGACTGGGAACACACTGAGAGTCCCAGAGGGTCCAAGGACACCGTGGTGACACTAGGGAACCTCATGGAACCAAGGGGATCATGGTGGCACCACTGGAGCCCGTGGAACCAAGGGGATCATGGTGGCACCACTGGAGCCCGTGGAACCAAGGGGATCATTGTGGCACCACTGGAGCCCATGGAACCAAGGGGCCTTGGTGACACAGCAGGGCTTCAGTGAACCCAGAGACCATTATGGCTCTGTGGGGCCTGATGGAACCATGGAGACCATTGGGACCCTTCAGGGCCTCGTGTCACCAAGGGGGCATTATGGCACCTCAGGGACACATGGAAGCAAGGGACCATTGGGTCCCATGGAACTGAGGGAACATGGAATAGGCCTGGCTGGCTTGGCCTCCCAGGGGCCACTGGACAGCTCTGGCTGATGTTGGGGTGTCAAGGGCTGCCTCTCATCAGCTCCTGGAGCACTGGGGCTCTGTGCTTTCCTTGCTAGGAAAGGAACTGTCAATCTCTTCTAAGCACCCATGGCCAGAACTGGGATTTCAACTCCAAATTTTTCCTATAGGAATATTGCCAGGACAAGTGTGGCAAGCAATGGTTTCAGGAGAGTCACCTCCCATCTGTCCCCAAAACACTGGGGAAGGCTCCGTGCTTTCCTCCCTATGAGAAACAACTGTCCTACTTCTCCAGGCATGCATGGCTGAGATTGGTCTTCCACCTCCAGAAATCCCTAAATCCAAAGACTGCTCACAAAAAAAATCTGCCATTCCTGACCAGTTTGGCTGGCCTTGGCCCAGTGAGACTCTCACCTGCCTTCCAAACACTGAGGCTCTGTGCTTTCCTTCCTATGGAAAAGAACTGTCCTTCTCAGCCAGGTGCCCTTGGCCACAATTGGGATTTCACTTCCAGCATTCCCTGTAGTGACAGACTGGAGGAGATCATTGGCTTGAAACATTTTGTGTGTGAGGGAGGAAGGGGCAGGTCCAGCCTTGCCCTGCCCTGGAACCCCAGCCCTGCCCTGCCCTGGAACCCCAATCCCCCCAGAGCCTCTATCCCAGCCCAGCAGTGGCTGCCAGTCCCTGGCACAGCACAGGCAATGCTCCACGGCCACCTCTGCAGCCCCAGCCCAGCTCCTGAGGGACCAAATGAGCCCAAGTCCCATCTGGGGAAAGGGCCCAGGAAGACCAAGGGGTATTGAAGGCTGACCACAAGGCAAGCACACATCTTGACCCTACCTCCTCTTGGAATTTCTGTCTGAACACTGCTGGAATCCAGGAGTTGGTAACTCTGTGTGTGCACCTCTGTATCTTTTCAGCCAACAAAGCCAAGGGAAAGCACAGTTCCATCAAATACAAAAGTCATTCCTCTGCTGGATATTAAATCCACTTTCCACAGCAGACAGCCTCAGAGCAATGGAAAACACCTTCTGTGCCCAGCACAGATCCCAAGGTCTCCCCAAACCCTCCCTGCCCTAATTCTGCCCAGATTTGCTCTTTGCACACACAAGTCACACACTGAAGTCAGGAGCTCCCTCCATGCCCAGAGGGAGGAAAAGAGAGAAAGGGGATGAAGAGCTCTCCTGTGCAGAGCCAAGGTCCAAGTGCTCTGGGATGTCCCAAAACCATATGTCCACCATCCCCCAGAGATTTCCGTACAGCAACAGTTTCACACAAAGACAAAAGAAAAGGTAATTCTGTGAGATATAAACACAATTAAGATGTTGACTAAGATGATATTTATTTGAGCTTCAGAAATATTAGGCAATTCCCTGAAGCTTGAAGCATGAAACCAGTCAGCTGAAGGGCACTTGAATGACCAGAAAGCATTGAGAGGAGTGTTGAGGGTTTTTTGCAGGAGAATGGACATATGCAACATATGCACAATCCAGCCTTCACAGAAACTGAGTAAGGTCACCATGCCCTTGAAGGACACAAAAGAAGAAGAACACGCTCAGCAGCAGACGGTTCAGGATGCAAAGGCACACAAGAAAACCATAGTGAGATGTATGAAGAAGAAAGACTAACTAAAATTAACTGAAATGTCAAAATGCGTGCGTAAAAAGGATTTAACCAATCATGTATTAGCTTGAGGTATGAACAATAGAGAACAGTATAAAAATGGCTTGCTTTTTGTAATAAATTGGTTTCACTTGATCATATTAATCATGGTGTGATGTCCCATTAATGATCCTCTGCACCTGGGAACCAGAAATGCATGCAAGCCTCCACCCCAAGAGACATTATGAATTCAGAAAACATGGCCATTAACTGCTTGATACCAACACAGAGTAATGGCAACCAAAATGCAGTCAGACCAGGGGTTTTTCCACTCTCTCTCAAGCCCCACACGTTGGGCACCAAATGTTGTGCTGGTTTAGGGCAAATCTGGGAGAAAACCTCCAAAGAGGCTCCTCCAGAAAGGAAACGCACACGGCCCCTCCCCACAACCGGGTCAGGAAGGATTCCCTGGAGAGAAGTGGAAAGAACCTGTTTATTTAACAGGCAAAGCACCCCCAGCACACAAAATGAACAATACCAGGTGACAACACTCTTTCATCACTCTGAAAAAGATGACAAATTCAGAAAGTCTCTCTTGGGAGTGGTCGCTCTGTTATCAGTCCCTCCAGTGCTGGGGTAGCTGCTGCAGCCACAAGGTGCAAACTCTCAGTGTTTCCCAGGTCCCAGTCCAGAGCAGGTTTGAGTGGCTCCAAAAAAGGGAAAGGAAAAACAGTCCAGGGAAAAATTTGGTGTGCTTAGCTAAACTAACTAATGAGCAGAAACAAAAGCAAGAGCAAAGCAAAAAGCCAAGCAAAAAGCAAAAGCAGCACTATGTACTGCCCTGTCTCTGTGTCCCGCCAGCCATGGGGGAGCGGCTGATAGCAAAACCAAAACAAAACTTCGCTCTTCAGAGCCAGTCTTGAAGGCACAGAACATAATATCCAGCATAAACAGAACAGATGAATGGGGATACAAGCATCATAACGTCACCTTAGGACAGTCCTGCACCCAAAATTTTTTCCTGCACCCACTGCTGCATCCTGAGTCCTGTCCTGCACCCCGAGTCCCATCTTGTACCCAAATTCTGTACTGTCCCATACCCCAAACTCAAACCTGCCCCCAAACCCCAACCCCACCCCTCGTTCATCACCACATTCCTGTTTCACACCCTCTCAACTCCTGTCCCTCTCCACCCCTGTCCCACCCCCAAATTTATTCCCTGTCCCTGATCCCCTCCCTGTTCCCTCCCCAACCCAGTCCTTGCCCACAAGTGGTGGGCAGCAGCAGTGGCAGCTGGTTGGGGCCGGTGGAGTTGGAAGTGCTGCAGCCCCTGAGCCTCCTCGCCCTGGACACGCTCCAGAAGTGCATCTTCAGCCACGAGAGCCACAGCCAGGAACGAGTGTCACCTGTCCCCATTGATCATCTGTAAGAGACAGTCTGAGGTTTCCCTTATCTGCCTCACGACCACTGTGATGGACGGAGACTGAAGCCCCCTCCCAAGGGCTGAGACTGAGACCCCTATAACTCTAACACAGGGGGCTGGCCGGACTGCAGCGAGATGTTTGCCAAGTGTTGCCTTCAGGTGTGTTCCCTGGACCAAGAAAACAATTGGTCTTGCTCACTGCTGAGAACATGGACTGTCTGTAAACTTATCTGTTCCCTCTTGGTGGTTTCAATAGACTTACCTGTTCCCCCTTTGGTGGAGGACTATAATAGAACCAAGACTTTGAGATTCTCCCTGACGTGACAAGATCGATCTATTGGCTTGACCATGAGGGTTTCATCTCTTGATTGGCAGCGATTCCTCCCCTCTTTCTCTCTCTCTCTCTCTCTCTCTCTCTCTCTATCCTTTATTCTCCTTTCTAATCCTTCCATCACATCTGCTGTGGGCTCTCAACAAGAGGTGCATTTGTTTTGATTAATACCAAAATCCCCTTCCGTGTTGCTTTTGCCCTCTGAGATCAGTTAACGAACCATCATGACCCCCGCTTGTACGAGGGGATCATGACACCATCCTGGTGGCCCTGGTGACCCTACCATTGTCCCTGCTGGCCATCCTGGTGGCTGTGCTGGCTCTGCCATGGTCCCCACTGGCCATCCCGTCCAATCACTCTCCGTGTTGGCCATTCTGGTGGCCCCAATGGTCCTGCTATCATCCATGCTGGTGGCCACAGTGTCCCCCCATTGTCTCTGGTGCAGACGGCCCAGCGAGTACATCCTGCTGCTCACCAAGGTGGGGCTGGGGTGGTGGCCATGGGGACATGGAAGTGGTCAAGAGGGTGTTGGTGGTCATGGAAGGGTTGGCCATAGAGGCCAGCAGGATGCTGGTGGCCATGGGGGGCTTGGGCATAGACTGGTGGCCACAGGAGAACAGTGGTGGCCATGGGCAGCATTGACCATAGAGCTGGTGGCCAGTGGGATGGTGGTGCCATAGGGTGGTGGCCATGGATGGGATTTGGCCCCAGGTGGCCACAGACTGGTGGCCCCAGTGGCCCGTGGCTCATCTTGCCCCTGCAGGACGAGAATGGCCACACCCTGTCGGACGAGGACATTGCGGCTGAGGGTGACATCTTCATGTGTGAGGGTGAGCACGAGCTCACAGGTGCCATTGGGGAAGAGGCCCTTCAGTGTCCCCTCACTCACCCAGTGTCCCCACAGGCCATGACACCACGGCCAGTGGCCTGGCATGGCTCTTCTACAACCTGGCCGGCCATCCTGAGCACCAGGAGCGATGCTGCCAGGAGGTCCAGGAGCTCCTGGCTGGCCAGGACACTGCAGACATTGAATGGTGAGATGTCCCCAGGGCCACCCCAGTCATGTGGCTTGGGAGCATGGTGCCACCCCCGCTTGTCCCCAGGGAGGACCCGTCCCAGCTGCCCTTCACCACCATGTGCATCAAGGAGAGCCTGCGGCTGCACCCTCCTGTCACTGCTGTGTCCCGGCGCTGCACTGAGGACATCCCCCTGTGTGATGGCCGTGTCATCCCCAAGGGTATGGCATGGCCAGGGTGTCCCCAGTGTCACCACCCACCCTCATCTGCTGTCCCTAAAGTGGCCATTCCCATCCCACCAGGGGTCATCTGCCTGATGAGCATCTACAGGACCCACCACAACCCAGACTTTTGGCCCAAGCCTGAGGTAGGGCCACGCTCTGAGGTGTCCCTGTCACCATGGTGGTGACAGCTGTGTCCCCTCTGTGTGACTGTGTCGGTGTCACCCCAGGTGTTCAGTCCTCTGACGTTCAGTCTGGAGAACAGCAAGGAACGGTCCCCATCGTCCTTCATCCCCTTCTCTGCTGGCCCCAGGTATGTGCTGGAGTGGGGACAGGAGTGTCCCCAAGTGCCACCCCTGTCCCTGGCTGGGTTCACAGTGGGGTGACAGTGGGGAGGAGCAGGGAATAAATGGTAGCATGAAAGGGACGGTATCATGGTGGTGGTGGGGATGTGTTGTCCTTGGCCATAGGACACCCCATGGCATGGACATGTCAACCCATGGACTTGTCTCTAGGCCACTTGTGTCACCATCCATGGCCATGTGCCCCATGTCCTCCTCCATGGCCATAGAGCCCCATGTCACCATCTCTATCTGTGACATCCCCCATGCTCAATATCACCATCCACAGCCATGTCCTTGTCCCCATCCCCACCACATCCCCACCCAGGTCCTTGTCCCCATCCCCACCATGTTCCCACCCAGGTCCTTGTCCCCATCTCTACCATGCCCCCACCCATGTCCCACAATGTCACCATCCGTGTGTTAGCTAAATGTCTTTATATTTACCCCAATGTTGGGTGAAGGATAATGAAAAATGAAAGAAAATAAAAGCATTTACGTGTCCATGCTGGCTGAGTATCCGTGTACCTGGGCAGGTAGAAAGGACCTTTTCTAGAGGGATTTCCACTCCATTGTCTCCAAAATCCTGGGTTTTGCCCCAGTCAATCACCATTTGGCTGTGGAAGATGCTGGTGGGCCAGAGAGAATTAGAATCATGGAATGATTCAGGTTGGAAAAGACCTCCAACACCATTTGGAATTCTGGATGCCACCCGAAGAATGATAGGATGCAAAAGGTGAGACTTTTTTGGGGTTGAAAGTAAAAAACTGTGCTGTCCACTATGAAATTCTGATGTCTGTTTGCATCCCAATGGATTTTTCTCTGGCCGTGTCCAAGTGCCCAAGGTGAGCCAGGAAGATGTGGAGACCACCAGCCAGGTGTCTTCCCAATATGGATCACCAGGACCATGGATGACCAAGTCTCCGCCCAGCAAGGGTCACTGTGGACCATCCAGTGGGGGTCCCCACTGGGGAATGGAGTTGAAGCAGCGCTCAAAGCTCTTCCTGTCACTGTAGGACACAAAACAACACGAGCGCACACACTGCTGCTCTCAAGGGGAAGAAAAGGGAAGTTTATTTCCTGACTCCAACATTTATAGTTTTCTAAAAGCGACCGTGGATTGGAGGGTGAAAGTGCCACCTCTCCAATGACACTGGACAAACTAACAGTCCATCATATTTTTCTTCTTCTATAAAAGAATGCAAAACAATAAGTTATTTACAGAAAGTGTTTGAGAAAGTTTGCTACAAGAATGTAAACATCAGAAGGCTCAGAAAATCTTAAAAAATCAAGGCAACACTCTTCCTGCACACAGGGCACTTGTTGGGCATCCCTTACTGCAGCCTCCCTTGGTGTTGGGTCACGGCAGAGTTCTGGGAGAAGCTCTTCCCACACTTGGGACACTGTCAGGACCTCTCCCCAGTGTGGATCCACTGGTGGGTGACAAGGGTGGAGTTTTTCTAAAAGCCCTTCCTGCAGTCAGGGCAGCAGAAGGGCCTCTATTCTGTGTGAATCTGCTGATGCTTGAGGAGACGGTATCGGCTCTGAAACCTCTCCCCACACTCAGAACACTCATAGTCTCTCCCCAGTGTGGATTCTCTGGTGGGCAATCAGCCTAGAGTTCTGCCTGAAGCATTTCCCACATTCCCCACACTTGTAAGGCCTCTCCCTGGTGTGGATCCTCTGGTGCAGAATCAGCCTAGTGCTCTGACTGAAGCTTTTCCCACATTCCCCGCACTTGTAGGGCCTCTCCCCAGTGTGGATCTTCTGGTGGACAGTCAGGCTGGAGGGGTCGATGAAGCTTTTCCCACATTCCCTGCACTTATAGGGCCTCTCCCCAGTGTGGATCCTCTGGTGGGCATTCAGATGGCAGCTCTGCCTAAAGCTTTTCCCACATTCTCCACACTTGTAGGGCCTCTCCCCAGTGTGGATCCTCTGGTGCAGAATCAGGCTGGAGTTCTCAATGAAGCTCTTCCCACACTCTGAGCACATGTAGGGGCACTCCCCAGTGTGCATTGTCCGGTGGATGATCAGGCGGGAACTGTCACGGAAACCCTTCCCACATTCCCCACACACAAAGGGTCGTATCCCAGTGTGGATCATCTGGTGGAGTTTCAGGCTGGAGCTCCTCCTGAAGCTCTTCCCACATTCTCCACATTTATAGGGCCGTTCATTGGTGTGGATCCTCTGGTGGACGATCAGGTTGGAGTTGATCCTGAAGCTCTTCCCACATTCCCCACACTTGTGGGGCCGTTCATTGGTGTGGATCCTCTGGTGGACGATCAGGTGGGAGCTGATCCTGAAGCTCTTCCCACATTCCCCACACTCATAGGGCCGTTCCCCGGTGTGGGTCCTCTGGTGGATGAGCAGGTGGTCGCTCCTGCCGAAACTCTTCCCACATTCCAAGCACTGGTGGGGCTTCTTGCCATCATCAAGCTGCTCATGGAACACCACCTCAGTGCTCTGGCCAGATCTCTGGCTGCCTTCCTGGCACAGACTGGGTCTTTCCACCTCAGAGCACCCTGGGCTGGGTTTGCAGCCTCTCCTCCTGAGGGATCTCTGGGGCTTTTCCTCCCCGTTGGATTCCTGTGCCCTGGAGCTGCTCAAAACGGCCTCTGCCACAAGGTTCTGCTGTGGGGATTTGTCCTCCCTGGTCTCCATCCTCAGCTCCTTCCCTGGGGGAGGAAGGACAAGGAGAGGATGGGATTTGCCTCCGTGCCAGAGGGAAGGGGAAGGAGATCCCCCCAGTGCATCCCTGGCTGGACAGCATCAGCAGTGGGGCTGTGCTGCAGCCGGAGCCGTGCTGGGCTGGGAGATGGAGCAGGAGAGAGGGGAAAAGGGGCACCGACTTCCTTCTCACCTGCCTCAGTGCCCTGGGGCATCTTCCTCTTCCTCGCAGCCTTCTCCATCCAGATGAGGTTTGGGAATGGGAAATCCTGGTTTGGCGGAAAAACAAGATGTGAGTGCACTGCCTTTGATGGTCCCACTGGCCAAGTCCATCTCTAGAAGTCACCGGGTGTCTGGTGGCCAGAAATACCTCCAAAAATCAAGGAGTCCAAAAACCTCTCCCAGGAGTTCCCTGTTTCCAGTGTCCTCACTTTGGGGTTATGGGGGTCTCTCTTCTCAGAGCTGCTGGGGGAGCTGTGGGTCCTGGGTATTCCCCCTCTCCCAGGTCCTGCTTACACAGGCTGAGGGTCTTTTGGGGGTCCCAGGGGTGAAATTATGATGCTCGTATCCCCATTTGCCTGAAATAAGCTTTGCACCTTTAACACTGGTTCTGAGAGCAGAGAGGGAGGAAGAAGAAGCACAGAGTTTGTTTTCAGAACCTCTCTCACTCCTCCACATTCCTGCTCCTCTCTTGTCTGCAGATGGACAGACAGCGGGACAGAGCCCTCCTTTGCTTTTGGTTAGTTTGAGCTAGCAGAGGCAGAGAAGTTCCCTGGACAGTGGGTTTTGGTTTTTCCTTTTCTTTGGACCTGTCTAAACCTGCTCTGGACTGAACACCCAGAAGAGCACCAGGTGCTCACACCTGTGCCCCACTGGGGCTGGGCCACAGCATTTCCAGCACCAGAGAGACTCATAGGAGATTGATAAGAGACTGAGCAAGCCAAGCTACAGCTCATGGAGGGACTTTGTGAGTTTGTCATCTCTTTTGGAGCAGCAAGAGATTTTATTGTTTAATACTGTTCATTTTTGGGGCTGGTGAGTGCTTTGCCTGTTCAATAAACAGTTTTTTCCACTTCACTCAAAGCAAATACTTTTCCAGAACCAGCTGGAGGTGGGGCCACTTGACTTTGCTCTTCTACAGGAAACACCTTTAGAGTTTTTCCTCCCAAAATTGCCCTAAGCCAGGACATTGGCTTTGAAGGTCCCACTGGCCAAGTCCATCTCTAGAAGTCACTGAGTGTCTGATGGCCAGAAATACCTCCAAAAATCAGGAATTCCAAAAACCTCTCCCAGGAGTGCCCCATTTCCAGTGTCCTTATTGTGGGGTTATGGGGGTCCCTCTTCTCACAGCTGCTGGGGGGCCCATGGGTCCTGGGCATTCCCCCTCTCCCGGGTCCTGCTCAGGCATGCTGAGGGGGTTTTGGGGGTCCCAGGGCTCACCCTCCCCTGATTCTGTGGAAATTGTTTTTGTGACACGTGCCAGTTGGGAATGGAATCAGCAAATGCTTCTATCTGCTGTGTCCAAAACAGACACAAAGAAAGGTTTTGAAACTTTCTGACCAAATAGACAAATAAAGCATCAAAATCAAAGAAGTATAGTAGAGCAAAAGAGATGAGGCAGCAAGACGACTGATGCTTAGAATAAAATAGAGGAAGTTGGGGTAAAGCTAAGAGATATTGCAACAAAGCAATTAAAAGCTTATGTATAATAACAAGCTTGATGCACTTGACAAAATCATGTAGCAGACACCACTTGCAAGGCCTCCCTCCAGACAATCACAAGAAGGATAGCAATCAATGACCACCTAGAAATATTGTGAAATTACTGCTCCCAGCTTATTGATATTTGCTAATTTGGACTAACCGAGCACATTGGAAAATGCTTTGTAGGCTTAAAAACAGTATATATACTTTACTGAACTGTGTGTGCTATGAGTGGAGCAGTGACTCCCCAGCCACCCAGCGCTGCGTGCTTGCTTTAAAATAAAAGGTATAGAAGTAAAATTCACATTGGCTATTGAAATTTTACATCAGGTTTTCCAGGGTCCCCTTTCTCCAGCATCCCCCCACTCTAGGCACTCAGCGCTTCCCCTGCTCCCCTTTGCACTCCTGAGAGATCCAAAAGTATCCCCTTCATCAAATAAATTTAAAATACCTCTCTCAGCGACACCAAAATATATTTGGGACTCAACTCCTGTGAAAAACGCCAATCACTTGTTTATAAATTTTAAAAGTTTAATAGTAATAAAATGGTTCTAAAAACAGTAATACAATTAGAGTAATAATAATTTGGACGATTTGAATTAGGACAATACGAGATAACAAATACAAAGAATTATGGATGTCCGGGTACCTTTTTCTGGGCAGCACGAGCCTGAAAAAGGGCACCTGTTAACAAAGATTAACCCTTAAAAACAATAACCCGTTGCACATTCCTACACCTCATACATGATGCATAAATTCCATTCAAACACAGGATTCTGTCTGGCTATCATCAACTTCTTCCTTCTAATCCTAACAGCCCCTTTGAGGCAGGAAGAAGTTCGTTTCTTCTGGTAAGAGAGCAAAAAATTCTTTTTTCTGAAAGATTCAGGTGTCCTGTGGCTGCTATCTGATGCGAGTGCCTCATTCCTTTCTTTAAAAAAACCTCACTGACATAGTTCTTCTTTTAACTACAAAAGTTACCTTTTAATTACAAGACTACATTTATTATTAAACTGTTAATACAGCACTACTAATCAGTATACCAAAATACATATGGTAAATGTGAAAATGCCTGTATTTTATGATTGACTTTTCGCAAATATTAAATGAATATTATATGTGTTGTGTTAGAAAGTAATGCTGTATTAATTCTCTTAAGTACCATGTTAAATATAGTTTTAGGTTATAAAAATTGTTAAAATAGAAACGATGCCATGTAGGATACTTTTTTAAAGAAAGGACTTCCAGCGAGATAGCAGCCACAGGACACCTGAATCTTTCAAGAGAAAAAGAATTTATTGCTCTCTTACCAGAAGAAACGAACTTCTTCCTGCCTCGAAGGTGCTGTTAGGATTCAGAGGAAGAAGCTGACACTGACCAGACAGAATCCTGTGTTTGAATGGAATTTATGCATCATGTATGAAGTGCATGAATATGCAATGGACTATTGTTTTTAAGGGTTAATCTTTGTTAGCGGGGGTCCTTTTTCGGGCTCATGCTGCCCAGAAAAAGGTACCCAGAGGTCCGTAACTCTTTGTATTTGTTGTCTCGTATTGTCCTAATTCAAATTGTCCAAATTATTACTACTCTAATTGTATTACTATTTTTAGAAACATTTTATTACTACTAAACTTTTAAAATTTTTCACACACCATAAGCACACATACCTTTGCTTAAAACAATGCTTGTTTATTTCGAATACAATACCTGCTTGTAAGCCTTAAAACACAACACACAGAGCTCCATTCTTAAGCTTTAACCTTCCTAATATCTTGCTAGATAAACTTTCTGCAGCTTAGAGAGCTATTCAGACAAGCATTAATACACAGGCCATTGTTCTATTTGCCCTTTCTTTTTCTACAGTTTAAACAATTTTTCTGCTGACCTATCTCATGGCTGCGCTCTACTCACAGTTCTGCTGTCTCTGAGGCCTGCCTTTTGCAGCTTTCCCAAACCCCTCTGATTTTATGGATTCCCACAGTAAATATCTGCATAGAGCCATATAATACGCACTTTTCATAACTCCGGAATCGGCAACGTCCAAACCCCAGCAAAATCCCCCTCTTCCCCCCCAAAACCCCTCCCGGAGCTGCCGCTTCCCCTCGGCGCTCACCTGTGGGACGCGGGGCAATGCGATGCTGCCGGGCCCAGCCGATCTGCGGGCTCGCCGTGGAACCCCGCAATGCTCCTTCCCGGCTGCTGCTCCTCCTCGGGCTGCTCCCTCCGTGCTGCTCCTGTTCCTGCTCCTCCCCTTCCCCTCTCCCTCCCCTTCCTCCCGCTCCAATCCCGGATCCCCCATTCGCACCCCCTCTGCCCCACGGCCGCAGCAGCGCCGGCTTTGGGGTGTTGGGGAAGATGAAACAGGAAAGCCTTACAAATATGATTGTCTGGCAAAAGATTTTAAGAATATGGAAACTATAAGCGAGTTTGAAATGAAAGCAAGCTATGAGATCCCTTAGTTACTGAACAACGGGAAAACAACGGTGTGGCCGCTGAAAGTAATCCCCTTTTGATGGAACAATTCCTTCTGCTTGCAGGCAGGTCCCAGGGTCAGAGCAGCCCCTACTGAAGGGGACCACAGAGGAGTTTTTAGGGTTTAAAATGTAGCACAGTATGGTAATGTAATGATTCTTATAGGTGGTATGAAAATGCTGTAGGATTTGTATCTTGTATTAGATTGGTTAGTGAGAATCAGAATATTCAACACAGAAGAAGATTAATTATATTGTAATGGGAACTTTGCTGTTTTAGCTCTTACCTCTCTTACTCTTGCTCTTACCTCTTGTCTCCTAGCTCTTGCCTTTGATGCTTTTAGCCCTTTTACTCTCTTACGCTTCTACTCTCTTACCTTCTCATCCTCTCTCCCCCTCTCTTCTCTCGGGCCTGCTCCGAGCTGTGGCTGCAGCTCCCAGCAGGGCCCTGCACCCAGGCCCTTTGCAATAAACCCCAAATCCCAGCAGTGCCCTGTGGAGAGTATTATTAATAATTGGTTAGCTGAGAAAGGCCATACTGAAATGATGCCGCTGGTTAAGCTGAAGGAGAAAAGTCAGCAGTCAGCAAGCTAAAAGGAAAGGTCAGCAGTGACCTTGCTGCAACATGAGGAGAGGGAGTAGAGATTAGTCCTGAATATATCCTGAGAATATGTGAAAAGTATCAAAAGTAGAACCATAGGAATGCAGAAGTAGGCGTAGGTGCTGATATGTAACTGACCAATCCTGAGCTCAACTTTTGCAATATGTATGAAGCTCATTATTAACTGTATTTAACCCGCCGTACTGATCAATGAAATTGGGCCTGTGATGATCAAATTGATGTCTGGGTCTCCTTCCGTCGACAGTGCCCTGCACCCAGGCCCTTTGCAATAAACCCCAAATCCCAGCAGGGCCCTGCACCCAGGCCCTTTGCAATAAACCCCAAATCCCAGCAGGGCCCTGCACCCAGGCCCTTTGCAATAAACCCCAATCCCAGCAGGGCCCTGCACCCAGGCCCTGTGCAATAAACCCCAAATCCCAGCAGGGTCCTGCACCCAAGCCCTTTGCAATAAACCCAAGTTCCACGACCTGGCTGCAGAGATCTCTCATCTCTGTCCATCCCGACTGTGCTACCCCCATCAATCCTACACTGGGGCAGGGGGGGAAACCCCAGAGTCCCTAGCGATGGACAGGGGGCTCAGGGCTCGGGGATTAAGATGTACTTGTGTGATAAATAGGTATGATTCGTGCTGATAAAAATTGAAACAGTAATCAATATTGATACAGTAATTAATATTTGAGAATAATAAAATAGTTAATAGCTAAAAGTTGTAATGCCAAAGAAGAGAGGGAAAGGAGGGGCTCCACCCACCCCCCCTTCCCAGCAGATGTTCTCAAGGACCACAGGAAAGAAGCTGAAGATACAGTTGCTAAAAATGACCAAGAACCTGGTTGGGTCCAAGAAAATGCTAATTATAAGGGACTTATTGCTTTGATATGTAGATGCAGTGATACATTAGTCTTGGCTTACATTGTACTGGCTTGGTGCGCATGTGTAACCCAAAGGTGAATTAAAGGACAACGAAGAAGACTACAGGGCCTTCATCAGTGACGACCCCCAAAGACTTGTGCGACCACCAAACCGAGTGATGGCGCATGCGTGATAAAGGTGGTAATGAAGGCGGAGACAGAAAAGTGACGAACGGAAAATAGGAGGAGATGGCATTGACACATGGCATATAAGGGGTGACTTCCACTTGGCAAGCCTGTACGTGAAGTGGCAAGGGTCATTGAACTCTGCCCTCCGTACCCCGCGGTTGTTTTTGCTTATGCGCTATTATTTGAACCAAATTATCCCTTGTTTATATATTTTTTAAACTATTTAATTAAAATTGTTACTATTTTTAATATTGTTTGGCCTTTTTATGTTGGGATAATTGGGCAAACATAACACTTGAAATTTTGTTGTTATGTCTAGGCTCTGAAGCAGGATTTGTCATTGTTGTGGAACCAAGATTTGTCAGGACCCAGGACATCCCTCTGGCTGTCCTGAGCAGCCCAGACCCCTGCCAGGGGGCTCAGAGACCCTGGCACAGAGCCCAAAATGCCCCTGTGGTTTTGATTATGACCCATGGAGCAAATTACCAATCTGGTATGAAGATCAGCAAGCCACAACACTTTAGGTAGCATATTGGTGAAGTTATTACAGGATGGAAAAGTAGATTTCAGGGTTTTTGGTATGGGGGTTCAGTAGGGAAGATGGTGGGAACTGGATGTGTCTAGCTTTCTCCTTCTTCTTCCTGGCCTCCATCTTCTGCTGTGATGGTGGCACTTACAGATTGGTTTAGAGTAGAAGCCCACTGTCTAACACAGGTGATAGGTATTGGAAAGTAATTGTAAACATTGTATATGTCGTTTTTAGTATAAAGACATAACACAACCCTGGGGGAGGCAGAGTGCCTGGAACTGTCTTGCTGAGCTCACCTTGGCAGGACAGGAGAAAATTTTTTATAGATAAAATAAACAACCTTGAGACTGAGAAATGAAGAGCCCTGACTCCTTCTTCAAGCACCAGACTGGGAAAAGAGACTTTGGAACTTTTCTCAGGGTCACTCTGACCAGCCAGAGATCCTGACAAAGATTAACCAAGGATTAATACAGAAATAGATGTTCTAATCTATCCTTGCACTTCTGCTGGTCCCTAGGAAGGCTGGTGGGTGATTTCTGTCTGTGTTCAAATATTTAAAGCAACAACAAATAGTCCCACACTTTATATTTCAGATAAACAATTTAATGGCATCTTAACATTGGTTTCACAATCTTATAACGTGCATATTTTACTCCTTGTGAAGCTGAAATCTTTTTAAATACAAGTAATTCTACTGAAATTTTAGAAGTTTCGAAACCATTTTAACATACTGAAAACAAAACAGTCTAAAAAGACAGGTCTAACAGCCATTAAAATGCAGGAAAAAGCAAGAGGACTTCAGGTAAAAGAACATTCATTTAACAGCTACGTTTCTTCCACTAAGTAGTTATGTGTTAAGAAAAACAGAGTAAATGTAAAAGAACAGAAGTTCTTTGAAACCAGAATTTCTAATGCCAGAAACAGCTTTGAAACAACTTTCTGTGTAGTTCTATTTATTTCCAAATTTAAAATTGGCTAATTTGTGTCCCAACATTTTGAAGCACAAGGGAGGAAAGGTGGAAGATGCTCTGCAGGGGTTGCAGTTATAGATCTATAAAGTTTATATGTGTAAAGGAATGAACACAGTATTAAACACACTGAGTATGACAGAAAAATGCAACAAAGCACCAACTCTGAGAGAAAAACAGCCCTGCAAGCAATGCCAGGGCACTGGGCATTTCTGCATTTTAAGCAAAGAGCTTTACAGTATCTTTAATTTTCCTTTTCCTGTCCATTTTGGAGAGCACAGCCCACCTCGTGCATTCTCCTCATGGTTTTGAGTTTCAGAGCAGAGCCTGGAGATTTCACACTGCATGGAGCTGGGCTCTGGGAAGGAAAATAAAGCCATCCTTTAGTTTCTGTAAACAATCTGATTAGCTGCTTGGTTTAATCTTAGGAAAGGCTAACATACCTTTTTTGGTGCTGTGGAATGTAACTGTGAAGCTTGTGGATAATCTTTGTACAAATTTTTAAACATTTCTTCTTCCGAGACTATGCTCTAATAAATTAAAAAGTTACTTAGTCACACTATATTAAAAATACTTTTTCTTTCCCCCTAATGATATTAGACTATGAAAAAGATGTCATTATGAGGCATAACAGTTCAATAAAAAGAATGTTAATTATCTACATACAATGACAATTCCAGAAAGAACCAATAAATTAAAAATATACACATAAATATTGGCTGGAATGTGGAAGCCCAAACTCTTTATTTCCATTCTCAGCCCCAGCAGTGAGCACAATGAGCTGCTCAGCCCATGATTTGTTCTCTGGCTCTTACCAGGAGGTCAGTGTGCTCAGAGCTGTCTGACTGAGTGTCCAGCTGCACAAGCACTTTCTGCTTTTTCCTGCTGCTCTGCCCTGCAGGCAGGTTTGTGCTTCTTCCACTCTGCATTTTATCCATTGGAGGAGTCTTTATAACACATGTCTGGGAAAGAAAATGTTTCTCTTTTTAGATTATATTTTATGGGGTAAGTATGGAATCTAAAGCCAAACTCAGGACCCAGTTTACAGTCTGAGTGTCCCAGAATTCACCTGAGAGAAATGGTGGAACTCTGATCTTTCCATCCAAACATGAAGCAAAGACCCAAACAAAGTGGGGTGGGGTGGAAATATAATTTTTTTATATTATTTTTGTTGCCAAATGAGGAGAATGAAGGGGAAGCTATGGAAGAGCTGAGTTTCATGGCACATTGTATTTAAGTTCTCCGTGCTTATCTGCAGAAATTCAGGTTATTCTGAACTGTAGCCGCTACATTGGACTCTATCAAACATCAAAGAAAATGGGAACAAACAAAACTGCAGGAAAAGGCTTTCAGAGAAAGATTGATAGCTACATCAAGATTGGTGTTATTTAAAATAGTCTTTTCACTAGAAGTGAAACTGAGAAGCATTGAATGGTCCAGTGCAGTCCTTTTTTAGACTGATAACATCAAAATGGTGCTGGATTCCATTGTTCCAATGTGAAAACCACAAGTGAACTCCTGACAGGAAGAAGGGTGAGTTCTGCCGTCAGGACTACTTTGATACTTTGACCATTTTTACAGCTAGATCAGCTTTTTTCTCTTTCATAGAGGAAAAGTGCCTTTACAAATGGACACTTTTAAAGACTAAGTAAATCAGTTCTAGAGACATTAAAAAATCAACAACTGAGCAAGAAAAATTACACACTGGGAGCTCTTCCAGAAACTGCTGTCTAATATCTCCATGGGATGGTGTGACCCTTTAAAATCCCTTCTTATCCAAGGGGGAAAAAAATAATCTACAGAGAAGTAAGAAATATAGGCAGAAAAATGCAACAAGAAAAATTCACTGTTAGGAGTTACAAAACTTCAATGTTGGACTGCCCAAGAGGCTTCCTGTACTGAAGGAGGCATTTTTTATTTTTATTTAAATATTTTTTTTTATTTCAGGAATATAATTTGGAGATTTTCTATTTTTACATGAATAGATTCACTGTATAGATCTAAACAAGGTTTAGCAGTCAGGAACATAAATTTGTATTTTCTATAATTTAAAAAGTTTGAAGTCAAAAGCATTCCAATGTCTTTTGTTGAATGCAAATAAATTCTCATGGCACTTCAATTGATTCTACAAATATAAATATTACCAAATTGTAAAAGCAATTAAAAAGTTAAAGTTACCTTGTGTTTCTTTTCACTGTCAGGAATCACACTGCCAGAGTGCTCTTTTACAAGATTCTCCTACAAAAGAGTTATGTGACAGCAAGGAAATACTGATTTGAATTCAGTTGTTAAAAATCTTCTTGGTGTAATTACAGAGCACAGTCTACAATCGCAGACTGCTACAAAGTTCACACAAATAGATGACCAGATTTAGCACAAGCCCAGCATTCCAAAGTCACTGTTTTTCTGTTCAGTTTCATTTCTTATCCAACTTCTCACACAGCACAAGCCCAGGCCACACCTCTCACCCCCAGTGCTCAGGGAATAAAAAAACTCCACCTTTTCTTCCATTTCTGCTCTCAGCTGTTCCTTAAGGGAGGACAGTTCCCGTTTCAAACATGACAGCTCATTTTCCTACAAACCATTAAATAAAGGACAGGGTTAACTCTGCACAGCCCAGAAAAAGGAAAACAGTCCCAAGTGAGACAGTAATTAACAGGGACACTCATTAGATACACAAGATAATTCTATGTGCTTTTCAGCCCTATACTTGAAGCTTTGCTTTAGCTTGTTTAACAAAGACTGAAGCACTGTAAGAAACAGGTACTTGATCAGAAGTGTTCAAGGTAATACCTTAAAACCCTTGGGAGAGCAGGGGTGAGAGGGCACAATCTAAATATTTAAAACAAAAATTTCCTATTCAAAGTCAGAAACATGGGAAGTCAGAACATGACACGCTACCTGGAGGAGCAGACACAAACACACTGCTACTGCAATTTATTTTTAGAAACATTTTGAGTTTTTAGTGCCCAGAATAAGATCTGTTGCAGCAGGTTGGGTGGGACTGCTACTGGTAAAAATTAAAAGCACACTGGAAGAGTTCCCAGAGAATGTCTCTGGTGGGAAGACCCCAGAGCACAGCAGGAAAAGAAACTCTCTAAGCAAACTGAAAAAAGATCTTTAGAAGTCACAAACTGACTGAAGATCACATCTTTTGTCTCTCTGTGCTGTTGGTGGGCAAGAGGGAGGGATTGGAAAAAAAGATGTTTTAAGGATTTTTTAAAATTCTTATTACTCACTTTTAATTCTATTATTAATTTTTATACTATTTATTTTGAATCTGCTTTACCCTCAAAGTGTTTTTCTCCTAATCCTTATCTCAACTCAGTCCTTGAATTTTTCTTTCCCCTCCTCTGCTCAACAATAGCAGAGAAAAATGAGTAAATGCTTTTTTTGTGTGTGCCTGCACTTAGCCAGTATAAAACCCCTACACAAGGACATCAGCCCCTTCACTGAATTATTGACCATTGCAAAGTGCTCCTTACCAGTGCTCTTTCTGATGAGAACTGCTTTTGCTGTTTCATTTTATATACTTTTAACTCTGCATCTTTTTCTTCAACCATTTTATCATATTCTTTCTGTGGTAAAAAAAAACCCAAACCAACAACAAACTCAAAACATGTGACTAAATGTTGCAATTATAGAGTTATCCAGTCTTTAAACATCATTTTTTCAAACCAGGCCCTTAAGATTCATAAAGAAAAGATTCATTGATGCTTCCGCAGAAACTGTAAAACAGGAAATGCTCAATTCAAGTATTATTTTGTGGACTGGCAGAGAGTGCTTTATTTCTGTGCAGCAATATGTGCTCAACACTAAGCCAGCTGTGCCATCTTTATTAATGTATCTGCTAAAGATATTGCAAAATGAGGAATAGAAAGGTAAACTAAAATGTGTCAGGCTAAACTGCTGATGGTCACTAAGTAATCTCAGAGAGAGCCAAACTGATACTGAAAAATATTGCATTCACATGGTATCAAAGGAAGCCTGAATTGAAAAAAATCTAAAAATCCCAGAAGTTTAGATGAATGGAATTTATCTGCCCATAGGAATGTGTTCATAATCTTCAAATGAATTTGATTTTAGATGATGCAAAGTGCAGCATGTGTTCAGCTTCCTTTTCCCAGACTCAGGCCTGTTTCTGCTTTCGAAAGGTCATTAACGTGGTGTCACAAGTTATAAACATGGTATTGACATGGTATCACCCATTGCAAACCACAGCAAGCAGGAAAATCTCTGACCTTGTGCTTTTCCATCAGTGTCACCATCTCAGTTTTCTTGTGCTGACATCTGGTATCAGTTTCTCTCCGTATCATTGCAGTTTCATCACAAAGCAACCTCATATTTTCAGTAATAAATTGCATCTCATTCATCAACATAACAATATAATTTTTTTTAGATCTTAATTTCTTCTTCCCCCTGTGGGTGCAAAGTTTGCAGTCCCACTTGGGCTTCATTTGCTTTTAAGATCCCTTTCAAATACCTCATCTTTTCTGCAGATTGTTAAAATGGGCAAGATCAAAGGTACAGCCATGGCAGGCAAGCTCACTGCAAACCAAAAGGCCATTTCAAGCCCTCTGCCCTAACATTTCTTAGTATTGCCATCAAAAAAGTGTGGGCGGAAAAGTCCTAATGTGGGAGACGTTATAATCTAATTTAATTGTGCTGACTTTATACCAAGGGTGGAATTTCTTTGCACTATATCTTGAAAGAAAGAATTTTTAATGGAGTTCTTATTTTAAAGATATTTTCAAATACTCCAACCTAAGAACCAAATGTACTAAAGCTTTGCTCACAGGCAAACACAACAAGTTCCATTTATATCTGAAATGTAAGAACAAGGACTCCTGCCAATAAAGCTTCATAAAAACATTTTAAATTAAAAAAAATTAGATTGTAAAAATTAACACCTCTCACCTCTTCACGAAGTTTATTTTAATTTACTTTTCTTGTTTCTATGTCTTTTTGATAGAAGTCAACTTCTTCCTTATGTTGCTTGTTCATATTTTCCTTGTCTAACTGCAATTTATTCACCTTTTGAGAATGCAGAATTGCTGCTGTTATTTGTTTAGGAATTACTATGTTGATGATTTTTTCTTACCTCTTATTTTTGAACACAAACACTCTGTTACTTTTCAGGCATATGATTAAAGTGTTTGCTATTTCGAAGTTCATCTTTTTTTTTAATAAAGAGTTGAACTTAGGCCTGAAGTGAGTTAGAAAATACTCAAAGGAACAATGGCAACAGCACAATGGGGAAGACTGCCCTAAGCAGTCACCCTAAATGCTGTGAATGCCTCAGAAAAAAACAAATACAGATGGAGATTTTATTCCCTCTCTTGTAAGTCTGTATCAGATTTTCACAGGTTTTATGGTACATATGGTACATTTTTCTCCCAGCTATGCATTTTGATTACAGTTTTTCCCTTTTAAGTTTATCATATGAATATCCTCAAAAAAGTCCACTTTTCTTCAAGTGCAGTACCCAAAGCTGGACACAATATTCCCATCAGAGGGATTGCCACTGAAGAACACATTTAAAGAACAGCCTAAAAAGAGTAATATATTTATATATATATATATATGTGTCCTTTAAATTCTTTTCTGTTACAATGAGGTTGCTGAACCCTGTTCAGTCCACTATCAACAAAAGAAAGGAACAGATTTGAAACATCATTAATTGCAATGTGAATCCATCTCTTAATGTCCAATAGTCAGTGTCCAATGATTAAAAATGGAAGCATCTTCTAAAAACTATGAACTCATTCCTGCAAAGTCTGTATCCCAGATCCAAAAACCAGTTCAGAATGTATTTAACAAGTATTATCATTATTTACAGTGGGACTTAAAAACACTCACCTCATCTTCTACATGATGTTATTTAAACCTACCTTCTCTTCATAAGTATTACTTTTCTTGCTTTCTGCAATAATTTTCTTTTTCAGCACCTAATTCTGTTGAAATAAAACAAAACAAGCACTGTACCTTAATAAGTTAATAGAATTATGTCATGGTTTAACTGCATCAAGAAATTCCAGCTTTCATCAGGCAAATAACTCTCAGCTGTTGTACAGCTCAGGTTCCAGAACAATTTTTCAAACAAATGAATGTTCAGCTAATTTCTGTGATAATTACTGTTTCTTCATGACCTTAAGAAAGGCTCCTCCTGAGCAGCAGCAGGGAATAACAAATGAGGTGCAGAATGGGTATTAAAACTAAGATGCTGCTGACAGAAGGTGTGAAGATGTCATGACCAAAAATACAAGTTATTTATTTTTACAGTGAAGTTACTACAGTTTGTGCCAGTGCAGAATTCTTTTCTACTAGTGGTAACTGAGATACTCATACAAGTACATAAATAACACTATGCACTAAATGAAAAAGAATAGAAGTTTATTAAAGATATTATTTTTGTAATTGCTCTTTTCAAATTAAGGCTCATTTAACAAATCAAGTGATTCCAAAGCTGACTCCCTAGTTTGCTCAGGGTTAGGATAAGAAAGGAGAATTTTTAAATTAAATAGGTGTATCTAAAGACATCACAGCAGACACAAACCTGCTGAAAAGGCAACCCAAAGTATAATGTGTTTATGTATTTGTGATATTTAAAATCTCTACACACCTCCTGCTGCAACTCTTCAATGCATTTGGTTTTATTTTCCACCTGTTTCTTTAAATTATTCATCTGAAAAAGATATTTCAGACATGAATTAGTAAGTTCTACAAATGGCTCCCTATGTGAGCAATTCCTGTAAATGTTCTCAAACCTGCACTTGCACCAGTCTGGTTTGTTCCAATGGGACTGAAACACCAGCTGACATGTCAGAATAATCAGAGTTTTAGCCATAAAGTACCACAAGATGTTAATTAATAACAGTGAACCAGTTCCTTAGTGGTTAGAGACTCAAGAAAGAAGAAGAAAAAAACCCCAGGATCTTCACAATTTAAAAAATGCACTTGTATCAAGTTCCCTACATCCATGAAAAAATGAATTTTCCCAATTATTTTCTAGAATCTTCAATGGCTTTTCCTTTCTGGAAATTTCATTTTCAGTACTCTTAACCAGAAATTAAAATTGTAAATCTTAGACGTGTACAATGAAATTTTGAAATCCATTCTAATGCTCAAAACCCCAGGTTGCTTTGAAACAATAGAAAGAAAGTAAAAATGTTTGAATCTATTTAAGCTAAAACTCACACTACATATAAAAAGCTAATCCAGAGCCCATCCACCACTGAGTGGGTATATGAAAAACAGAAAAGCAGGTTCTCTGTTTGCCTGAAAACAAACAAATAAATCTTTAATATCAAACTTCCAGCACAGAGTGAACATCCCAGTGACTGTGCTTGTCTTTTGAAATACCAGGGCTCACATGTGGACACACAAGGGCACAGCTGGCAGCAGCTGGGAAAGAAGAAACCTCTGGCAGAGATCACATCTCCCAGGCAGAGCTTTGCAGAAAAAACCCCAACAAAGATTTTACATTGAATGCTGTCCTGCAGGTTCTGTAAGATATTTTCATGACACAGGACATACATTTTCTTCTCTGTCATCCAGTGTACTTTTCAACTCTTCACCTGTCTTTGCCATTTTCTCCTTCAAAGACTCCTGTTCATTTCTAAGTGCCAATATAACAAGCATTAGTAAATATTTACATATTGCCTTTAACTTACTTTCAGTACTTCTAATAAACCCATATTTTATTTTCCAAAAACAGCTGCTAATGTTGATGGGAACTTCATAAGCTGCTCAATGAAAATGTTCTTAAAATGCAGCAACAGGCCCAGTAAGTCAATATGTGAACTGTCCATACTTCTTTTAAATAGGAAAAGATGTTCCAAGAACCCAAGGAAAATACATCCTGACCTGGACTATTGCAATGCAGCTGTGAAACATGGGAGCTGCCTGTCTGTTGAACTGGGGATACAGAGAGTAACTCTGATCCAGTTTTGCCTTGTCACATTTCATCCATAACCTTCAACTTCCATTTGAATTTCCTTCACACCTGAGATGTCTAATGCAAAACAAGACAGCTCCTACTGTGTAATACAAAATGATGGCAAACATTGTTCCTGCAGCAATTGGTATTTCTAATCTGAGAAAATTTCTACTTGGCCAACAGCAATTCTGAATAGTTTCTGTTTAGCTATGTAATCTAGAAAAACTTTAATCAAAAAAATCCCAGAAAGCAGCATTTGAACATAACCAACTATTTGAGTCTACTTCCTTAAACAATATCAAATATTATTAGTATTTTTTACTTGCCTTAGCTGGCTATTTGCCTCTTCTAGATTTTCAACTAACTGCTTTGTATTTTCTTCTTCTTTCTTACTATCCTAAATAAAGACCCGTGTCAGCAAAGAAATAAAATTCAAAGTGACTTCTTAAAAAATTCAAAGCCATCCAAAGCACACTGACCTGCCTTGTTCACAAGTGTAAATACACTTCCATTCCAATTCAAACACAAAAAATAGCTCAGGTACTCTACAGACCCAAGTCACGTTGCAGCTCATCATCTAATTTGTGAAACTGAGTCATTTGTCAAATTGAGTATTGACTCAAATTGAGTCCTTTCAAGAAAGCTGGAAGTTTACAACTTGCCTCTTGTTGTTCTTGCAGCTTCTGGAGTTCTGCTGCCACAGCATTTTTCTCTTGTGCTGTTTGTTCTTTCTCTAGTGAAAGCTTACTGAGATACACTGTTAGCTGTTAATTCTTTAACCTAATTTAAAACAAATGGCCAAGAGGAATAAGAGGATGCATTTTGAAATCTCCTTTTAAATAAACATACCCATTATCAAGTGTTATTCCATGCTGAAAGAAGTCCAGGCCTTTATCTACAAATATAAGCTTTGCAGCAGAGCCAGAGAGAGATGTAAAAAGGTGACAGAAGAAGGGAAGAAAATCAAAGTCAACTTTTATATAAATATAACGGTTAGTGAAGATGATGTAGTTCAAAGCAAGATTAGCAATGAATTCAGAAACTTTCTCTTCTTGTTAAATAAGTCAGAGAGATATGGAACAACTACATATGCCATAGAATACATACAAATAGAGAAAGTGGAATTTAGAAATGTAAGTATATAATTAATGGCATATATGTGGTTCAAAACTTCCATTAGAAAACAATCACAGTTCATTTCACTGTGTATTAAAGCAACTTCTATATTACACCAAAACTAATTCAATATTCTATTTTCAAATGGTCATACGCCTCTTGTTCAAGATCTGCTTTCAGAGTCACAAGCTGCTTTAAATAATCTTGTTCCTTCTCAGCTGTTCTTGTCAGCTGTGCTTTCAAATCCTGGAATTCTTTCTGCAAAATGAAAAGGAAGAGTTTTCAGTATCCATGAGCAAACTCCAACTGCTGGAGGTTATCAGACATGAACTAAGAGCACAAGGCTTTCAGAAGAACCCAACAACATCCATGCCATGGATTATCCAGATTGGATCTTTCCAGTCTCTGCTGGGATCTGGAAGTGGTGTGAGACAGTGAACTGTGACACCAGTGCTGTTCATGTCTGTCCCCTGCTGTGAGTTTCATTACTTGGGCTGCGCAATTAGGGTGGGACCCTGCTCTGGGTGTATAAACTTGTATCCAAGTCATGATGTGTAACTGCACTATTTCTAAAAACATGTTACTATTGCCCTGCTTCAGACCTCTCTCATCTGGAGAGCATTTTCATTTCTCTCTCCACATTTCTCTGTTTCTGCAAATTTTGTACAGTAGCCTCAAGCCTCAAGATTCTTCTTCAGTAAAAGTCCTCCAATTTGCCCATTTTAGAAAATGAGTGAAACTCAGTTCAGAACACTCAATGCACAGATTATAACAACAAGCAGACATAGTAAAATGCACACCTG
Source organism: Ammospiza nelsoni (assembly GCF_027579445.1). Classification (NCBI taxonomy): domain Eukaryota; kingdom Metazoa; phylum Chordata; class Aves; order Passeriformes; family Passerellidae; genus Ammospiza; species Ammospiza nelsoni. The sequence goes on from NC_080666.1 coordinate 837,109, forward strand.
ATTTCACTATCTTAACTTTAGCTGATATGGATTCTTGTTAGGCTTGTAAATATAAAATCATAATGAAAATAAACCTCTGTTAAGAGTGTATTTCATATAGCTTAGACTTCTGTGACAGAAAATGGGCCTGTGTCACAGCACAGCAGGGTTCACAGAGGCAAGAGCTAATTACCTTCCTGGAAGGAAGGAAAAATGGGAAAACTTTATATCCAGAGGGAGTGGCATTTGAATGGGCATGAACAAAGGAGGAAATAACCAAAAACCTTGAGATGGAAAACCAAAAACAAGGGAGACAAGAAAAACCAAAAGCATGGGAGACAAGGAAAACAGAGGCAACAAAGAAGTTCTTCAAAGAAAACACTGAAATTGTGTGTGAGAAAGTTTAGTAGAAATGTTCAGGTAGACTGGATGGAGTTTATTTATGGCATTTAAGATACTTACAAAGCAAGAGGAATTTCATATGAAGAGCAAATGCCATGAGATTAATAAAATTAACATTTACCAGAGTTTCTGACAGCTCTTCAAGTTGCACTTCTTTATCACATTTTACTTTAGTCATCTCTTCTACAGCACATGAAATGTAAAATTATTGGAACAGAAATGATTTTTCATATTTAGCAGGCAGTATAAAACATTTACCCTTTTGCAATACCCAGTTCTCAAAACTTGTTGAATTAAGTTAAGAAACTGAAAAGCTAATTTATGACTTAATCTAAATATAGACTTGAAAAAATGATTCAGACATTAGCAAATCTATATCTGAAGAGAAACTAAATATTTATCTTAAATAAGATTTACAGCCTATTATGTTTTCCACAAATATAGCTTCAAATAAACCATGGACTGTAAGACTAGAGTATTCTCCAAGTATTGATGCACCTGCATTGTTCCAGAAAAAAAATCTGAACTGCTGAAGGTATCTCATGGATATGCTGGGAAAGGAAACCAGTTGCTACTAACTTCCAAATGGTTTCTATGTGCACTTGCACAATTCTGGTATTTTTTGCAAGTTCTCAACAGCAAGACAGAGCTCTTACCCTGGGGACTAAGGAGCACATCCCTAGAAACCACAGGATATCAAATTGATGATATTTAAAGACAACCCCTGCCAGCATCATTCCACTTCCAGCATGGGGAGGGTCACAGAAACCTCCATGGGAGGGTTTTATCTCTGCTGCAGAAGTCACTCCTGGCACCTGCAGTGCTGCTGCTCTGAGCTGCAAACCAAAATTACCTGCAGAGGAATTCATGCATGAATGGTCTGACTATTGGAGCTGTGCACAGCACTGCCCTTTGGCTGCTGCCAGCACCAATGAGCCCCAAAGAAAAGGGATCAGCTGAGTAAAAATAAATCCAGGCATTCCTGACAGGCACAGGCACTGTAAAATCATTTCTCCAACTACCAGAGACAGTCCATTTCCAGACAACAGCAGAAAACATTTTTATTACTGCCCAGCTCATTTTCTGCCTTTCTACAAGCCTTACCCAGTTCAGCAGATTTATTCTGGAGCTCCAAGGTAAGCAGCTTTGAGTCATCTTCAGCTTTCTTTAATCTAAGAAAATGGTAAATTAAAAATCCCAAATGTAGAGTACAAAGCACTGCATTTGAAACTTACAGGACAATAAGACAAAGTCTTACCACAAGCACTTTAAGAACATTTACCTTTCAACAGGCAGATGATAGATCTGCCTGCAACACACATCAAATTTCACTTTTACAACCTCAGAACAGCAGACATAAAAGTAAACAAATATATACCTACCTTTAAGAAATCTGTATTTCTTAAAGACAGAATTATGAAAGTTGGAGGGGACAAAAATTTACTTTTTATACAGTATCAACTATCACAAACAAAAAAAAAATTACATTAAATTCTCTGCATTTAGACCACTGCGTGAAAAAAACCTCCAAATTTCAGCTTCATTTCCAGTTGTTCTTGATTTTGTCATAGACTGCAACCTGTAAGATCACTCCTGGAATTTAAACTCATTAATTTGCCTATTTTGCAAGCTTTTCAAATCGGTAACAGAAGTCTCAAACTCCTCTGTCAGGGCTGCAAGCAAAGCCTTCATTGTTTTACATTCTTCCTCCTGCTCTTCCTTTTCTCCAGTGACCTGAATTAATGTTTTCACTGTAGTCTGGAATTCAGTTTCCAAGTTCTTTTGAGTAACCTTCAAGACATGATATCATTTCTAAACATGTTTTGCAACAAACAGCTACAGCTGTTTCATGTCTAAAGTATCCATAATTATTTATGCAAATACTCATCTAATCTATTTCTACTGTAAAACTATAAGCAAGGGGTACCTCTGCCTTTTGCAATGAAATTTTAGCCTCTTCCAGCTCTGCCCTCAAATGCTCTTTACTGACCTGGGATTCCTTTAACATTTCTTCATTATGTACTAAACAAAAAAAGATGTTTATATTTTAAAAAATAGGATATTTACTAAAAAATGCTGCCAAAAATGGAAAATTACATACATTTAAAGAATGTAACAAAGACCAATGGTACTGACATCATATACTATAAAATAATATATAAAATTTGAATATAGATGGCTTAAAAGTATTGGCAATCAAGTTCTGAAAAGTTCCCTCAGTGACATCTGCCTGACTGTAAATTTGCAAACTGAAGCAACATATTTTTCCCTTGTAATTTTCAAAAGCTCTCACTACTTGACTCACCCTAAAAACTGCCCTGCCAGTCCTGCTCCCACATGAGCAGCTCCTGCTCCAAACAAAAATAAGGCCTTCAAGGCCCCAAAATTCTGCTGCCAACCAGCAACAGAATAGGACTGTCATGACCCTGTTTCCTGTGCTTCTCTAAACAATTACATATAATAAATAAACAATTATAAACAATTACATTTCAATTCTATAAACAATTCCATTTAAACACAGCAGGCAGAACTCTTACATTTTGCTTCCATTAAATCAGCAATCTTATTTTGTGATGTCTGCAGCTGAGCCTTGATGTCTTCTACGACATCATCTTTTTCATCTCTCTGTATAGTAAGAGCTGAAATCTAGAAAAATGCAAGAAATATCATCATGAAGTCTGGAAAAGATATTAATTTTCATTTGTACCCCAGGTATGATAATCAGACATTTTGCTGTCATTCAAGATAGACAGATAGATAGATAGATAGATAGATAGATAGATAGATAGATAGATAGATAAAATTTGTCTAGATATAATCTTAGCCAAATATTGATCAAGTCACATTACTCTAAACAAAAAAGTTCTCCAATTCAAAATCAAACCATAAATTCCAGTAGAGTAAAGGGACTGAAACACCACTAAACTTAGCAGAATTTGACTTAAATACAGCTTCAGATGTTATTTTGTCTTTTTTACTAATACCCAGAAACACTTCTTGGCTCTTGCATTGCCCCTTTAGGCACAAACAAAGCTCTACATCTTAGATGGTAAAATGAGCAAACCTGCTTTTCCTTTCGACTGACTTACAGTTTGCATTCTTTCTCAAACTTGTCCACTTTTTCTGCTTCTTCTTTTACTTTGGAGATACAGTAACATCCATAGTTAACATTCTAGCTGAAATATACTCCAAGTTCAATACAACTTCCAGTTTAAGATTGCCTGGAATTGTACAGCTGTACCATTTGTTTCCCAAGAGTAATTGCTGAGGCAATGTTTGATTTTATAATCAAAATACAAACAGAAAAGAGCATGTGAGAATGAAACAGGAACATAGCAGGCTATACATACAGAGAGAGAGCATTTAGCTAAAGTTTCTGTAGCTATACACTAGTGCATTATCATTTAAATAAACAAACTATGGGAAGTAAGTATTGATCTCTAGACTGTACTTCACAGACAAAACTTCAATTTTGAGTGACTGTTTGAGAAATAAAGTTCCAGCTTTGGCCCAGTGGAACAGCAACAGAAGGGGTCAGGCAGTGACCAAAGGCAGCAGGAATAAAAGAAGGGTCCCAGTGTCTCAGTGTGAGCTGCTCACCATTCCAGCCCTTCACATTTCTCTGCCCTGACACTGCATGTGTAACACAAGCTATGAAGTACAAAACTGAGCCAGCTGCATAAACTCAATAAACAGAATTCTCACATTTGAAATTCATTTCCAATCTGTCATTCTCTGCTTGCACACGAAGCTCTCCAAATGCCACTGTCATTCTCTAAACACAAAATTTTATATTTGAAGTTCAATATTGGAAACCCTGGAACTTCTCCAGGGGCTGCTGCCCACCTCAGCCATTCTGAGGAACCAGCAGGGAGGTGAAACAGAGCCCAAAGAGAAGCCAGAAGTTGTGGCAGTGACCCAGCACTAAGCACACATCACCCAGATCACAGGATCTACATCCCACACACTGCTGCACCTTCTCCATGGAATGCGTTTGATATAACACAAAAATAATTCTTGAAAAGGGATTGAAAACCCAACTTCCTGCATCACACATGACATGATACCCACACAGGATGGATACAAACAGTATCCCAACATAAACATGGAACTCAGCTCAGCTCACATAACTCACATTCCTTGCATCAAGTTTGCTCACTTACTTCTACGTTGCTGTGAAGTTCCTCATACAATTATATTGTTGCTTCCTTTTTCTATTCATCTATCAAAGCAAGAACATATGAGAAAGTTTTTCTTTTGGACAAGAATTCCAGCTGTCCAAGTGATTATACTTAATCAGCATAATAAATTTAAAAAGGAATTATCAACTCCATTCTTATTTAATAAGTCATTATGAAACATGCTGCCGAAAGTTACAGAATCTAGGAAAAATGTGTATTTCAATGAAACATTAAGCAAGCTCAGCTTTTAAATTTCCTTCCTAAGATATTTTTTCTGTGAAAAGTGTAATTCTGGATCAGTTTATGTGACCATATTAATTATTATAGTATTAATGCTGTTTAATAATAATCTATCAAAACTGTTAGTATTTATAAACTGTAATCTAGTGTTTAGCACTGAATTTCTTCTTATCAGCAGATACCTATAACCACAGAGCTGTCATTATAAAATTGCAACAACACTCCATGTCCATATTTTCCTTCTTTCCTTTCACTTTTGTAATTGATACTATTTTTTCCTAAGAAAACAATTAAAAAGAGAACAGTAAAAGAAACAGCTATCAAAAAAGAACAGTACATCTATATACAAGGGTTTCTAGAATTAAGGCTAAAAAGAAATAGACACTTCTTAAGTATCCACGATCAAGTTAGTAAAATTCTGATGATTATAATACCAATTCTAAATTGCATATACAGTAGGATTTCCAATCAAGAACATATTTTAAAACCTCAAGAATTTAAACTTTATTAAGTTATCCAACTGTCTTGGCTTGTTCAGTTTCATGAGAAGAATTCCAGTTACTCATTACACCTTGGGGTTCAGACCTTTTTTCCCCACAAATGTGTGATGGCTGAAAACAGGAAATGTCAGCTCTGGAAATTTGTTCCAGAGTGCTGGGAATTCAGAGTAGATTCTACTGCCTAAAACCAGGCATGAAGTGTCACTGCCTATGTCTGAATATATTCCCAGAGTGTGGCTGGGACTGCAAAGCTTCAATGGGCTGAGCAGCCTTGGGGAGCCCTGCCCTGCCCTGCAGTGGCTCCAGTGCCAGTCGGGGCTGTGGGCACTGCCTCAAACCTGGAGCACTGTTTGGGCACCCAAAGAGCTCCCAGGCTGGCAACTTTGCAGCAAGCAATTTCACTGCCTTCAAAAGCCCTCTGCGTTCAGCATTACAAACCACAAGTCTGTTAGACCTGGGGCTTCACTTCCAATTTTGTGAGCCACTTAAAATTCATTTCTCATTCTGAGAGCCACATCCAGTCGATCTCAACTGGAGAACTTTTCTGAACAGCACAAGAAATTTCTTCTTCTTGCTTCTGTTTGTGAATTTAGAGCAAGCTAGAAGCACATTTACTCTGATAAATAAAAGCTATAAAAGCATTTACATTTGCTGGTCTTCTCTGTGAAGCGAATGCAGGTTTCCTTGAGCAGATTACACAGATGCCTCGAAGCAGCAGCTCTAAGGGAGGGAAAAATATCATGTTTGCACAGGAGTGCACAGTGCTTTGTGCACCTAAGGAGTAACAATGGAAATGACCTTCAAAATTTAACAGCTACATAAAACTGCCCACATGAAAACTGATTATTTCCACCACAAAAATATATCCTTGGTTCTATTACTTACTCTTCCAGGAGATCTTTATTTTCACATATCTCATCTTCCAGTTTCAAATGGAGTTTCTCATTTTCAATCTGATTTCATAGGGAACAAATGCAAAAAGACACTGTTATTGAAAAATCTATTAGAAATGCACTTTGACTTCTTAAATCCCTCATGAAAAAGTAATTTTGGGCATCAGTAGACAGAAGTCTGTTCTATCTGGTATTACATGCTGAGTCATCTTTTGCATGAAAGATTCAATAATTAATGAACAATAATTTACCAGCAAATGAGACACTTACAGGTATATTCTTCATACACACCCTCACACAGGACAGGTGCCTGCAACTTCTCAAAATAATCATTTTCTCAAGGCACAAACCAAACTGCAACAGTCTTTAATATTTAATTGTATCAATAATAGTGTCATACTGAATCAGGAAGCACTGAACTTCATTTATTCAATGTACACTATACAATATTGGCCTGCAGTTCTTGAATGGCTTTCTTCTGTGCTTCAATAATCTTTCTATTCTCTTGGAGTTTTCTTTCTTTCTGGTTTAGTTCAGTTTCCACAGTCAGTTTCCACTGCTTGATCTTTTCAGCCTCTTTGTAGAGTTTTGAGAACAATTCATTCATTGTTTCTGGATTCTATTAAAACAGGTTCCACAATTTAATCTCAAACATTATCTAATTAATAGTATATAATATCTAATTAATACTGTTGTAGATAATGTATTTATCTCTTAGAAACATCACAAGAGTAATATTTTTTCCACAGATGGTGATATAAGCTTATATATGATCAGGAGCCCAAGTTTAAATCTTTGTGCATCCTCTGTGTATGTATCAAAAGGCATTACAGAGCACATAGAAGAAACAAATACAATGAAATATCCCAAACCCCCTTCAGACATCACCAAATAGATGGGCTTAAAGACATGGATAACTGCAGTCCACCAAAATCAATAAAAATTTTGCCAGAATTATCAGTGAAGCCAAAATTCATTCTAGCAGGTTCTTCACCCCATTTCTGTCCTCTCCTTCTGACAGACACTGCTGAGTTAAGTAGAAGAAGCTTCAGAGACTTTATCCAAGAGTACCTGTGATATTGCCATGAACACACACAGAATCACAGAATCACAGAATCACAGAATCACAGAATAATGAGGCTGGAAGAGACCTCTCAGATCATCGAGTCCAACCTATGCCCTGACACCTCTACTACAGCACCAAGTGCCATGTCCAGGCTTTTTTAAACACATCCAGAGATGGTGATTCTACCACCTCCCTGGGAAGAGCATTCCAGTGCTTCATTATTCTTTTAGTGAAATTTTTTTCCCTAATATCCAACCTATCCTTTCCCTGCTGTAGCTTGAGACTGTGTCCTCTGGTTCTGTCAGTGCTGCCCGGTGGAAGAGACCGACCCCACCTGGCTCCAACCTCCCTGCAGGAAGCTGTAGAGAGCAATAAGGTCACCCCTGAGCCTCCTCTTCTCCAGGCTAAACAGCCCCAGCTCCTTCAAACGTTCCTCACAGGGCTTGTGTTCCAAACCCCTCCCCAGCCTTGCTGCCCTCCTCTGGATGTGCTCCAGCATCTCAACGTCCTTCCTAAACTGAGGGGCCAGAACTGGACACAGCACTCAAGGTGCAGCCTCAGCAGTGCCAAGTACAGAGGCAGAATGAGCTCCCTGCTCCTGCTGGCCACACCATTCCTGATCCAGGCCAGGAGCCATTGGCCTTCTTGGCCACCAGGGCACACTGCTGGCTCATGTTCAACCGGCTGTCACCAGCACCCCCAGGGCCCTTTCTGCCTGAGCACTGTCCAGCCACACTGTCCCCAGCTTGGAACGTTGTAGGAGACTTCTGTGGCCAAAATGTGGAACTCAGCTCTTGGACTGATTAAACTTCATGCTGCTGGACTCTGCCCATTCATCCAACTGATCTAAGTCTCTCTGCAGAGCTCTCCTTCCTTCCAGTAGACCAACACAAGCTCCCAGCTTAATGTCCTCTGCAAATTTACTCATGAAGGACTCGAGCCCTCACCCATGCCGTCTATAAAAACATTAAACAGAACTGGTCCCAGTACAGCCCTGAGGGACAGCACTGGTGCCTGGCTGCCAGCTGGATGCAGCACCATTCACCATCGCTCTCTGGCCCAGCCATGCAGCCAGTTCTGAGCCCAGCACAGAGTGCTCCTGTGCCAGCCATGGCTGCAGCTTCTCCAGGAGTGTGCTGTGGGAGACAGTGCCAAAGGTCTTGCTGGAGCCCAGACACACAACACCCACAGCCTTTCCTGCACCCACCAGGCGGTCACCTGCTCACAGAAGGAGCCCAGGTTGGTCAGACATGACCCACCCTTGGTAAAGCCCTGCTGGCTGGGTCTGATAGCCTGGCCATGCTGTGAGTGCTGTGTGATAGCACTCAGTATGAACTGCTCCATTATCTCACCTGCTACTGAGGCCAGGCTGACTGGCCTGGAATTACCAGGATCCTCCTTCCTACCTTTTTTGTACATGGGTATCACACTGGCCAGTGTCCAATCATCTGGAACCTCACAGTGAGCCACAACTCCTGATAAATGATGGAGAGAGGCTTGGCAAGCTCATCTGCCAGCTCCCTCATCACCCTGGCACGGACCCCATCTGGACCCAGGGATTTATAAATATCCAAGTGTCCCAGCAGTTCTCTGCTCACACATGGAGCAGGAAGGAAAACCACCACCCTTGTGGCCTTAGAGCACCTTGAAAGTGTCCTACAAGCAGTGCTGGGCCAGTGGTTGAGGCAGGGAGAGCAACACAGGAGCCCCAAGGGCCCTTTGGTTCACTTACAACAGCCCCAAACAACATCCTTGTTTTGGCTGCATCACAGTTTTGTTACAGTCCTGATGGTACTTTAATAGCTTAGGATTAAAAAAGTCTAAAAAGTTGTCAGGGATATGAAAATCAGCAGAGAGAGCACAAGAAATGTGTTTTATTTTGTGGTAGCAAACAGTGTTTTGTAGCTGCAAAGTACAGAAGCTATTGCAAAAAAAATGAGCTGTACTGAGTTGTGCTAAAGCAGAGATCTGCTGGTAAAGACACTGTGAAAGGAATCCAGTGCTTGAGGAAACCACTGAATTCATTGTTTTACAGATAAAATAAATCCAGACCAGGCAATTGGGACAATCCATTTCGGTTTTCCAAATAATACTCTGACTTCAACCCTTCTGCCCCTCAACAGAGTATTCAGAGGCAGTTCCACAAGGATAGTTAAGTGTTTAAATCTTACTCTAATTAAAGCTCATAGACTTTGCAGACACTTCAAACAAAGAAAAAAACAACAATATTGCAATCACCTTAATTTTTAAAGATTTGTTTCCAGGCATGTTCACTAAATCACAAATATCTCCTCTAAAGTGATTCAGCTTTAAACAGGAGACAGAAAGCATTATTCCCGTCTGACTACTTCCTTTAGCCCTGAAATATCTACTGAATAATGCTTTAGGCACTGTTTGGGAACAAATTCAAAAGACCCCAAGGAATTAGATGTGCAGAGTTGATACTGAGCTGACCTCTTCATCTACTTCAGAGCAAAGTTTCACTTGCTGTGAAATTGTATCTGAAACATGAAGAGATTTTGATCAATGTATTTCTAAAAAAAGTAACAGTGAAACTGTATTTAACAGTTACAGATAGGAAACTGTGAGACTACTCATGAAAATAAAAACTTGACAATATATAAAAATCTAAAGAAGGTGCATGGCAAATATTCCAATCGTACCTGAATCAGTGATTTTGCCACGGCTCAACACATCGAATGGCAGCTTAAATTCATCATCCGAGCATCTGTTAATACCCTACACAAATTTAAAAATTAGTTCCTTAAGAGTAGATTTGCAAAGAAGAATTATAAAAGCCAGAAAAAATCCCTACAGATGATGTGAAAATAGAATGTGTCATTAATTAAACAGCTGCCTACAATTTTCAAAGCCCAAGGTATTGGTAATGGCTTTGGAACTCACTTCTTACTTCCCAGTGGTTGATCAAACTGTTGGTGTCCTGCAGTTTGATTTATAGACTGCGGCCAAAGGGGAGCTTTCAATGCAGGGAACTCAGCAGCTCCTGCCTGTCTGGGCACTGGTGCATGGCAAAGGACTCAAGGAGAAAAATTACTTTTCTGAAGACTTCAGTAGTTGATATTTCTTTTTTGTTTTACTTCCAAGGGCACTTCTAAACCATATCTGATTATGTTTCAATATGAAAATACCCTTTTACAAGTTTTTGAAGTCACAGAAGTTCATCCTGTAAACAGCTAACTCATCTGATGTCAGAATATCTTGTTTGAATCTCAACATATTTCATAAGGAGCTTCGACATGAAAAAATAACTTGTTGAATTCTGATAACTCAGTGTGGGGACAGAACATTTTCACTGCACACCTGATCTGGTGAGACCAAGACACCAATGCCAGTGCGAGGATCTGAGTGGGGCCTGTGGGAATCCATAAAATCAGAGGGGTTTGGGAAAGCTGCAAAAGGCAGGCCTCAGAGACAGCAGAACTGTGATCAGAGCCAAGCAGCAGCCATGAGATAGGTCAGCAGAAAAATTATGCAAAAAGTAGAAAAGGACAAATAGAACAATGGTCTGTATATTAATGCTTGGCTTGAATAACTCCCTAAGCTACAGAAAAGTTTATCTAGCAAGGTATTAGGAAGTTCTAAGCTTAATAATGGAGCTCTGTGCATTGTGTTTCAAGGCTTACAAGCAGGTATTGTATTCAAAAAAGGCAAGCATTGTTTTAACCAAAGGTACCTGTGCTTATAGTGGTTGGATAGAACTGCTGTCAATATGCTTTTGCTTTGTGTGATTGGTCAAAAAACTTTTAAAGTAAGTTGTCACATTAAGTTCTTTGTCTGTTGCCTGGGATGTGAGCTGCTGGCATCTTCCCATTGTCATAACCAAGTAATGAGACTGATGCTGGAAAATAAAACAGCTCAAGGCAGTTCCTCAGCAGTTCCGTCCCATTAGTGATTTGTACACAGACTCCGGCCAGCGACAGAGCCCTGCTCGCTCTCTGGGCTGAATTACCCACAGCAAATGTGGACTTACAGCACAGAGCGGATGCTCCAGAAGATGATTCCCTTCAGTTTTGAGAGAACACAACAGCAAAAGTCTTTGAAATTCAAACCGAAGATGTCTGTGCATGTGCCACTCTAGGCATATGCACAGAAATTAGTCCAGTGCAGGAGCCGTCCCGGCCTATGCAGGGGCAGGTGTGTGTGTGTGTGTGTGTGTGTGTGTGTGCTCCAGCTCTGCCGGGACAAGGGGCAGGTGTGTGTGTGCTCCAGCCCGGGGCAAGGGGCAGGTGTGTTGTGTGTGTGCTCCAGCTCTGCTGAGGCAAGGGGCAGGTGTGTGTGCGCTCCAGCCCGGGGCAAGGGGCAGGTGTGCGTGTGCTCCAGCTCGGGGCCCTGCCGGGGTACTCCCCGGGCCCAGCACTGTCCCCGTGTCTCCGGGAAGGGCCCCTGCGCTTTCCCACCGTCCCCTCCTCAGCCGCGGCCTCCAGAGCAGCACAGCCCGAGGGGGCGGCCAGCGGGGGAAGGGGGGGGGGGGGGGGGGTGGTATGTGCCGCCCTCACCAGCCCCGGCCGAGCGCTCACCTGGGATCTGCCCGCAGACACCTGCCCAGCGCTCAGGCGCGGCGGCATGAACAATTTAAAGCGGTTTTCCTTCTCCATGGCTCCGATAAAAGGGCGGCCGGGGCGGCCCCAGCTCCCAGCGGCCGCTGAGGGCGGGCGCGAAGGGCGGGTAAGCGACAGCGGCCCCTCAGCGCGGGAGAGCTCTGAGGGGAAGGGGGAGTACCGGCTGCACAGGGAATAACTGGGGGAGCCCAGTCCTCCCGAGGGAAAAATGCGTGTTTTGTGATTGCCTTTTCGCAAATATTAAAATGAATATTATATGTGTTGTGTCAGAAAGTTATGCTGTATTAATTTTCTTAAGTAGTGTGTTAAATCTAGTTTTAGGGTATAACATAATGTTAAAATAAAAACTATGCTATGTGAGATATTTTTTTTAAAGAAAGGACTCGCAACGAGATAGCGGCCACAGGACACCTAAATCTTTCAGAGAAAGAGAATTTATTGCTCTCTTATCAGAAGAAACGAACTTCTTCCTGCCTGCTCAGCTATGAAGATGCCGTCAGGATTCAGAGGAAGAAGCTGACATTAATCAGACAGAATCCTGTGTTTGAATGGAATTTATGCATCGTGTATGAGAGGTATGAATATGCAACAAGCTATTGTTTTTAAGGGTTAACCCTCTGTTAATGTGTGTCCTTTTTCAGGCTTATGCTGCCCAGAAGAAGTTACCCAGACATCTGTAACTCTTTGTTTCTGTTATCTCATATTGTCCTAATTCAAATTGTCCAAATTATTAATACTCTAATTATAAAAGTATCTTACGTAGCATAGTTTCTATTTTAACATTATGTTATAACCTAAAACTAGATTTAACAGACTACTTAAGAAAATTAGTACAACATAACTTTCTAACACAACACATATAATATTCATTTTAATATTTGTGAAAAGCCAGTCATACAATATGCATTTTTCACACAGGTAATGCAGGCCCTGGAGCCATCTCCTGAAGCTGGCACAGCCCAGCAGATGGCATCGGTGAGGAGGGAGCTGCTGGGGGGCAGTTTGGAATAACTGTGCTGTCCTAGGGTGACATTAGGATGCTTGAATCCCCAGCTGTCTGTTCTGTTTATGCTGGATATTATGTTCTGTGCCTTCAAGCCTGGCTCTGAAGAGTGAAGTTTTGTTTTGGTTTTGCTATCAGCCGCTCCCCCATGGCTGGCAGGGCACAGAGACAGGGCAGTACATGGTGCTGCTTTGGCTTTTTGCTTGGCTTTTTGCTTTGCTCTTGCTTTTGTTTCTGCTCATTAGTTAGTTTAGCTAAGCAGTCTGAATTTTTCCATGGACTGTTTTCCTTTCCCTTTTTTGGAACCACTCAAACTGCTCCAGACTGGGCCCTGGGAACACCGAGAGTTTGCACCTTGTGGCTGCAGGAGCTACTCCTGCACCGGAGGGACTGATAACAGAGTGACCACTCCAAAGAAAGACTTTCTGAATTTGTCATCTTTTTCAGAGTGGTGAAAGAGTGTTGTCACCTGGTATTGTTCATTTTGTGTGCTGGGGGGTGCTGTGCTTGTTAAATAAACAGGTTCTTTCCACTTCTCCCCAAGGAATCCTTCCCGACCCGGTTGGGGAGAGGGGCTGTGTGGGTTTCCTTTCTGGAGGGGCCCCTTTGGAGGTTTTCTCCCAATTTGCCCTAAACCAGGACAAAATTTGGTGCCCAACGCATGGGGCTTGAGAGAGAGTGGAAAAACCCCTGGTCTGACTGCATTTTGGTTGCCATTACTCTGTGTTGGTATCAAGCAGTTAATGGCCATGTTTTCTGAATTCATAATGTCTCTTGGGGTGGAGGCTTGCATGCATTTCTGGTCCCCAGGTGCGGAGGATCATTAACAGGACATCACACAATGATCAATATGATCAAGTGAAGCCAATTTATTACAAAAAGCAAGCCATTTTTATACTGTTCTCTATTGTTCACACCTCAAGCTAATACGTGATTGGTTAAATCCTTTTTACACATGCATTTTGACATTTCAGTTAATTTTAGTTAGTCTTTCTTCTTCGTGCATCTTGCTGCAGGTTTTCTTGTGTGCCTTTGCATCTTGAACCGTCTGCTGCTGAGCATGTTCTTCTCCTTTTGTGTCCTTCAAGGGCATGGTGACCTTACTCAGTTTCTATGAAGGCTGGATTGTGCACATGTTGCATATGTCCATTGTCCTGCAAAAAACCCTCAGCACTCCTCCCAATGCTTTCTGGTCATTCAAGTGCCCTTCAGCTGACTGGTTTCATGCTTCAAGCTTCAGGGAATTGCCTAATATTTCTGAAGCTCAAATAAATATCATCTTAGTCAACATCTTAATTGTGTTTATATCTCACAGAATTACCTTTTCTTTTGTCTTTGTGTGAAACTGTTGCTGTACGGAAATCTCTGGGGGATGGTGGACATATGGTTTTGGGACATCCCAGAGCACTTGGACCTTGGCTCTGCACAGGAGAGCTCTTCATCCCCTTTCTCTCTTTTCCTCCCTCTGGGCATGGAGGGAGCTCCTGACTTCAGCATGTGACTCGTGTGTGCAAAGAGCAAATCTGGGCAGAATTGGGGCAGGGAGGGTTTGGGGAGACCTTGGGATCTGTGCTGGGCACAGAAGGTGTTTTCCATTGCTCTGAGGCTGTCTGCAGTGGAAAGTGGATTTAATATCCAGCAGAGGAATGACTTTTGCATTTGATGGAGCTGTGCCTTCCCTTGGCTTTGTTGGCTGACAAGAAATGAACATCCCTCTTTTTCTTGGGCAGCTCCTTCTCCAAGGAAAGCAGGTGGGAGTTGGAGCCAAGGAGCTGAAAGCTGCAGGTGCAGCCTGGGCTGGAGAGAGCTCAGATTTGCACAAGGCCGCTCTGAGTGCCAGGGCTTGGATGGGGGAAATGGTGGGGTGGGGGTAGGGACAGAGTCTGATTGGTTGTCAGCCATGAAGGGTCTTGATTTTCATATCTATTCAAACTGCATGAGGATGTACTTGGATTCAGTGTCAATTGAAGATTGCACATATCAATTTATTAACAGGGAATAAAACCTAAACGGGACCTAAGAAATCTTTTCTCACTGTTTTTTAAAATAGAATATATTCAGTTTGAATACACTTCTGAAATCTGCCTAATTAACCACAGAAGATTTGAAAACTGAAATCAAATTATCCCCAGAGGCTTGGCTTGTTTAAGTGTTCTGAATGTTATTGAGCCCTGGGACACTGAATTCCTGCTCTGAAGAGCTGAAGGCTTAACAAGCCTCTGGAGCAGGAAAATTCAGCAGCAGCCTCGAAGGTGCTGAGGATGTCAGCAGCCCCCACTGAGGCCATCCCTGCCCAGAGACCATGGGGGAATGGGCAGACAAGGAGAGCGTCCCTGGGGCTGGGGCAGCACAACTCAGAGGCACCAGCGGCTCCAGGTGGAAAATGGAGTGTGGAATGTGGCTGGGAGCTCAAAAGAACAAAACAGCCTTTACTGGGAACTTTAGAAAAATCAGAGAAACTTTGGCAAAAGGTTTAGTATGACATTCAATCAAAAAAAACCAATTCTCAAAGCACTGACTTAGCCCATTCACCTTCACAAACTCTTAGCTTGATCAATTTTAAGTTACTCAAATTTTACAAGAAGTGTGAATTAAAAAGAGAGAAAGACAAAAAAGATACAGAGAAGCACACACATAGCTACCAACTCCTGGATTCCAGCAGTGTTCAGATAGAAATTCCAAGAGGAGGTAGGGTCAAGATGTGTGCTTGCCTTGTGGTCAGCCTTAAATACCCCTTGGTCTGCCTGGGCCCTTCCCACAGATGGGACTTGGGCTCATTTGGTCCCTCAGGAGCTGGGCTGGGGCTGCAGAGGTGGCTGTGGAGCATTGCCTGTGCTGCGCCAGGGACTGGCAGCCACTGCTGGGCTGGGATAGAGGCTCTGGGGGGATTGGGGTTCCAGGGCAGGGCAGGGCTGGGCTTACAGGGCAGGGCAAGGCTGGACCTGCCCCTTCCTCCCCCTCACACTAAATGTTTCAAGCCAACAATCTCCTCCAGTCTGTCACTACAGGGAATGCTGGAAGTGAAATCCCATTTGTGGCCATGGGCACCTGGTTCAGAAGGACAGTTCTTTTCCATAGGAAGGAAAGCACAGAGCTCCAAGGTTTGGAAGGCAGGTGAGAACCTCGGTAGGCCAAGGCCAGCCAGACGTGTCAGGAATGGCAGGTTTTTTTTTTGGGAGCAGTCTTTGAATTTAGGGAATTTTGGGGGTGGAAACCAAATCTTGGCCATGGGCACCTGGAGAGGCAGGACAGTTCTTTCCCATGGGAAGGAGAGCATGGACCCTCCCTCAGTGTTTTGGGGACAGATGAGAAGTGACTATTGTGAAACCACTGCCAGCCAGACTTGTCCTGGCAATATTCTTATGGAAACAATCTCGGGATATAAGGAAATTTGGAGGTGAAATCCCAATTCTGGCAATGGGTGCCTGGAGCAGGACAGTTCTTTTGCATTGGGAAGGAAAGCACAGAGCCCCAGTGTTTCAGCAGCAGATGAGAAGTAACCCTCAACATACACAGTTCAGCTGGACCAGTCAGGCAGTCCATGGGAGGCCAAACCAGCCAGAGCTGTTCTGTGTTCCCTTGGTTTTATGGGGCTCCATAATGTCACAATGGTGCCTTGGATCCATGGGGCCCCACAGTGTCATCATGGTGACTTGATTCCATGGTTTCCAGCAGTGTCACAATGGCCCCCTGATTACAAGAAGACCTGCAGTGCCACAATGGCCCCTAGGTTCCGTGGGGTCCCACAATGTCACAGTGGCCCTAGGTTCCATAAGGCCCCACAGTGTCACAATGGTCCCAAGGATTCCATGAGCCCTTGCAGTGTCACAATGGTCCCAAGGATTCCATGAGCCCTTGCAGTGTCACAATGGTCTCCATGGTTCCACAGGCCCCAAATGTCATGAGACTCCTCTGTTCCATGAGGTCTGCAATGTCACAATGGACCTTTGTACCCTGAGGCTTTGCTGTGTCATAATGGTCTCCTCTGGTATTACCGTGCCTGAGTGGGTCGCAGCTGGTGAGAGAGAGAGATGGTGAATCTTGTTTCTTGAATCAGAAGGCTTGATTTATTAATATAAGATATTATATATAATACATTATTACTATACTAATAGAATAAGGAGAGAGGTTTGCAGAGCAGCTAGGCTAGGCTAAGAATAGAAAGAAAGAATCTAAAACAAAGTTGTGTCCAAGGACTCAGTCCCTAGCTTGTTCCTTGTGATTGGCCCTTAATTATAAACATGGGAAAATGAACCAATCACCAATCAAAATAGGTGCCCCTGTTGCATTCCCCAGCAGCTGATAATAATTGTTTACCTTGTCTTCTTGTTGCCCGATTGATAAATGACACAAAACTCGGATAAGTTTTGTGGGTGCTTTATTAAGGGCCCGGGGAACTGGGGGACTCACGTCCCAAAGTCCGAGCCCCCAAATTCGCATATGGGTGCTTCCCTCTTATACATGCGATTCACAACAAAGTTTCCAAGAAACAGTTCCCTGTTCCCCTTGCCTAGTCTCTAAAAAAACAGTCCTCCGTTCCCCTTGCCTGGTCACAGACCCCTTGTGATACATTCCTTGGTTCACAAACAAGGTCATCAATCCTCTGCTTATCTTATTCTAAGAGCATTGTATGCTGCCTCTAGACAGGTTAGCATTCTTACCTTCTTGCACTAGTTTAATTATTTATTAAATCTCTAAGACTACCTGCTAGGTAACACACAAAACCCAACACACTTTCAACGGCTACAAAACTACTTTTTAACAAACCAGTTCACACACAACTCACTATAATTAAATATTTTGCTAAATTTCATTTCTTTTCCAACATTTCCTCCCTTTTGAGCATCCTTCAGTCCCGCTGCAAGGATGCTCAATCAACAGTAACATCTTCATAACGAGGTGGGGAGTGTTCTTCATTCTGCCGCCCACAGGTCATCGCCTTCAGCAACCGGAGAGATCGCCTCTTTTCCTTTTCGATCACACCTAAGAGGCATCTATATACAATCCATATAGTCACTAAAAATACTAAAAACATTAGTACATACTGTATAGCAGACGTAATCCAGCCAGACAGGTGAAGCCCCAAAGAATCAAATACTGCTCCTATCCAATTATGCTGTGCTTCTCTTTCAATTTCCTTGGTTTTTGTTTCCACTTCTGCCAGTTGAGAAATATCTTTCTCAACTTCAAGTGCAACATTTGGAATGTGTACACAGCAATGATCTATTCTCCTACTCAGGTAACCACAAACTCCATGTTCCTTTAACAGTTGCAAATCCAATGCCATTCTGTTTTGTAGGGTCATTCTTGATGTAGCTTGCAATTGCAAATTTAGATCTTTAAATCCCTTCTTAGTAGCTGCTGCCAACCTTTCTGTCTGTCCTAACAAATTGTTGAGCATTTCCCTGTTTCGATATGTCGCTACCGGAGGGAATAATGACTCTAATATACATCCAAATTGCACTCCTGAGCCAGGTTCATGCCACTGCTCCTCTAGGGATTCTTCCCTCTTTCTGAGTCCTTTCCTTTGGATCAATCTATTCTGTTTCCAGTATGGACACAATATGGGAACCCCTAGGGTGATTTGTGTTACTGATCCATCTAGAGGTAAATGTGTGGTCCACTGTCCGTGTCCCAACACCCAGACTAGATTTCCAGGGCTATGCACAGTAGTATATCTACAATCTATAGGCCCATCCATGGACTCTCTGCTAACCGTGTGATCATACCCCCTACACTCGCATCCCCACTTTAATGCCATTTTCACCGGTACCAATCCGATTCGGTCTTCTGGTGTATCACATGTAAAAACCTCAGTACAATTCCAATCCTCTTTCTGCGGTCTGAACTCTCGGGAAGATGTAGACGTGATAAGGGCCCTATAATGTGACTGATTCTTTACTCCTGACCATTGGATGCACCATTGTACTTCCCCAAGGTAATTATAGTGTTCCAAAACACTAGGTCCCCATAATGTCTTCCAACTATTCCAGGTGTCAAAATTCTGTGTGACATTCTGACAACTCATCTCGTTTTGTTGGGATTTCGTTCTTATTCGTACTGTATTGCATGGCTCATCTATTGGGGTTGCAATTAAACACCTCCTGGTATTTTGAATCCAACCATAATGATTGGATTTCTTTTCACATTCCTCTTTAGTCATAGCCCGAGTGGTCATACACAAATCCCTCCATACATCTACTGGTTTGGGAACTGACTGGCAGGACCATGAAACATTCTTGAATGTTTCAGGCATTTTGGTTACTGGTATTATTCCCCAGGGAATTGGTTCACCTGCAGCCTGTGGTAATGGCAGGCAAGCTGTTATTTTAGTCACATTCTGCATGATCCCAAAATCTCTGATTAATCCTACCACTAAATTTTCCTGCTCAGTATTTCGTTCTATTGTATCATTAACCTCCCGTCTACACCTACCGTGTCTCTGTAAGGATAACATCATTCTGTCATGCCTCCACCATGCATTTCCTATTCTAGGATTAGTGACACTCGACCACCCACAACCTTTGCCTTCCTTCCCCCACCAATTGGTCCCGTCCTCTATTCTGTCCCAGGTCAGTTCCCTATTTTGCTTCCACCATTTGACCCAAAGGTTCCTTTGATATCTTGATCTTACTAGGAAGGAACAATTTATTCTGAGAGGTGGCCCATCTCACATGTCCACTGCCATTGATACTGGATTAACCTTTATGTTTTCAGCACGATCCCCTGTCCATGGCAAAACCCTCATACTCACTCTTTTGTAATCAAAACTATCCCGTATTTTGACCAAGCATGTATATTCTCCCGTATCGTTTGTGGTTACCTTGGTAAGATTCAGTACCGTGTTTCCTTGTTGTTTATCCTGATCCCAACCGACTCCTATCTTGCCTTGGCTTCTTTCAGCCCCCCGTTGCCATATTGCAATAACTTCACCGGCCTCAACTTTCTGGCTGTCAAAGATAACACAAGTTAATTGAACATCCATCCCTTCCATGACTGTAACCTTTGTTTCTTCAACCTGTACAAGAGTAGACCCTTGAACGGGTAATAGTCTCATGATCACTAGCAGTAATATAATTAAGAAGGCGGCTTTGTGCGGAAGATCATCCGGGTTGGAGACACTATCTGGGTTTCCCACTGGAACGGTGCCTTCTTTACCCTGGTGTAATGGATCCAAGCATCCATCCCCTGGACCTTCACCGCTGTGTAGGTCGTCATCATCACCTGGTGAGGTCCGCTCCATGATTCCCGTAGCGGATCCGTGATCCACTTCTTGACGTACACCTGGTCCCCAGGCTGGATGTCGTGGACAGAATTCTCCAGCGTGAGTGGTCTATTCCACTGTAACGTATTTCTTAAAGAATTCAAGATCTTATTAAGTGACATAACATACTCTGCAATCGCCTGGTCCCCACTTACATGTACCTCCCCTTTTAATACAGTTGCATGATATGGTTTGCCATATAATATCTCATATGGACTTACGCCTACCTTTTCCCTTGGTTTAATTCGAATCCTGAGTAGGGCCAAAGGCAAAGCTTGAGGCCAGTGCAGTTTAGCTTCCTGGCAAATCTTTTTGATTTGTCCTTTCAGGGTTTGATTCATCCTTTCCACCTGCCCACTAGACTGAGGTCTCCAGGGGGTATGCAAATTCCAGGTTATATCTAACATTCGTGCTAATTCCTGCACTACCCCGGCTATAAAATGCGGACCCCTATCTGATGACAATCCTAAAGGTACTCCAAATCTTGGTATTATTTCTTTTAACAAGGTTTTTACCACCTCCTTAGCCTGATTAGTTCTACATGGAAAAGCTTCTGGCCACCCTGAGAATGTACATACGTACACTAACAAGTATCTGTATCCCTGTGCCCTAGGCAATTCGGAAAAATCAACTTGCCAGTAATCTCCTGGTTGTGGCCCGACTTGCAACTTTCCCATTTGTATTTGTCTCCTAACTACTGGATTATTTTTCAAACATACTGGGCACATTGCATTAACTCTTTTTGCCATTGTTAACATCCGATTAGAGATTATCTCATTCTTCAAAAATTTTACCAATACTTCTGCCCCCCAATGACATTTATTATGTTCTGATTCCAAAATAAATTTCATTATGCGGGTAGGTACCACTATTTGTCCCATTGGTGTAACGTACCACCCAAGTTGATTCTTCTGTGCCCCTAGCAAGTTTATTAGTTTTCCATCTTCTATTGAATATTTGGGCTCCTGATTCAGGTATGGGGTAGCCGGATTTGTTCTTACCGGTACCAATGCCATTTGAGTCCATACTTCCCGTGCCACTTGCCGAGCTGTAACATCAGCAAATCGATTTCCTCTGTAAACATCTCCTTCCGCAGTCTGATGTCCTCTAACATGCATTACTGCAACTGCTTTCGGACTGTGTACCGCATCCAGTAGCTGTAGCACTTCTTCCCGGTGCTTGATGTTGGTTCCCTGTAAATTCAAAAGCCCCCTTTCCTTCCATAACGCCCCATGTACATGAACCACACCAAAGGCATATTTAGAATCTGTCCAGATATTAACCCTTTTGTCCTTGCTCAAATACAGGGCTCTGGTGAGTCCAATCACTTCTGCCTTCTGGGCCAAAGTTCCAGGTAACAAAGCCTTTGCCTCTATTACCTGATCCAATGTTACCACTGCATACCCGGCATAGCGAGTCCCATTCTCGACAAAACTGGATCCATCAGTGTATAGTTCCCATTCAGGTTCTTCCAATGGTTCATCCTTTAGGTCGGGTCTGCTGGAATATACTTGTTCAATTACCTCTACGCAATCGTGCACCAGTCCCCCAGCCTCCTGGTCACTGCGTAAAAACTCTGCTGGATTAACATGATTAGTAGTCCTTATTTCAATATCGTCCTGTTCTCTCAGGATGGCCTGGTATTGCAACATTCGACTGGATGATAGCCAGTGACCCCCCTTTTGCTCCAAAACGGCCATGATCATATGGGGAACAAACACTTTCATTTTTGCCCCCAAAGTCAATTTCCAGGCCTCTTGAAAAAGAATTATTGTTGCCGCCACGCTCGTAAACACGAGGGCCACCCGGAACTTACCGAATCCAGTTGTTTAGAGAAGTATCCCACTGGCCTCTTCCAGGATCCCACCTTCTGGGTGAGGACCCCCAATGCCAGTTTTTGCCTCTCATTCACGTACAACTGGAATTCCTTGGTCACGTCAGGGAGTCCTAGGGCTGGGGCCTCCTTTAGTGCCTGCTTCAATTCCTGGAAGGCCTTCTTTTGCTGTGTCGTCCACTCCAACCGATGCTGCTTCAAGGCCTCATATAGTGGCTTGGCTAGGAGACCGAAATTCATGACCCACAGTCGACACCATCCCACCATTCCTAGAAAAGATCTCAATTCCTGATGGTTACGAGGCAAAGGAATAGCACATATTGCCTCTATTCGGTTTACTCCCAAACGTCTCTGCCCTTGTGTGATCTCACAACCGAGGTAAATAACGCTATTTTTGACCAATTGAGCTTTTTCCTTAGAAACCCGATACCCTGCTTGGCCAAGCATGTTGAGTAATTTAATTGTTAATTCCACGCACATTTCCCTTTCCTTAGTAGCCAGAAAAATGTCGTCCACGTACTGCAGGACTACATACAAGGATGGGGATATTGTTACCTGGGTTATCTTCCATTCCTCCAGCTCCTTGGCCAGTTGGTTTCCAAAAATAGTAGGGGAGCATTTAAATCCCTGTGGGAGTCTCGTCCACATAAGCTGCTTCTTTCTCCCAAAATCAGGACTCTCCCACTCGAAAGCAAAATATTTCCTACTCTCTATTGCCAGTGGGATGCAGAAGAAGGCATCTTTAAGGTCAATCACTGAGAACCATTTAAACTCCTCTGATACAGATGTTAACAAAGTATAAGGATTAGCAACAACTGGATGTATGTCTTTCACTATTTCATTAATAGCCCTTAAGTCCTGTACCAAACGGTACTTACCATTAGGTTTCTTTACTGGAAAAATTGGAGTATTATACTCCGATTCACATTCCTGTAATATTCCTTGAGCCAAAAATTGTTTAATTAATGGGGCTACTCCCCTCCTTGCCTCAAGCTTCAAGGGGTATTGCTTTACCCTCACTGGTCGGGCCCCTTCCTTTAGTTCCACCTTTACTGGCTGTGCAGCTTTAGATTTTCCAGGGACCCCTGACTCCCATACCCAGGGTACTACAGCCTGCTCAATTTCTTCTGGAATAGGAGAGGCATCCACTTCCTTGATCACAAAAATGCCTGCTATTTGTTCCTCAGGTATTTCCAATTTCACCCTTCCCCCTTCAAATATTATTTTCACATTAAGTCGGGACAACAGGTCTCTGCCAAGAAGGGGTGTGGGGCAGTTTGGCATATACAAAAATTGGTGATCTAATTCCTTCCCCCCAAACCTAAGATTTAAAGGTTGTAAAAATGGTTGTTCCTCTAGCTTCCCTGTTGCCCCCACCACCTGTACCGTTGTGTCACTCAAAGGTCCCAATCGTCTATTGAGTACAGAATAAGTAGCTCCAGTGTCTACCATAAATTCTTGATCCTTTCCATCTATTTCTAAAACTACCCTTAAATCCTTTTCTAGTCAGCTTTGATTCTGATAGTTTCCCAAAACTAGTGCTTGAGCGACTTCTGCTGGTCCTCCTGTGAATCCTCCCACAGGGGCATTTCCCATTGGGGCTGTCCTTAATCCCATGTTTCCCATGCCCATACCTCCTCTAACCGGGCATTCATTTTTCCAGTGTCCCAATTGTCGGCAAAAGGCACACTGGTTTGGATCCAACCTCCCCATGTTAGGTGCAAACCCAAATCCTCCCCGACCTCTTGGCAACCCCCTCTGTCCGTGATTAGCTCCTCCCCGACCTCGACCCCTAATGGGTCTTCCTCCTGCCCCTGCCTGTTGCATTACAGCCAGAATACTAGCTTGTTGTCTTTTTGCAGTTTCTTTTTCCCTGTTGTTGTATACCTTCCACGCTACCTCCAGCATTTTATCCAAACTTCTAGTATCCTCTCCTTCCAGCTTTTGTAACTTTTTCCTAATATCCTCTTGTGATTGCCCCATAAACAACAATGCCAATTGAAGTTTTCCTGATTGATCCTCTACATCTAAATTAGTAAACTTCCGAGCCATGTCTTTTAATCGTTCCAAAAAGGCAGACGGAGACTCATTCTTGTCCTGCTTGACCGAATACAACTTAGACCAGTTCATAGTCTTAGGTATTCCTGTCCTAATTCCTTCCACCAACAATTCCTGATATCGTTTTACAGCCCTTATTCCTCCCGTAGAGTTTGGGTCCCACTTAGGTTCCTCACTTGGTACCAATTCATCAACTGTCTCATTTAGTTGTCTCAACCGAATTTCCTCACGAGCCTTTTCTCTAGTGGCTCTAATAACCATTTCCTTTTCCGTGGAATCCATTATAGTATCTAATAATACCTGTAAATCATTCCAGTCCGGATTCTGAGTCTTTATTACCATTTTAACCACCCTTGCCACCCTTTCAGGATCCTCCCGATAACTCCCTGCTGATTGCTTCCATATTACCAAATCCCCGACGGAGAAAGGCACCTTTGTAAGTATCCTTTCTCCCTGTGGTCCCACAGCTTCCCTCAACGGCGCAATTAACTGTGGCCTCTTTTGCCCCTTCCTTCCCTTGCAAGTCCGCCCTGCTAACGGAGTTCTTTTAACACTCTCATTCTTTTCACCATCACCACCATCACTATCACTCTCACTAGATCCCGTTTTTATAGCTATATCCGCAGGGGGAGCAGGCAGCACATTAGGAGCAACCGAAACCCTTGGAGGTGCTATACAATAAGACAAATCTTCCTCGATTGAAGGATACAAATTACGCTCCTTTCTTTCTTTACATCCCACACACTCCCTTTCATCATTCACTTCTAAAACCAAAATACCACATTCCTTTTGCCATTCCTCTTTCCGATATAAAACGAAAAACAAATCCAAATATGGTATTTCATCCCATTTCTCATTTCTCCTTAAAAATTGCATCAAAGATTCCATTATCCCCAATTCCAGTGTACCATTCACTGGCCATCCCGCTTCCCCAATCTCATATTCAGGCCACCAATGATTACAATAATCTATCATTTTGCTTTTATCCAATTCTTGATAATACCCCTCACTTTTCCACCGTTTCAATATACAACCTAATGGTGTATTTCCAGGTATTTTACCACTGGCTTGCACTAAGGTTTTAAAAGTTTAAAAGACATCATATTACAACCTTTAATTCCACTATTAATCCCAATAAACCAATATACCTTAAAACAATATACCTTCTCGCCGTCCTTCCCTAAAACAAACAGGAGGCGAGTTCCGGTCCTGCGTTCTTAGACGTCTTATGGCCGGAGCCTAGGCTTTTTTACCAACCACCAAATCCAAATCCAATTATCACCTTTTTCCAATATAAAGCACCTTCGGGCTTACCTTGGCAGTTGTCCAACAGGCGCGGGGTGTCGGTCACGACCAATTACTCCCCGAGAAGTGCTCGGTGCCGGCTTGGAGTGGATCGGGACGCGAACCGCCCCAGCAGCCCTTGGAGTCCTGCCGCGGTCACCAGAAAACTGTTGCCCGATTGATAAATGACACAAAACTCGGATAAGTTTTGTGGGTGCTTTATTAAGGGCCCGGGGAACTGGGGGACTCACGTCCCAAAGTCTGAGCCCCCAAATTCGCGTATGGGTGCTTCCCTCTTATACATGCGATTCACAACAAAGTTTCCAAGAAACAGTTCCCTGTTCCCCTTGCCTAGTCTCTAAAAAAACAGTCCTCCGTTCCCCTTGCCTGGTCACAGACCCCTTGTGATACATTCCTTGGTTCACAAACAAGGTCATCAATCCTCTGCTTATCTTATTCTAAGAGCATTGTATGCTGCCTCTAGACAGGTTAGCATTCTTACCTTCTTGCACTAGTTTAATTATTTATTAAATCTCTAAGACTACCTGCTAGGTAACACACAAAACCCAACACACTTTCAACGGCTACAAAACTACTTTTTAACAAACCAGTTCACACACAACTCACTATAATTAAATATTTTGCTAAATTTCATTTCTTTTCCAACATTCTGAGGCCTCCAGAAGATGCAGAAATCCGAAAGAAAGAATTTCTAGGGAGAAATGTCTGCGACACTCTGGCTTCACAGTGTCACAATGGACCACTGATGACATGAGGCCATTCTGTGTTGCCCTGGAGCTTTAGTTCCATGCAGCCCTGCAGTGTCACAAAGGCCTCTTGATTTCATGAGGCACCACAGTATCACAATGGTCCTCCCAGGGCCACCATGAGAAGGTCCATAGTATCACAATGGACTTCCTCATGGTCTCACTGGTTCTATGAGGCCTCATTGTGTCCCAATGGTTTGCTAATTCCACGGGGCATCATAGTGTCACAATGGTCTCCATGTTTACATGAGGCCCAGCAATGTCACAGTGCTCTCCATGATTCCATGGTGCCCCACAGTGTCACAATGGTCCCTTGATGTCACAGGGCTCCACAGTGTTACACTGGCTCTTTGGTCTGACAGGGCCCCACAGTGTCGCAATGGTCCCTTGGTCTCACAGGGCCCCACAGTGTCACAGTGGTCCCTTGGTCTCACAGGACCCCACAGTGTCACAATGGTCCCTTGGTTCCATGGCCCTGTGCTGCTCATTCCCCCCTCCCCTTCTCAGGCCGCCCTGCCAGCTGAGAAATGCTTCTTGGGCCTGGGCCTTAGCCAACAGCTCCTGGGCTCAGCTCCTCTGCAGCTCATCACAAACACTGTCTGCTCCAGGCACTGCTGCTGCCCAACCAGCTCCTGGTTTCTGTAGGAGCAGCCCTGGGAACTGTTTTTGTTCCCTCAGTGGCACAACATCCCTGTTCTCACACTGCCAAAGAAAGCTGTTGGTGCCAAGTGCGGCCAGGATGAGCCATCGCTGGGACTGCAGCCCCTCTCTTGGGGCCCTGCAAACAGCGCTCCAAAAGGAGCCCTTGGAGCTCTCCTGGGCCAGCGACTCCCTCTGAGTGGGGCCTCTCCCAGCTGGGAACTCTCCCGTTTGCTGCACTCGGGGATCCTGAACAACGACGGAGCCTGGGCTGATCCCCCCACTCCTCCAGGCTCAACCCTTTGCCCTTTGCTGGGGAGATGCCAAAGGATCCACAGGGAGCATTTCCTGCCCTCAGGGGAATTTCTCACAGGTGCCTTGCCTTGACTCTTTGTGTCTGTGTGTGCACAGGAGTGCCTGTGCTGGGGAAATGTGGCAGAAATGCTGCTCTCTGAGGGGTTGGAGTGCTTTGGATAGCTGAGTCAGTCAGATATCCAGGTATCAGTAAGTAAGGTTTTGTCACAAGCTCTAAGCTAAGTTAAATGCTGCTAAGAGCCGTTCTTTTGCTAAGATATAAAGTTTATTTTAAGTTATTACCTAATTTTTTAAAGTGGTATTCCTGTTTTAAAATGTTAAGTCACAAGTTATAAGTTAGGTTAAATACTGTTAAGTAGCATTCTTCTGCCAAATTGTGAAGTTGAAGGTATCACTTAAGGTTAAGGTGTAAGTTAAATTCTGTTAGGTTTGAGCTCTATTAAGCTTTTAGGCTGTATCCCTTTTATCCTTGCCTTCACTGTGCTTGTGTCATAGACACACACAGGGACAGTTCTCAGCTCATTTCTGGTTTGATTGCCTGGACTTGGTTTGGTTTTGTTGTTACTTTGTTTCCTTGCTGTGCCTGAACTGTCCAGTCAGGAGCAGAGTGACTCTTGCCAAGGAAATCTGTGCTGTGTCCCTTAATATTAAATCTGATTTTTGCTGATCCCTTGCTGGGGATTTTTTCCAGCGCTCTCAAGCCCTTGTTCGTAACAGGGTGAAAGAGTCCTGTCCCAGGCTCTGGCCCTGGGGGACACGGGGACGCTGCCGGAGGGTCCCTGTCCCCCTGTGCCACCCCCAGGGCCCCGGCCCCCCGTCCCCATGTCAGGATCTGGGGTCGATCTCATGGAACATCCTCTGGGGGAGGCTGCAGGGGCAGGGGGACCCAGGGGGACAGGGGACCCAAATGTGCACGAGCAGGGTTGGACTGATCTTGAGGGGAACTGTGAGGGGGGCCGGGGCAGAGTGACCTCCCCAGTGACCTCACACAGCCCCTGTGAGGTCACACTGTCCCTTATGAGCCACAAAGCCATCTGTGATGTCACACGGCCCCTGTGATGTCACACAGCCCCTGTGACATCACACTGCCCCTTATGATGCCACACACCTCTTCTGCAATGTCACATAGACACCAATGATGTCACAGCCCACTCTGGGATGTCACACATCACGCTTGTGATGCCACAGAACCAAATCTGGGATGTCACCCTGGAATGCAATGCAGCTGCACTGTGATGTCACAGAAAACACTGTGATGTCAAAAAGGCACCCAGTGATGTCACTGTCTGTTCTGTGTTGTCACAGCCTGCTCTGTGATGTTACACAGCCACCCAGTGATGTCACAACCACCTCTCTGATGTCACAGAGTCACCCTCTATGATGGCAGGATCTGCTCTATGGCCTCACACCCTACTCTTTATTGTCACAGGCAGCTGTGTGATGTCAAAACAGTCTCAGTGATGTCAAAAAACCCTCTCTGCAATGTCATACTGCCACTCTGTAATGTCACAGCACACACTCGGCCCTCACAGCCAGCTCTATGATGTCATACAGCCATGCCTTGATGTCACAGACTGCTCTGTGATGTCACACAGTCCCCTCTATGATGCTGTAGCTGCTCAGTGACCTCACACAACAAACTCTGTGATGTCATAGCCCAATCTGTGACCTCACACAGCCCACTCTGTGCTGTCACACAGCCTCTTGCTGACATCACAGCTGCTCTGTGCCTCTATGACACAGCCCCAGAGGTGCTGCTGTGACACAGCCCCCTCTGGGACATGCCACAGCCCCTGCCAGTGCAGAGGCCCTGTGAGCTCTGTCTGTGCCCTGCTGGTGTCCCTGAGGGGCCCTGGCAGTGCCCCAGCCCTGCTGGGCTGTGCACAGGAGCTGCTCCTGGCCAGAGCTGTCTCTCTGCAGCGCTGCCCTTGCCAGGAGCTGCCTCTGGGCCAGGAGCCCGGCCCAGCTCAGCAGCACAGACACAGCACAGGGACTTTAATGAGCCTCTGGGGCTTTGGTGTTCTTTGCTTCAGACCCATCCCCCAGAATGTGCTCAAAGAACTTCGCAGGGACTCAAAAAGAGGGGGAAACACTGAAGTTTCTCATACTATAAATAGATCCTTCTGAGGGACAGGACTGAGAAAATGTGCCCAGGTTCCAGGTAGAGCAGAACACAGGTGGAAGTGATGACAGGTGGGGACGAGCGACGGAAAGGTGTCTCTGGTGCTGGACAAAGCTGCGTCTCTGTCCCTGCAGGCTGTCGGCATCCCCTGGCTGCCCCACCTGGCTGGACCCTTCCTTTGCTGACAGCTCTGCCTCCTGCCTGCCTCTGCCTGCCCACACAAAGCCTTTGGCTGCTCCAGGCTCCTGCTGGGGAAGTGCTGCACCACAGCCCTGCCCTGCCAGGGAAATTCCTTTCTCCTGGTGCCAGTCTGGGCCTCCCCAGCTACCATTGGTGCTATTATGTCTTCTTCAGGCCCATTCCCACTATGAAGAAAAAGCTCCAGACTCTCTGAAACCACCCTTCCATCCCTCCCAGGCTATTCCCATTTAGTCATCAATCTCTACCCCACTGACACCAGAGCTATTAACCTCTCCCTGATGCTTATCTGATGAGGCCTCCAAACCCCATCTTGAGAGATTTTTGTGTCCTCTCCCAGGTCTGTGAAAATGGAGAAGCAGTGGTTAAAGGATTTTTCTCCTAAATCTTGCAGTGACAGAACAAGGGTCAATATCTTTAAAATGAATGAGTGTGGATTTACATTTGATATAAGGAGGAAATCTTTTATAGTTATGAGAAAGGCACAAAGCTGCAAGAGTATTTCCAGAGAAGTGGATGCCCAATCCCAGGAATTGTCCAAGATCAGGATGTTTGTGCAGCCTGACCCAGTGAAATCCTCTCATCCTCAGGGACAGAATTCCTGTAGTGTGGGTTCTCTGATGTGCTGGGTGCCCTCACAGCGCTTCTTGCCAGAATGTCTGCTGAGGGCAGCCAGGCTGCTGCAGGGGCAGTGACCTCACAGCCATCGCCATGGCAGCCCTGTCCCCTGGGCCTGGCTCTGCCCTTTCCTCTGCCCCTGCCTTGGCTCTGCTGCCATGAAGAGTTTTGTCATTAATATCTTGTCCCCAAGGTGCTGGGGCCAGTGGCTTCCCAGTCAGGCTCCTGGGGCAGAAGTGGCTTTTCAGAGCCCAGCCAGGAATGAGCCCTGAGGCAGCAGCTCTGCAGTGGTGGCACCAGGCTGGGCTGCCAAGGGAGGCTTCTGGCCATGGCCTGCAAGCAGCTGCTGCTGCTGCCAAGGTGCCTTTGGTGCCTCAGACTCTCCCTGGCACAGCTCCCAGCACGGCACTCTGCCCTTGTGCCTGAGCCCTTCCCTGTGCTGGGGCTGGCCTGGGGCTTTGCCTGCAGCAGGACCTGCCCTGCTCATGGCACAGGAAAGGCAGTTCCTGCTGCAGCAGGAGGCTCTGCCTGCAATGGGCTCCAACAACTCCAGCAAGGCCCTGTTGACTTCAAAACTGCTTCTGAGAGTACTTTATTATAATAATTGTTATAGCTCCTGAACTGTGGAGTAAATAATTCTGGTAAAGATCTTTCTGTCCAATCATGATCAGAATCAGCTAGAGCCATATTTATATAAATTTATCTGGGATTCCATGATTAATCCTGTGGGACAAATTGGGTTAAAGTTGAATTCCACCTGTCAAATATTTTACATATAAACCTTTGAAAAATTCTGGGGCTAGGATTGGATCCAGCCACTCCCAGTCTCCTCTCTTAGAAGGAATTGTAGAAGTCTGGGGGCCCTGCAGGGTTTTGAGGATCCATGGCAGCTGTTGGGTGTATTTTCTCCATGTCATGACTCAGCAGGAGTTTCTCCAATAAAGAAATAAAGCTTTTGCCTGAAGCTCCCATTGTGCCCATGACCGGAACCCCTGTGAGTGTCTGAGACATCCCGGCTCTTTGGCAGCCTGGGGACTCCTGGGATGTCACTGGGGAGCCTCCGTGAGTGCCTGTGACAGATCGGTGCCTTTGCAGCACAAGGTGCCCTGGGATGTCACCATGGAATGGCTGTGACTGCCTCTGGCCACAGGGCTCTTTACCATCCCAGAAAGACCTGGGAGGTGTCCATGGAGCCCCTGTCTGTGCCTGTGACATTCCAGCCCTGGAACAGCCTGGGGACTCTTGGAAAGTCCCCATGGAATCCCTCTGAGGGTCTGTGACAAATCTGATCCTTAGCAGGCAACCATCACTGGGACCCTGTTGCTATGGTCAGTTTCCATGGCAACTATCACCAGACATTTATTGCTATGGTCAGAATCCATGGCAACCATCACCGTGACCCTGTTGCTATGGTCAGTTTCCATGGCAACCATCACCAGCCGCCTGTTTCTATGGTCATTCCCTTGCCAGCTCCATGAAGACCCCATGCCAGGGGTGGTTGCCATGGACACCAGCTCAGGCCTGCAGATGAGCCCATTGCCATGGCAACCATTGGCATCCCCATCCCCAAGCTCATGGGATCCCAGAACCACAGAATTGGCTGAGCTGGGAGAGACCCATCAGGATCCTCCAGAGGGAAGAGGTTCCCACAGCCCCAGCCAGGGACCCGCTCCCAAGGCTGTTGCCATGGCCACCAGGGCTGCGACCAGCTGGGATGCTCGCTTTCCACGGGCCGGGGCTCAGGAATGGGATTCCCCAATTTCCTGCTCCAGCTAAAATTGCACTGCCCTCGCTGCCCTCCCACCTCCCATGGAAAGCGTAAAAGGCAAAGATCCCAGGCTGGGATAAGAACAATTTATTTGGAACAGAAACAAAATAAGAAACAAATAGATCAGAAACAATATTGGTAACAAAAGTGATAAATAAAATTGTTTACAAGGAAAACTTAAACGCAACTCACTGGGTCTGCCTGGCCACAATTTCCCCTGTCTGGAAAGAACACCCTTCGACTCAGGAAGAGAGAGAGAGAGAGAGACCGTTTCTTGCCTCTGGAAATGACCTGAGGTGGGAGTGAATGTAATGACAAGGCCGTGGCCAGACCCTCATGTTCTTCAATCATACATCACGTCATTGGCAGGTGCAGGAAAAGGGACAGGTGTCTTCCCAGACGGCATCACGAGGAACATGGACCACCAGGGCTCTTCCCAATGTGGGACCTCCAATGGGGGATGAAGCTGGAACTGGGCATAAGGCTCCCCCTGCAGTTGGAGCATTTGCAGGGCTTCCCTTACCAATGAATCTGTTGGTGTCTGGTCAAGTGAGAGCTCTGGGTGAAGCTCTTCCCACACTGGGGACACTCATAGGACACTCCCTGGTGTGGATGCGCCAGTGGGTGATGAGGGTGAAGTTTTGCTTTAAGGCCTTCCCGCAGTTTGGGCAGTGGAAGGGCCTCTCATCCATGTGAATCCACTCATGCAGGAGGAGATTGGAGCTGCTCTGAAACCTCTTCCCACAGGTTGGGCACTCGTAGGACCTTTCCCCAGTGTGGATGCGCCGGTGGGTGACAAGGTGGGAGTTGTTCTTGAAGCCCTTCCCACAGTCAGGGCAGAGGAAAGGCCTCTCCTTGGTGTGAATCCGCTGGTGCTGGAGGAGATGGGAGCCGGTCCGAAACCTCTTCCCACACTAGGGACACTTGTAGGGCCTCTCCCCAGTGTGGATGCGCAGGTGGGTGATGAGGGCAGAGCAGCAGCTTCACCCTTTCCCACATTCCCCACACTCGTAGGGCCATTCCCCAGTGTGGATCATCTGATGGCAGATCAGGGTGCTACTCTGCCTGAAGCTCTTCTCACACTCCAAGCAGTTGTGGCGCTTCTCCCCATCATGAAGCTGCTCATGGACCACCAACTTAGAGCTCTGGCTGAAGCTCTGTCCACCTTCCTGGTACAGAGTGGGTCTTTCCTACTCAGAGCACCCTGGGCTGTGTTTGAAGCCCCTCCTCCTTTGGAATCTCCATGGATTTTCCTCCCCACTGTAATTCTGCACTGTGGAGTCACTCAAAACTGCCTCTTCCATGAGGTTCTGCCAAGGAGATTTTTCCTCCCTGGTGTCCATCATCCGCCTCTTGTCTGGGGGAGGAAGGACAGGAGAAGATGGGATTTGCCTCCACACCAGAGGGAAGGGGAAGGAGATTCCCCCAGTGCATCCCCAGCAGGACAGTGTTGGCAGCAGGGTTGTCCTGCATGCAGGGGTCTGTGCTGGG
The DNA here is from genome assembly GCF_027579445.1 of Ammospiza nelsoni. NCBI lineage: Eukaryota > Metazoa > Chordata > Aves > Passeriformes > Passerellidae > Ammospiza > Ammospiza nelsoni. The sequence goes on from NC_080666.1 coordinate 870,311, forward strand.
CTGGGAGATGGAGCAGGAGAGAGGGGGAAAGGAGCACTGACTTCCTCCTCACCTGCCTGGGTGTCCCGGGACTCCTTCCTCTTCCTTGCAGCCTCCTCCTCCATCCAATCAAGGTTTGGGAATGGGAAGTCCTGTTCTGGGAAGAAAACAAACGGTGCGCACATTGTCTTTTGTTCTGGTTTGAAGGCAAACTTGGGGGAGAGTCTAAGTCGAAGTTACAATTTAAGAAGAAAATTTAGATCAGGGCAGTGATACAGAAACACTGCCTTAAACTGACAGAGTCAGGATATAACCTGACACCCTGGTAGTCAGGGTGGTGGCAGCAGTCACATTAAATGGCGGCTTCAGTCCTGTTGGAGTGATGAACATGATTCTGTCAGAGCAGTGATCCTGTAAAAGGGTCTCGTCTGCTTCTGAAGGTCCAGTGGTGGTTCTGGAGCTCTTGTCCTCTGGGAATCCAGTAGGCAAGCTGCTCCTGGTGTTGCAAGGCTCAGCTTATATCCAGGTAGGAATGCTTGGATCCTCCCCCTGGGCGGAGCATCCCACAATGGAATGATGGAATATTATCAGTCCTGCAGTGACACTCAATGGCCCATTAGCAGAAGATATCTCCCCTGGAGGGCGTTATCAGGGGTGAGTCATGCAAGAGATAAAGAACACTGCCCCACCTGTTTATAGCAGTTGATGAAGATGGGGATTGAAAACATGCATTTGGCTACATCTTGCATTGCAACCTGACACAGTGGGGTAATCCCTGCTCAGGGGGTGAACACCACCCCCCTTACCCGAACTGGCTCAGGTGAAAAACCCCCACCCTGGGAAGGGCACACACACAGGGGACAATGTCACACTTGGCTCCCTCCAGAGGAGGTCTCTATCCCTTGCTCTCTCCCCCTTTTCTCTTTCTTTCCATCTCTCTCTCTACCTCACATTTACTGTTCAATAAAATGCATTTTGGATTTGGTCTCGTTAGCACCTTAATTGGGGCAGAGGAATCTCTGTAACAATATTCTTAACCATATTGCAATATTATTTGGGCACAGTGAGATCAGGGCGCTGGTCTCTGACTACAAGTGCCTTTGATAACAGCATGGTTCCCTTCTCTGAGGAGGTTGTGGTTCTTTCTGGAAGAACTCTTGGAAACTTGGAAGGACTTGGAAACAGTCCCTCCTTCCTCCTGGGGAACTTATAGGAGAAATGATGAAGAAAATGGTTGTTATGACTGACCAGTGAAAAAGAAAATATTTTGTTGTCCTTCCTTGAAAAGGGTGCTTGGGGCAGTCTCTGTCTCTCTCAGCCCAGGGAATGCTTGGGGCTCTCTGTCCTCTCACCCTGGGGGATGCTCGGGGGGTCTCCATCCCTCTGGCCTCAGGCAATGCCTGTGCAGGGCTGGGGACCAGGGGCTCTGTGTCCCTCTCACCGCTGAGGGTGCTCAGGGCTGGGGGGGGCTCTCCGACCTTCTCACACCTGGGGAGGCCGGGGGGTCTCTGTCCCTCTCAGCCCTGCTGTGACCCCACCCAAACATCATCGGGGTCAGAGGGACAGAGACACCCCCAAACCCCCAGAAGGACTGAACCTGGGATTTGGTTTGGGGCTGAGGATTAAGGAAGGGGCTTGAATTGGGGCTGGGTTGGAGTTGGGGCTGAGATTTGGATTAGAGCTGGGATTGGGGTTAAGGCTAGACATGGGATTGGCTTTATGGCTGGGGTTGGGATTGGGTCTGGGGCTAGACAAGTCTGGCACTGGGATGACATTAAATACAGAACTGTGAGTGTGTCTCAACAGGGAGTGAGACTGAGACCAGGGTCAGGGTCAGGTTTGGGACTGAGCTGACCCAGAACAGGAGAGAGGGATGTCACTGCAGGATGTCCCTGGCATCGTCCCAGCCCTCCTCAGGCACCTCCAAACATGAGGGGCAGCTGGGTGCTCCAAGATCCAGGTGCTCCCACCCTGTCCCTCAATACCAGGCGAGCATTCCCTGAGGGCAGCCCTGACTGTGACCCCTGGGGCTCTCGGATCAGCCCTCACATCCCTGTGGGAGCAGCTGCAGACAGGATGGGAGATTCCCCTGAGCACTGGACAAAATAAACTTGGTAGAAATCAAACCTGACTCTGCATAAATCGCTTTGATGAATACTTGTTTTTCCCATAAGTCATATGTGATGAAAACACAAATAAATTGCAAACATGAATAAACCAAAAATAGAAGCCATTTTGTGGCAATTCCAAGTTTGATCAGTTCCTGAACAGCTCCAGCTCAGCTGCTGGTAGGTTCCAATAAGAGCAAAGTAGAAATTCGGCCCAATACAGATTATGAAAAGGAAGGGAAAGCTCTGTGTAGCTGTCACAAAGCTGACAGGGATGAAGAGAAAAATTATTCTCCCATTTGGCAAAGCCCCCAAGCCTGTGAATTCAGAAGTTATTCTGGAATTTAGCTACTTGAGCTAGGGTTCTTGTGGGACTTTCCGCAGCCTTGTGTTCCTCATCGTGGGGTGAATGAACCTTGTCAGCCTGGCTGGTAGCATTTGCTCCCTTTCCTCCAGCGATTTTAACAAACTTTTCAAGGAAGGACAACAAAATATTTTCTTTACACAGGCCACCCACAACACCTATTTTCTTCATCAATTCTCCCATAAGTCGTTCAGGGAAGCTGCATCCAAGTTTCCAAGAGTTCTTCCAGAAAGAACCATAACCATCCTAAGTGGAGGGAACCATGCTGTTGTCAAATGCACTTGGAGTCAGAGAACAGTGCCTAAACTCACTGTGCCAAAACAATGTCACAATCTGGTTAAGAAAATTATTAGAGAGATGCCTCTGCAGCCAGGAAGGTGCTAATGAGACCAAATCCAAAATGCATTTTATTGAACAGTAAATGTGAGGTAGAGAGAGAGATGGAAAGAAAGAGAAAAGGGGGAGAGAGCAAGGGAGTGACAGGGATAGAGACCTCCCCTGGAGCAGGGCAAGTGTGACATTGTCCCCTGTCTGTGGCCTTCCCAGGGTCGGGGTTATTCACCCCCTGAGCAGGGATTACCCCACTGTGTCAGGTTGCAATGCAAGATGTAGCCAAATGCATGTTTTCAATCCCCATCTTCATCAACTGCTATAAACAGGTGGGGCAGTGTTCTTTATCTCTTGCATGACTCACCCCTGATAACGCCCTCCAGGGGAGATATCTTCTGCTAATGGGCCATTGAGTGTCACTGCAGGACTGATAATATTCCATCATTCCATTGTGGGATGCTCCGCCCAGGGGGAGGATCCAAGCATTCCTACCTGGATATAAGCTGAGCCTTGCAACACCAGGAGCAGCTTGCCTACTGGATTCCCAGAGGACAAGAGCTCCAGAACCACTACTGGACCTTCAGAAGCAGACGAGACCCTTTTACAGGATCACTGCTCTGACAGAATCATGTTCATCACTCCAACAGGACTGAAGCCACCATTTAATGTGACTGCTGCCACCACCCTGACTACCAGGGTGTCAGGTTATATCCTGACTCTGTCAGTTTAAGGCAGTGTTTCTGTATCATTGCCCTGATCTAAATTTTCTTCTTAAATTGTAACTCCGACTTAGACTCTCCCCCAAGTTTGCCTTCAAACCAGAACAAAAGACAATGTGCGCACCGTTTGTTTTCTTCCCAGAACAGGACTTCCCATTCCCAAACCTTGATTGGATGGAGGAGGAGGCTGCGAGGAAGAGGAAGGAGCCCCGGGACACCCAGGCAGGTGAGGAGGAAATCAATGCCCCTTTCCCCCTCTCTCCTGCTCCATCTCCCAGCCCAGCACAGACCCCTGCATGCAGGACAACCCTGCTGCCAACACCGTCCTGCCGGGGATGCACTGGGGGAATCTCCTTCCCCTTCCTTCTGGAATGGAGGCAAATCCCATCTTCTCCTTGCCCTTCCTCCCCCAGACAAGTGGCTGATGATGGACACCAGGGAGGAAAAATCTCCTTGGCAGAACCTCATGGAAGAGGCAGTTTTGAGTGCGTCCACAGTGCAGAATTCTAACGGGGAGGAAAATCCCCAGGGATCCTGCAGGAAGAGGGGCTCCAAACCCAGCCCAGGGTGCTCTGAGGAGGAAAGACCCTCCCTGAGCCAGGACGGTGGACAGACCTTTAGCCAGAGCTCTAAGTTGGTGGTCCATGAGCAGCTTCATGATGGGGAGAAGCGCCACAACTGCTTGGAGTGTGGGAAGAGCTTCAGGAAGATCAGCACCCTGCTCTGCCACCAGATGATCCACACTGGGGAATGGCCCTACGAGTGTGGGGAATGTGGGAAGGGCTTCAGCTGCAGCTCTGCCCTCATCACCCACCTGCGCATCCACACTGGGGAGAGGCCCCACGAGTGTCCCCATTGTCAGAAGAGCTTTTGGACAAGCTCCGATCTCCTCAGGCACCAGCTCATTCACACTGGGGAGAGGCCTTTCTGCTGCCCTGACTGTGGGAAGGGCTTCAAGCGCAGCTCCGACCTCATTATCCACCAGCGCATCCACACTGGGGAGAGGCCCTACGAGTGCCCCATGTTTGGGAAGAGGTTTCAGACCAGCTCAAATCTCCGTCTGCATGAGCGGATTCACACAGAGGAGAGGCCCTTCCACTGCCCTGACTGTGGGAAGGGCTTCAAGCAAAAGTCCACCCTCATCACCCACCGGCGCATCCATACTGGGGAGAGGCCCTTCGAGTGTCCCCAGTGTGGGAAGAGCTTCACCCAGATCTCTGCCTTGACCAGACACCAACAGAGGCACCAGTAAAGGAAGCCCTGCAAATGCCAGAAACACAGGAACAGCTTCATGCACCACTGCGGCTTCATCCCCCATTGGATGGCCCACATTGGGAAGAGCCCTGGTGATCCATTTTCCCTGTGATCCATCTGAGAAGACACCTGTCCCTTTTCCTGCCCTTGCAAACGACATGATGTGGGATTGAAGAACATGAGGGTCTGGCCATGGCCATGTCATTACATTTACTCCCACCGCAGGTCATTGCCAGGGGCAGGAAAGGGACTCTCTCTCTCTCTCCCTCTGAGAAGATGGGTGTTCTTTCCAGGCAGGGGAAATGCATGGCCAGGAAGAGCCTGTTGTTGATGTATTAGTTTTCCCTGTAAACAGTTTTTCTTATCCCTTCTCCTACCAGTATTATTACTGTTTCTGTTTGTTCCTTATCTCATTGCTGTTCCCAATAAATTGTTCTTATCCCAGCCTGGGATCTTTGCCTTTCGTGCTTTCCATGGGAAGCAGGAGGACAGCGAGGGCAGTGCAATTTTAGCGGGAGCAGGAAATGGGGGAATCCCATTCCTGAAGCCCAGCCCATGGAAACCGAGCATCCCAGCTGGTGCCAGCCCTGGTGGTGATGGCAACAGCCTGGGGATCACGTCCCTGGCTGGGGCTGTGGGACCCTCTTCCTTCTGGTGCCCAGAGACACGAGTGGAGGGAACGGCTGCAGCTGAGTCGGGGCAGGCTCAGGTTGGATGTCAGGAAAAGGTTTTTGCCCAGAGGCAGCTGGGGCCCTGCCCAGGCTCCCCAGGGAAGGGTCCCAGCTCCAGGGCTCTCTGAGCTGCAGCAGCATTTGGACAGCGCTGCCAGGCCCAGGCTGGCATTGTTGGGGTGTCCTGTGCAGGGCCAGCAGTTGGACTGGAGGATCCTGATGGGTCTCTCCCAGCTCAGCCAATTCTGTGGTTCTGGGATCCCATGAGCTTGGGGATGGGGATGCCAATGGTTGCCATGGCAATGGGCTCATCTGCAGGCCTGAGCTGGTGTCCATGGCAACCACCCCTGGCATGGGGTCTTCATGGAGCTGGCAAGGGAATGACCATAGAAACAGGCGGCTGGTGATGGTTGCCATGGAAACTGACCATAGCAACAGGGTCACGGTGATGGTTGCCATGGATTCTGACCATAGCAATAAATGTCTGGTGATAGTTGCCATGGAAACTGACCATAGCAACAGGGTCCCAGTGATGGTTGCCTGCTAAGGATCAGATTTGTCACAGACCCTCAGAGGGATTCCATGGGGACTTTCCAAGAGTCCCCAGGCTGTTCCAGGGCTGGAATGTCACAGGCACAGACAGGGGCTCCATGGACACCTCCCAGGTCTTTCTGGGATGGTAAAGAGCCCTGTGGCCAGAGGCAGTCACAGCCATTCCATGGTGACATCCCAGGGCACCTTGTGCTGCAAAGGCACCGATCTGTCACAGGCACTCACGGAGGCTCCCCAGTGACATCCCAGGAGTCCCCAGGCTGCCAAAGAGCCGGGATGTCTCAGACACTCACAGGGGTTCCGGTCATGGGCACAATGGGAGCTTCAGGCAAAAGCTTTATTTCTTTATTGGAGAAACTCCTGCTGAGTCATGACATGGAGAAAATACACCCAACAGCCGCCATGAATCCTCAAAACCCTGCAGGGCCCCCAGACTTCTACAATTCCTTCTAAGAGAGGAGACTGGGAGTGGCTGGATCCAATCCTAGCCCCAGAATTTTTCAAAGGTTTATATGTAAAATATTTGACAGGTGGAATTCAACTTTAACCCAATTTGTCCCACAGGATTAATCATGGAATCCCAGATAAATTTATATAAATATGGCTCTAGCTGATTCTGATCATGATTGGACAGAAAGATCTTTACCAGAATTATTTACTCCACAGTTCAGGAGCTATAACAATTATTATAATAAAGTACTCTCAGAAGCAGTTTTGAAGTCAACAGGGCCTTGCTGGAGTTGTTGGAGCCCATTGCAGGCAGAGCCTCCTGCTGCAGCAGGAACTGCCTTTCCTGTGCCATGAGCAGGGCAGGTCCTGCTGCAGGCAAAGCCCCAGGCCAGCCCCAGCACAGGGAAGGGCTCAGGCACAAGGGCAGAGTGCCGTGCTGGGAGCTGTGCCAGGGAGAGTCTGAGGCACCAAAGGCACCTTGGCAGCAGCAGCAGCTGCTTGCAGGCCATGGCCAGAAGCCTCCCTTGGCAGCCCAGCCTGGTGCCACCACTGCAGAGCTGCTGCCTCAGGGCTCATTCCTGGCTGGGCTCTGAAAAGCCACTTCTGCCCCAGGAGCCTGACTGGGAAGCCACTGGCCCCAGCACCTTGGGGACAAGATATTAATGACAAAACTCTTCATGGCAGCAGAGCCAAGGCAGGGGCAGAGGAAAGGGCAGAGCCAGGCCCAGGGGACAGGGCTGCCATGGCGATGGCTGTGAGGTCACTGCCCCTGCAGCAGCCTGGCTGCCCTCAGCAGACATTCTGGCAAGAAGCGCTGTGAGGGCACCCAGCACATCAGAGAACCCACACTACAGGAATTCTGTCCCTGAGGATGAGAGGGTTTCACTGGGTCAGGCTGCACAAACATCCTGATCTTGGACAATTCCTGGGATTGGGCATCCACTTCTCTGGAAATACTCTTGCAGCTTTGTGCCTTTCTCATAACTATAAAAGATTTCCTCCTTATATCAAATGTAAATCCACACTCATTCATTTTAAAGATATTGACCCTTGTTCTGTCACTGCAAGATTTAGGAGAAAAATCCTTTAACCACTGCTTCTCCATTTTCACAGACCTGGGAGAGGACACAAAAATCTCTCAAGATGGGGTTTGGAGGCCTCATCACATAAGCATCAGGGAGAGGCTGAGGGCTCTGGGTTCAGTGGTATGGAGACTGAGGACAAAACAGAGTAGCATGGGAGGGATGGAAGGGTGGTTCCACAGATTCTGGAGCTTTTCTTCATGGAGGATATAAGCATGACAAGGAAACAGTGGCACCAAGGGAACATAGGGAGGCCCAAACTGGACACCAGGAGAAAGGAATTTCCCTGCCAGGGGAGGGCTGTGGTGCCCCACATCCCCAGCAGGAATCTGAAGCAGCTCAAGTCTCTGCGTGGGCAGGCAGAGGCAGGCAGGAGGCAGAGCTGTCAGCAAAGGAAGGGCCCAGCCAGGTGGGGCAGCCAGGGGATGCCGACAGCCTGCAGGGACAGAGGCGCAGGGCAGGGACACCGTGGGACAGCCTGGGCTGCACAGGGCACAGGGATGGGCAGCAGCTACAAGACAGCCCTGCCAGACCCAACTTGGGCAGCACTTTGGCCATGGCTGCTGGGCCTGGGCCTGAGGCCACGAGGGGACAAGTGACCCTTGCAGGGCTGGGGCCTCATTGCCTCCTTTTCCCTGCTCAGCAGCCTGGCAGGGGCCGCCCCATGCTCCTGCCCTTGCCATTGCACATCCCCACATGCCAGTGCCCATCCCGGGAATGGCCCTGAGCAAGGAGGGAGGGTCAAGATGTGCCTGGCCAGGGGCTGGGGCTCAGGCCTTGGCCCTTTGCATTCCTGAAACAGCCAAGTTTTGATCAGCATCAGAGACCCCTTTGTCTTGCTTGTCCCCAGGTGCCGTCACTGCCTCCAGTGTTCTGCTCTAACTGGAATCTGGGGACACTTTCTCAGTTGTGTCCCTGACAGCGATCTCTTCAAAGTACAAGAAACTTCCGTGTTTCAATGTCACTGACTTCTTGAGTGTTCTATGAGATCACAGAACTGGCTGTGATGTCACAGAGTAGGGTGTAATGCCATGGAGCAGACTCTGCCATCATAGAGTGTGGCTCTGTGGCATCAGAGAGTGGGCTGTAACATCACCAGGTGGCTGTGTAATATCATAGAGGAGGCTGTGACATCGTAGATCAGACTGTGACATCACAGTGTAACTTTGTGACATAGAAGTCTTCTGTGACATTGCAGCACTGCTGTATGACATCACAGGGTGACATCATAGAGTTGGCTCTGTGACATCACATTGGCATTGTGTCATCTCTAGAGGCTTTGTGACATGAAAGGGGCAGTATGACATAACAGAGATGTCCATGTGACATCAAAGTGGGCGTTGTGATGTCACAGGGGTAGTATGATATCACAGAGATAGCTATGTGACATCCCAGGAGGCTGTGCGACATGACAGGTGGTTCTATGACATAACAGGGGCTGTGTGACATCACAGAGGCAGTGTGACATCACAGGGGCTGTGTGACGTCACTGGGGAGGTCACTCTGCCCCGGCCCTCCTCACAGTTCCCCCCAGAGCAGTCCAACCCTGTTCGTGCACAGCGGGGTCCCCTGTCCCCCCGGGTCCCCCCACCCCCGGCCCCGCAGCCTCCCCCAGAGGATGTTCCACGAGATCGACCCCAGAGCCTCACATGGGGACGGGGGGCCGGGGCCCTGGGGGTGGCACAGGGGGACAGGAACCCCCCAGCAGCGTCCCCATGTCCCCCAGCGCCAGAGCCTGGGGCAAGACTCCTTCACCCTGTTACGAACGAGGGCTTGAGAGCGATGAAAAAATCCCCAGCAAGGGATCAGCAATAACCAGATTTAATATTAAGGGACACAGCACAAAGTTCCTTGGCAAGAGTCACTCTGCTCCTGACTGGACACTTCAGGCACAGCACGGAAAAAAAGCAACAACAAAACCAAACCAAATCCAGGCAATCAAACCAGAAATGAACTGAGAACTGTCCCTGTCTGTGTGTGTGACACAGGGACAGTAAGGGCAAGGATAAAAGGAATATGGCTTAAAAGCTTAAAAAGCACTTAACAGTATTTAACCTAACTGAAAACCTATGTTAGAAATTTAACAGAGGAATAACACTTCACAATATTCAACTTAGCTTATAAGTTATATTAAACATAACAACTTAGCACAAGAACAACTCTTAGCAGCATTTCACTTAGCTGAGACTTCATGACTTTACCTTACCTACAGGCCGGACTCACAGCTATTCAAGGCACTCCAACCCCTCAGAGAGGAGCATTTCTGCCACATTTCCCCAGCACAGGCACTCCTGTGTACACACAGACACCAAGAGTCAGTGCAAGGCACCTGTGAGAAATTCCCCTGAGGGCAGAGAATGCTCACTGTGGATCCTTTGGCATCTCCCCAGTGAGTGAAGGGTTGAGCCTGGAGGAGTGGGGGGATCGGCCCAGGCTTCGTCGTTGTTCAGGATCCCCGAGTGCAGCAAACGGGAGAGTTCCCGGCTGGGAGAGGCCCCATTCAGAGGGAGTCGCTGGCCCAGGAGAGCTCCAAGGGCTCCTTTTGGAGCGCTGTTTGCAGGGCCCCAAGAGAGGGGCTGCAGTCCCAGCAATGGTTCATCCTGGCCGCACTTGGCACCAACAGCTTTCTTTGGCAGTGTGAGAACAGGGATGTTGTGCCACTGAGGGAACAAAAACAGTTCCCAGGGCTGCTCCTAGAGAAAGGAGCTGTTTGGGCAGCAGAAGTGACTGGAGCAGACAGTGTTTGTGATGAGCTGCAGAGGAGCTGAGCCCAGGGGCTGTTGGCCAAGGCCGAGGCCCAAGGAGCATTTCTGAGCTGGCAGGGCGGCCTGAGAAGGGGAGGGGGGAATGCAGCAGCACAGGGCCATGGAACCAAGGGACCATTGTGACACTGTGGGGTTCTGTGAGACCAAGGGACCATTGTGACACTCTGGGGTCCTGTGAGACCAAGGGACCATTGTGACACTGTGGGGCCCTGTGACACCAAGGGACCATTGTGACACTGTGGGGTCCTGTGACACCAAGGGACCAATCTGACAATGTGGGATCTCATGGAATCATGGAGACCACTGTGACATTTCTGGGCTTCACGGAACTGAGGGGGCTGTACTGACACTGTGTGGCTCCATGGAGTGTAGGAATCATTGTGACACTGAGAGGCCCCATCAAACCAGGGGTCCATTGTGACACCACGGGGACTCATGGAGACATGGAGACCATTGTGACACTTTGGGGTGTCATGGAACCAAGGGGCCATTGTGACACTGCAAGACTCAATGGAGTCAAAGGTCCATTGTGATGTTTCAAAGCCTCATGGAACCATGGAGAGACCATTAAGGCACTTCACAGCCTCATGGAACCAAGGGGCCATTGTGGCCCTGGGGGTCCCCACAGAACCAAGAGGACCATGGTGATACTGTGGGGCCTTGTGAAACCAAGAGGCTTTTGTGACACTGCAGGGCTGCATGGAACCAAAGCTCCAGGGTGACACAGAAGGGCCTCCTTTCATCAATGGTCCATTGAGACATTGTGGAGCCAAAGGAGACCATTGTGACACTGCAAACACCCAGGGTCCAAAGGTCCATTGTGACATTGCAGGGCTCATAGAACAGAGGAGTCACATGACATTGTGGGCCTGGGGAACCACGGAGACCATTGTGACACTGCAAGGCCTCATGTAATTGATGGGACCCCTAGGGTCGCTGAGGGGCTGTATGGAATCAAGTGGCCATTGTGAAAACACGGGGCACCATAAAACCAAGGGAACGCAGAACAGATCTGGCTGGTTTGACCTCCCATGGACTGCCTGACTGGTCCAGCTGACCTTGGCAAGTTGAGGGTCTCTTCTCATCTGCTGCTGTAACACTGGGGCTCCATTCTTTCCTTCCTATGGAAAAGATCTGTCGTTCTCCTCCAGGCACCCATGTCCAGAACTGGGATTTCACCTACGAATATCCTTATTTCCATCGATTGTTCCCATAGCAATATTGCCAGGACAAGTCTTTCTGGAAGTGGTTTCTCAAGGATCACCTCCCATCTGCTCCCGAAACACTGGGGAAGGCTCCATGCTTTCCTTTCTATGGGAAAGCATTGTGCTGCTTCTCCAGGTGCCAATGGCTGAGATTGAGATTCTACTTCCAAAATTCCTTAAATCCTAAGACTGCTCCCAGACAAAATTTGCCATTCCTGATAAGTCTGGCTGGCCTTGGACTAGTGAGGCTCTCACCTGCCTTCCAAACACTGGGGCTCTGTGCTATGGAAAAGAACTGTCCTTCTCCTCCAGGTGCCCATGGCCAAATTTGGGTTCCACCTCCAACATTCCCTGTTGTGACAGACTGGAGGAGATTGTTGGCTCTAAACATTTCTGGGTCAGGCAGTAAGGGGCAGGTCCAGCCTTGCCCTGCCCTGGAACGTCAGCCCTGCCCTACCCTGGAACCCCAATCCCCCCAGAGCCTCTATCCCAGCCCAGCAATGGCTTCCAGTCCCTGGCACAGCACAGGCAATGCTCCACAGCCACCTCTGCAGCCCCCAGCCCAACTCTTGAGGGACAAAATGAGCCCAAGTTCCACCTGGGGGAAGGGCCCAGGGAGACCAAGGGGTATTTCAGGCTGACCCCAAGGCAAGCACACATCTTGGCCCTACCTTCTCTTGGAATTTCCATCTGAACCGTGCTGGAATCCAGGAGTTGGTAGCTCTGTCTGTGCTTCTCTAAATCTTATTTTTATTTTCCTCTTTCTAATTCCCTCTTCTCGCAAATTTTTATTAACTTAAAATGGAACAGGCTTGGAGTTTGTAAAGTTGAATGGGCCAAGGTAATGTTATGAGAAGTGTTTCTTGTTGATTTAATGTTATATTAAATCTTTTGCCAAAATTTCTCTGATTTTTAAAGTTCCCAGTAAAGGCTGTTTTCCTCTTTTGAGCTCTTGAGAATCTCTTGTTGGTATTTCTCCAGTGAGTCCAAATCAGAAGACACAGACAATTGTAATTTCTTTTAAATGTCTCCTTGAGTGAGTTGTTTTGGGACATGGCAGTCAGGGCTTGTCTGTCCTGCTTGGCACAGCCCAGGCAGGGCTTTCCCAGCCACATTCCACACTCCATTTCCCAGCTGGAGCTGCTGGTGCCTCTGAGTTGTGCTGCCCCAGCCCCAGGAATGCTCTCGTTGTCTGCCCATTCCCCCATGGTCTCTGGGCAGGGATGGCCTCAGTGGGGGCTGCTGACATCCTCAGCACCTTGGAGGCTGCTGCTGAGTTTTCCTGCTTCAGAGGCTTGTTCAGCCTTCAGCTCTCCAGTGCAGGAATTCAGTGTCCCAGGGCTCATTAACATTCAGAACACCTTAACAAGCCAAGCCTCTGGGAGTCATTTGATTTAAGTGTTCTAATCTTTTGTGGTTGATTAGTCAGATTTCAGAAGCCTATTCAATGTGAATACCCTGAGATTAAAAAGACAGCAAGAAAATTTTTTTTAGGTCCTGTAATTTTTTTTTCACTAGTAATTCATTGACATGTGCAATCTTCAGAGTGAATCCAAGTACCTCCTCACGCAGTTTGAATGGATATGAAAATCAAGACCCTTCATGGCTGACAATCAATCAGACTCTGTCCCTACCCCAACCCTACCATTTCCCCCATCCAAGCCCTGGCACTCAGAGCAGCCTTGTGCAAATCTGAGCTCCCTCCAGCCCACACTGGACCTAGCCAAAAGATCACAGTTGAACAGGATACAATTTAATAACAATCACACAATTAAAATAACAATCACACAATTACAAACTCTTCCCTGAGCCATGTGCAGTGTCCCAGCAGGGTCTGATGAGTCCACCATTCACAAGTGATTTCCATACTAAAATTTATTTCACACAAACATGGTTCTCTTATGTATATAAACACAATGAAGTTCTTGTATCAGGATTCTTGTCCCGGAGTGAGGACAGAACAGCTCGAACAATTCCTGATTTGCAAAGCTTTCGGTGCTGGATGGAGAAGGGAGGTCAGGCTGCTCTTGGTGTTGAGGAAGTGCTGAAACCAGCCTGAGGGAAAGAACTGGCCTTCTCATCCAGGTGCTCATGGGCTGAAATTGGGATTATTCCCCCAAAATCCCGTAAATCTGAGATACAGAATATTTATATCTGAGATACAAGATATTTATTCTGTTGCTCCCAGATGAAAGCTGCCAGGACAGACAGATCTGGCTGGCCTTGGCCTCTAGTGGCTGCTATTTATCAGCTCCTGGAAGACTGGGCTCCATGCTTTCCTTCCTGCTTTCCTTCCTGTGGAACCATGACGACATTTCAGGGCCTCGTGGATCCAAGGGACCATTGTGACACTGTGTGGCCTTGTGGAACCAAGGACATCTTTGTGGCTCTGTTGGGTCACATGGTCCCCAGGGGCCCATGTGAAGCAGCAGGGTTTTGTGGAGCCAAGAGGCCACTGCTGCATTTCAGGGCCTTGTGGAGCCAAAGGGCCGTTGTGATCCTGCAGGGCACTGTGGATCCATGGAGAGTATTGTGGCATTGCAAGGCCCCATGGAATCATGGAGACCATTGTGACACTGTGGGGCCCCACAAAACCAAAGGGCCACTGTGACCCTGCAGGGCCTCTTGGAAGCATGGGGCCATGGTGGCACTTCAGAAGCAAGGAGAACATTGTGAAACTGCAGAGCACCATGAAACCAAGGGAACATGGAACAGATCTGGCTGGCTTGGCCACCCAGGGCCCACTTGACAGGCCCAGCTGATCTTGGAATTGAGGGCTGCTTTTCATCAGCCCCTGGAGAACTGGAGCCCAGTGCTTTCCTTCCTAAGGAAAGAATCAGTTGTCCTTCCAGGTGACCACAGCCAAAATTGAAACTCCCCTCGAAAATTCCCTGTATTCAAGGGTTGTCCCAGACAAAAGCTGCCAGGACAGAGAGCTCTGGCTGGTCTTGGCCTCTGGTGGTCACCTCTCATCTCAAGGAAGCCCTGAGGAAAGTATGTGAACAGCTTTGACTGCTGGGACATCAATGAGTATCACGCTCTTAAAAACTCAGATGCTCTTCTGATTATGTGTCTTTTCTTTCTTATTGTGTATTATGTGTGAAGTATTATTTTCAGCTAAAAATATTATTCTTATCAATTTCCCAGAGTTATCTGAAACAAAACAGCTCATCTACATATGACTCCAGGTCACCTGTATAAGCAAACACAAGAAACAATCCAACAGGAATTATTTGTCCCTGCTCCCATCTATCACATCTCTGGAGATGGAGGTGCAGCCCCAGCACTTGGCAGGGCTCAGAGTCTCACAAGCTCAGCTCCCACACAGAGAACTGGCAGACCCTGGGGTCCTCTTCTTCGTCTCTGCACGCTCAGCCATGCTGAGATGGACACTGATGGTTTCTGGGCCAGGCTCTCTGAGCCCAGCCCAGCTCCCTGCAAGCTCTGCCAGCTGTCCTGAGCTCTGGGCAGCACCAAGGGCCTCTCCCCAGCCCAGCCCAGCCAGCTCTGGCCCCACAGCTCTGCTCAGGCCAGGCTGCTCTGGGCACTGCCCCACGGCCTCAGCCCCTGGCAAGGGCACAGCAGCAGCTGCAGCTGCCACAGGACTCAGCCCCAGCCATGGGAGAAGGTGCCTGGCCAAGGCCAAAGGAGGCTCCCTGGCTGCCCTGCTCCCCTCGGGCTGAGGTGCTGAGAGCTCTGCAGCCCCTGCTGCCATCCCATCTGCCCAGGGCAGCACAAGAGCCCCGGCCTTGGGGCCCTCAAGAGCTGCTCCTGCTCAAGGCCCAGGGCCCATCCCAGGGCTGGGGCAGCCACAAAGCTGTGCCCATTTTTGTTCATTGCTGCTCTGATGGGGATGGATCCTCATCCCCTTGGAGGTTGCTGATGGATTTTATTACTCCAAAGGCCTCTTCTCTCTTGAGCTGTTCAGGAATTCAATAGGAAAAGTTCTTAAACGTTTGTTCAAATCACCCAAAAAAAGAAAATCCCTTGAAAATAATGCAAGATTTTAATTCTACTGTTATATAGACGGATTACAAAAGTGTATTCAAAGTGAATATACTATATTGAAAACAATGCAGAGATAACTGTTTTGTCCTGTTTTCCTGTTTATAGGTTGGTATCAGCAATCCCCAGTTGATATTGGCCCCCAGTTCCTTCTAATGCAGTCTGACTAGATATGAAGATCAAGACCCTCCATGGCTGACAATCAATCACACTTTGTCCCTATCCCCTCCCCACCATTTCCCTGATCCAACCCCTGGAACTCCTGTAGATCAGGAATGGTGTGTCCAGCAGGACCAGGGCAGTGATTCTTCCCCTGTGCTCAGCACTGGTTGGGCAGCACCTTGAGTGCTGTGTCCAGTTCCGTGCTCCCCAATTTAGGAAGGCCATGGAGGGGCTGGAGCGTGTCCAGAGAAGGGCAGCAAGGCTGGTGAGGGATCTGGAAAACGAGTACTGTGAGAAGCAGCTGAGGCAGCTGCTGGGGCTCTTTACCATGGAGAAGAGGAGGCTCAGGGGAGACCTCATCACTCTCTACAACTTCCTGACAGGAGGGTGCAGCCAGGTGGGAGTTGGGCTCTTTTCCTTGGGAACAGTGACAGGACAAGAAGAGACAGCCTTCAGCTGAACCCGGGGATGTTTAGGCTGGACATTAAGAAATAATTCTTCACAGAAAGGGTGGTTGGGCATTGGAATGGGCTGCCTAGGGAGGTGGGTGAATTAGCGTCCCTGGAGGTGTTTAAGGAAAGACTGAATGTGGCACTCAGTACTGTGGTCTGGGTGACAAGGTGGTGTTGGGTCCCAGGTTGGACTTGATGCTCTCCAAGGTCTTTTGCAGCCTGGTTGATTCTCCAATGATGGTGACCCTGCAGGGCCCTGGGGAAGCAAGGGTCCATTGTGACACTGCAGGGCCTGGTGGCACTAAGAGGACCATGGTGACAGTGTGTACGACATGGCAGCAAAGAGCCAAGAGGCCATTGTGACACTGTGGGGCTGAAGGAAAGGAAGGAGTCCATTGTGACAGTCTGAGTCCTGATGGAAGCACGGAGGCCTCTGTGACGCTGTGGGGCCTTGTGGAACCATGCAGAGCATTGTGACAGAGCAGAACCTGGTGTCATGATGGGGCCATTGTGACACTGCAGGGCCCCATGGAACCAAGGGCCCAGGGTTGCTCCACAGGGACAGATGGAATGAAGGAAACATGTTTGACACCGTGGTGGCCCTTGGGACCAAGAGGCCACTGTGTCACTGTGGAACCAAGGAGAGCATGGCTGCACTGTGAGACCTCAGGGAACCAAGGATCAATTGTGACACTGTGGGGCCTCGGGGGACCATGGTGCCATTGTGACACTGCAGGGCACAAGGATCCAAGGGACTTTGTGACACCAAGGGGTCCAGTGGAACCAGAGGGACATTGTGAAACTGGGAGGCCTCATGGAATCAAGGAGACTATTGGGACATTCCAGGGACTCATGGATACATGGTGTCACCAAGCTGTGTGTGAATGTGGATCTGCTGTAGGGTAGGAGAGCTCTGCACAGGGCCCTGGAAAGGCTGGATCCAGGAACCAAATCCAACAAGGTGAGGTGCAACAAGTCCAAGTGCCGGGTCCTGCACTTTGGCCACAAGAACCCCTGCAGTGCTACAGGCTGGAGACAGAGTGGCTGGAGAGCAGTCAAGTGGAAAGGGACCAGCAGGGACTAATGAAAAGCAGGCTGGACATGAGCCAGCAGAGTGCCCAGGTGGGCAAGAAGGCCAATGGCTCCTGGCCTGAATTAGGAATGGTGTGGCCAGCAGGAGCAGGGCAGGGATTCTTTCCCTGTGCTGGGCACTGGTTGGGCAGCACCTCGAGTGCTGTGTCCAGTTCTGGGCCCCCAATTTAGGACATGGAGGGGCTGGAGCATGTCCAGATAAGGGCAACAAGGCTGGGGAGGGGTCTGGAACACAAGACCTGTGAGGAGCGGCTGAGGGAGCTGAAGTTGTTTATCCTGGAGAAGAGGAGGCCCAGGGAGACAAGGCAGTGTCAGGGCACAGGTTGGACTTGATGATCTCCAAGGTCTTTCCCAACCTTGCTGATTCTGGGATTCTCTGAAACCACCCTTGGAGCAGTTGCAGGAGGAGCCCTGGGCCTCCTCTGCAGAAGCTCCAGCAGCCCAGGTCCCTCAGCTTCTCCTTCCAGCCCCAAAGCCCATCCTGTCAGTCCTGCAGAGCCTCTGCAGCTCCTCCTCACTGCCCAGAACAGGGAGCCCCAAAGCCAGACACAGCAGCCCAGATGTGCCCCCCTGGCCTGGGGTGCCGCTGGCAAGGGAGCAGCACCAGGCACTGCAGGAGCCTGCAGACAATTCCTGCAGGACTTGTAGGATGATCCTGCTGCCCAAGGGACGTTCCCATGGTGCCAAGTCAGGAACTGCAATGGGGAGTGGGGCCAGAGAGGAAAGGGCAAACAGGGATGGGCTGTTTGCAGAGGAGGGAACAGGGGTGGGCAATAGGAAGAAATTTGTATCAGGGAGAGTAAAGAAAGCAAAGATGAAGTCAAGGAAATGCTCAGGGCAGTTTGGGGGTGGCTGCCAGGCAGCCCTGGCTCTGAGCAACAGCGTCTGCAGTGGGACAGGAAACTCCCAGCTGATGGGAACAAACTTTCTGGCTGAGTGCAGAGGCCAGGACAAAGCTGAGTGGTTTCCCTGGTGTCCCCCAGCCCTTGGTGGCCCCAGGGGCCGATGGCATTTGTGCTCCCTCAGGTTCATGTCCCAACACCAACAGCATGGGGGTGCTCCTGCCTGCTGTGTGCAATGCAAACAGGGGCTGCTGAGCCAGTGCTGCCGTGTGTGTGCCTGCAAGGATGGGGCACCTGTGTGAGCTGGGGGAGAGGCCAGGGCTGCAGAGGGGGGATGTTGTTGGCAGCTCCATGAGGATGCTCTGGGACGCTGCCCTGGGCTGTGCAGCGCACTGGGGATGGATCAGCCCCTGCTCTGCTGCTCCTTCCCGTCTGCCCCAGGGCCCTTGCAGAGCCCCAGCCATGCTGTTTGCCCCCAGCCTGCCCATGGCCAGCCTGGGGCTGCTCACGGGGCTTTTCTGTGCTGAGCATTGGCCTGGGTGGGTTCCTGTGAGAGCCTGGACAAGGAGCCTGGAGCCCCCAGGCCCCGGGCTGAGGCGTCAGTGCTGCCCCAGCAGTGCCCATGGCCTGTCCCTGCTGCAGCTCCAGCACTGCCACCCCCAGGGCTGTGCCAGGCCCCGAGAGCACTCAGGCCCTGCAGCAACACCAGGGCCACCAGGGCAGCGGGGCAGGGCCAGGGCAGCAGCACTGGCAACATCAAGTGCTGCTGCTTCTGGTCACAACTGCTGGGCCAGCACTGCTCTGCCCTCAGCTCTGCACACAAACATTGCTGCTGCAGCTCCAGAGAAGGCAACTAAACGGCATCTCTGCAGAAAACTCTGCTGGGGCATCCTTTAGTTAATTTAAAGGCACATAGAGCTCATTGACACAGTCTGTGGCCACAGGGAAGGTGAAGAGAAACAAAATGAAAAATGGCAAAAACAATTATATTTATTAGTGGACAAGATTAAAAAAGTAAAATAAAAAGAGAAAGAAGCCCCAAAATGAAAACAACAAGAAGGATCAAAGATGACTTTTTTTTCAAGTGGTTTGCAGAAATTGGCCAGGAGTTTAATGTTTCTGAAACCATCCAGTCATCAGTTTCCACACTGCAGCCTTGAGCTCCTGGTTCCTCAGGCTGTAGAAGAGGGGGTTCAGGGCTGGAGGCACCACTGAGTAGAGAACTGACAGGGTCACATCCAGGGGTGGGGAGGAGATCGAAGGGGGTTTCAAGTGAGAAAACACTGCAGTGGTGATGAACAGAGAGACCACCGCCAGGTGAGGGAGGCAGGTGGAAAAGGCTTTGTGCCGTCCCTGCTCAGAGAGGATCCTCAGCACAGCCCTGAAGATCTACACATAGGAGAAAACAATGAATACAAAAAATCCTGAAAATAAACAGGCACTAACAGCAAGAAGCCGAAGTTCCCTAAGATATGATGTGGCACAGGATCTGAGGGATTTCACAGAAGAAATGTCCCAGGGCATTCCCCTTGCAAAGGGGGAGGGAAAATGCATTGGCCGTGTGCAGCAGAGCATTGAGAAAGGCACTGCCCCAGGCAGTTGCTGCCATGTGGGCACAAGCTCTGCTGCCCAGGACGGTCCCGTAGTGCAGGGGTTTGCAGATGGACACGTAGCGGTCGTAGCACATGATGGTCAGGAGGAAATACTCTGCTGACATGAAGAACACAAAGAAAAAGAGCTGTGCAGCACTTCCTGTGTGGGAGATTGTGGAGAGATTTATTAATAATTGGTTAGCTGAGAAAGGCCACGCTGAAATAATGCCGCTGGTTAAGCTGAAAGAGAAAAGCCAGCAGTCAGCAAGCTAAAAGGAAAGGTCAGCAGTGACCTTGCTGCAACATGAGGAAAGGGAGTAGAGATATTCCTGAATATATCCTGAGAATATGTAGAAAGTATCAAAAGTAGAACCATAGGAATGTAGAAGTAGGCGTAGATGCTGATATGTAAGCTGACCAATCCTGAGCTCAACTTTTGCAATATGTATGAAGCTTATTATTAACTGTATTTAACCCGCCGTACTGATCAATAAAATCGGGCCTATGATGATCAACGGATGTCTGGGTCTCCTTCCTTCGACAAATGGTGGAGAATGCGGGCATAACCGAATCTCTACCCTTGTTCTCGGATTAAAAGAAAAAGGGATTACGCCACGGTCAGGAAGTTGGGTTTGGGTCCCCCTGCAGCAGGGACGGTGCCGGAATTTGAAGCACCCTTAAGGTTCACAACGGTGGACTTAAGCCAATACGTGCCGCCGGAGCCTGGAGAGCTGCAACAGCGCTGATTAATAGGTATGGATAGGCAAGCGGCATATGATTTATTTACCGCCTATTTAGAGCGGCGTGGGTTAAAAGGGATAGATTTAAAAAAGGAGTTACCAGGGTTATTAGCCTATGGCCATGCTAAGGGTATTTTTTCTAACCCTCATACAGTTCATGAGCTAGCAGAGTGGAAGAAGTTTGGGGAAATATTGTGGGATACAGTGTTGGACGATGATAAGTCAGCTAAGAAATTCGGGAAGTTATGGCGGGTGGTGTATAACACGTTACTGCAGCAGGTCTCTGAGAGAAAGGCAGCAGAAAGGGCAACAGAAGCTCATAGGAGGAATATAGGGTATGGTCGTGAGGATGATCCCCTGGCACCTTCTGTAACTAAGATACTTATGCCTAAGGGTCCCCAGGAAAGTAGTGTGGAAGATTTTCCTATAGGCGCAATGGAACCGTCTGCACCTTTCCTGTCTGAGGGGGAGGGCGAGTCGGATGGTGGGGGTGTGAGCAAGCCAGCTTTGCCTCCGCTACCGGCTTCGGGCGGGTCGGACGGTGGGAGTGGGAGCAAGCCAGCTTCGCCTCCGCTGCCAGCTTTGCCTCCGCCGCTTCCCCCGAGCGAGTTGGCTCCGGTTACAGCTTCGGCGGGGGGGCTGATTGCCCCCCGCGGGCCGTCTCAGCCTGAGCCGGCTCCGGTTTCACTGTCAGCTCCAGCAGGGGGGCTGCTTCCCCTGCTTCCCCCGCGCGAGCCAGCCTCTGCTTCACTGCCTTCCCCGTGCAAAAACTCGGTGCCTGCACCGAAGCGCCAGCAGCATAGCACCCTTAAAGAGCCAGATCCCATCCCAGGGGCACACCGTGATCCATGGGGGGAGATGGCTAAACAGAGGAGGGAAGCTAGGGCTGCTTTGGCGAAAGAAGTAATGCAAATGGGGGATGGTGAGGCGGTGGAAATAGCTTCTAGTCTTGCATGCCCAGTTACATACACACCACACTATGATGCACAGGGGAACCTTACGCATAATATAGCAGAATATACTCCCTTAGATTGGAAGCTGTTAACTCAGCTACGTTCTACGGTTAGTCAGTTTGGAGTAAAAAGTGAACCTGTTAAGCAAATGCTAGATTATCTTTTTAATACTCAGGTTTTATGTCCTAATGATTTAAGAGGAATAGTTCGGTTGATATTCACTCAGCATCAGCAGTTGTTGTTTAATGCACATGACCCATTACATGGAGTAACAGTAAAGGAGCTGATGGGCTTAGAGGCATTTTTACGTACAGAGGCACAGATGATAACGGGAGAAGATAAACTTAGGGAGTCTATGTGGTTAGTGAGTGCTGCAATTGACATGGTTAAAGAGCCAGGAGGGTTACCGGTTTATATGGGCGTTAAACAAGGTAGAGAAGAATAATTTGGAAATTTTATTGATAGAACAGCTACTGCTATAGATCGGGCTGGTGTTGCAGGGCCCTATTGAAGTAGTGTGCTTTGCAAAATAGCAATCCAGCAACCCAAAGAGTGTTAGCTGCTTTAGGGGCAAATTGGGCTATTGAGGAAGCATTAGAGTGAATGGCATTAATGCCAACAGCTTCACAGGCATTTATAGTAGAAGCCTTAAAGGAATTAGGATTAGGGTTGCAAAAGCATAGTCTACTCAGAGTCAGGTGTTAGCTGCTCTTGCTCCTCTCCGAAGAGGCTCACTGGCAGTCACGTAAAGAGGCTCAAGACCATTCATCAAGTGTTACCGATGTGGCAATGAGGGACAGACACAAGTTGCCGCCTGACATCGGAGACACCAGCTGCTGCCGTGACATCACTGCTACCTCCTGTCTGCAACCCACAACAACAGGGAGCCTCGGCTTGGACTTATCAGCAGCAGTAGACGTCACACTAATGACAAACCGGCCTGAGAGGATACCCACTGGAGTAAAGGGCCCTCTTATATTAAATGGACAAACATGTGGAGCATTATTGCTGGGACGTTCTTCTATAACTATGTTGGGATTATTTGTTTTGCCTGGTGTTATCGATGCAGACTTTACTGGGGAAATACAAATCATGGCTTACACCCTTTATCCTCTGATTAAAATTACAAAAGGACAACGCATTGCACAATTGGTACCACTGTCACAAATGACATCAGGAATACAATCATTTACTGGACAAACACGGGATGAAAAAGGTTTTGGTTCTACTGGTGTTACACTTTTAATTGTGGATTTACAAAATAGACCAAAGCAAAAGGTTGGAATTACTTATGGGCATCAAAGCATAACCCTTTATGGATTATTGGATACAGGACAATTGGACATTAAAACTTTACATGATGCACAGAAGTTGCTGGGAGACTTACAGTGGCTGAAGCCTATTGTGGGAATACCAAATCATTTACTAGAAGCCCTACGGCCTTTGTTGAGAGGCGTGGACCCTACTACTCCTGTACACCTGACAAAGGAGCATCATCTCGCCTTGCAGCAAATTAGTAACTGTGTACAGCAAGGGTATGTGTCTCGTCGACAACTCGACCACCCCATCGACCTTATTATCTGGAATAGCCCTTGCCACTTGCTTGGTGCTCTCTCTCAGTTGCAAAAGAAAACGGGGGAGATACGGGTGTTGGAATGGTTATCACCACCACTACAGCATAAGAAAACAATATCTTCAAAAATTGAACAATTGGCTGCATTAATCAAAAAGGGGCGTCTCAGAATTCTTGAAGTGGATGGTAGAGAACCTGCTACTATTAGATTGCCTATGGAAAAAGAAACCTTGGACTGGTACCTGATTAATTCAAAGAATTTACAAGAAGCATTATTGATGTCATCTGCTAAAGTAGAGACTAGTAAATTAGTGCCTAGAGTTTTGCAATGGATGACAGAATGGAACTGGATCACTCGACCTTTGAGAGAAGAATGCCCCATAGAAGGAGCTATTACAGCTTTTACAGATGCAGGAAAGAAATCAAGGCGTGCTGCTGTTACCTGGCAAGAAAAGGGACAATGGAAGCATCAACTCCTCACAGCAGACCCTGCAGATAGCTTACAAACTTTGGAATTGCTAGCAGTAGTATGGGCGGTATCCAACTTACAGGAGCCTTTAAATGTGGTCACAGACTCTATGTATGTTGCAGGAGTAGCCAAACGAATAGAGGAAGCAGCAATTAAGGAAGTGAATAATAAACGATTGTATGAGTTACTGATACAGTTAAGGAAGGCTTTACGAGAAAAGAATGCAGCATATTCTGTGATTCATATTAGGAGTCATAAATGGTCTGAAGGTTTAGGAGAAGGGAATGAACGTGCAGATAAATTGGTTACCCTACCCATTGATAATTCTTGTCCTATTGACAAGCACACATTGGCCAGAGAAGCACATAGTAGATATCATCAAAATGCAAGAGGTTTAACAAAACACTTTGAGCTGAATTTGTCAGAAGCCAAGGCCATTGTCAGAGCATGTCCAACATGTAGTTATCATAATGGTGGGATAGGTCTAGGCATCAGGGTTAATCCTCGAGGTTTAGAAATAAATGAGAAATGGCAAATGGATGTTACACACATAGCTAGATTTGGTAAAGTCAAGCATGTGCACGTCACCATAGATACATATAGTCATTACATATGGGCTACGGCTCAAGCAGGAGAAAAGGCTACACATGTTATCAGACACCTGTTAAGTTGTTTCGCTGTTATAGGAGTTCCAAAGAGTATTAAAACCGATAATGGTCCAGCTTATGTAAGTGCTAGGGTTCGGAAATTTTTGAATCAGTGGTCTGTTAAGCATGTGACAGGTATTCCACACTCTCCTACTGGACAGGCAATAGTGGAAAGAGCAAACGGTACCCTTAAGCAGTATATTGAAAAACATCAAGATTTGGCAGATCCACAGGCATGTTTGTCTAAGGTTTTGTATGTGATTAACCATTTATGCATTTTTGGGGAAGATGATACCCCCCCTGCAATGAAACATCATCCGAGGTCAGGTCAGGAAAATACTAAGGAAACAGAGGTCTGGGTTAAGTATAAGAACCCAAGTACAGGATTATGGGAAAAACCTGCAAAAGTATTATATTGGGGTCGGGGGTATCTTTGTGTTTCCTCACCTACAGGGCCTTTGTGGGTGCCTGCTAAGTGGACTAAACCTGTCTTTGATGCAGCCTCTGGTGGATCGCCTCACGGAGGAGGACAGGGAGCGACTGGGGAAGAAACTGCTTCTAGTCCTACAACCACTACTGTTACAATTGAAGGGGTACTCGGAAGCGTTGGGCAGAGCACTGACACGTCACTATCGGACAGCCCAGGAGCTGATTGGTTTTATTGACTCATTATCAACTTTTCATTTAACGAATCCAGCGAAACTACATTGCCTTGACTGTTACAATCCACATTGTGCTGCCTGGATAGCTCTACGTTGTGGGGGTTGTGAAAGAACTTTTTGGATAGAACAATCACTATTGTGGGATTTGTGGTGTCATACTTGTGAACAAGAGCACACGTGGGGTAAAAGTTGGCAAGATGAATTAAGGAGACAAACAGGGCAAAATGCATATATAGCTTTAAATCTTTATGAGTCTCCTGAACAGAAAATTCTTGCTTATTATCGATGGGAACTACAATGTATTGTGAATAGAATTAAGGTTCAAAGTAAATCACGTATAGTGTCTATAAGGTGTAGGAAATTAGTGCCTTTAACACAGCATTCAATTGTAGGACCCTTCAAAGGGGATCCTGATAGAGCATTAGATTGCTGCATTGACAAGTTGCAAAAATTGAGTTTGCAAGTGGCAGGACCAGTGAGATCAGGAGCAGCAAGATTAAAGACAGATAAGAAAAAGAAGGCAAAAGGGGAAGGGTCTCATTTGAATAAGGGTATCAGTGATTGCTAATTAATTTTCTATGATTAGAACACTTTTACAGTTGTGGGACCCTCGGGAAGATATAGTTGTTGAGGAGGATAACGAACAAGAACTACGATTACGAAATAAGATACACCTTGTGTTAAAGAGAGACCTTGAGCTGTTAGCCTCATACAGTAAAAAGGCAGAAGAGGCTTTGCGATCACCACCATTGAATTGGTTGCTTTGGATTGAAGAACCACAATTTCATACTGGTCCTTACTTATATTCACTTCCTTGTTACGTTTGCAAAAGGGATAATGATAAATGCTATGCATGGGTAGCTTTGCATTGTGCAGATTGTAATCAGGTTTATTGGTATTCACAGAGGTCAGTAGATTATTTATGGTGTAAACCTTGTTCTGGAAAGTGGATTCGAAATTATTTCTGGGTTAGAGCTCTTGAACAAAGTACTGGCCTGCCAGGACGGACAGGATTACAGCTTTTTGAGAGTGCAGAACAAGTGATTATAGCATATCTTAGGTGGAAGTTGCAGGAAAACCTTAGAGTATTTGAAATTACTAAAGCTTCACGCATCATAGCAGCTCGCTGTAAAGCTGATTTGCCTTCAAACTTATCTCATGCTATACCTGTGAGCAAGGATGCTGATTTAGAATTAGATCAGTATATTCAAAAATTAACTCAGCCTTACAATAGACAATCTAACAAACCAGGGAAAAGACAGCGAAGAAAGGAAAAACAACGCAAGCAGAAGGAAGAAAGGGAGAAGCAAAGCAAGCAGAAAGAAAAATGAGGTTTGTTCTTGTTATACTGCTCAATGCTGTAGCAAGTGAAGCAGTAGGAATAACACACTTTAGTCAACCAAGGGAAAATTTATGGGTGACACTTGCTAATCAAACTAACCAATCATCACTTTGTCTTAGTCTTGGAGGAGTCACTAACCCATTTCGAACATGCCTGGTGGGACTTCCGGTGTGGTCTCCTGGAGAATTTTGCAGTTTGATAAACAACCAAACCTTATGTATGTCTAACATGTCAAACATCACATTGCCAGTGCAACAAGGGTATACTGCAGGTCAGAGTGATGGCTATCGTCAATGCTTACTAATCCAATCACTTAACACCTCTTTGCATTCTCCTCCTGAGGAACTGGATCTTTTTGGAAGTACAAATGCCAGCGTATCTAACACTACAGCTGGTGGATGGTTTAGCTTCAGACTTTTGGGTGCTCAGAATTTAAACCAACCTAAAGAAACATGGGCCACCCTAGATTCATCCCTGAATGTGAGTGAATTCTCTCCACAGCATTACAATCAATGTAACGGCACAAATATCACAGCACCAATGAAATTACCCACAGGAGTATTTTTGATTTGTGGAGACGGGGTGTGGAATGGCATACCAGCTAAACCACAGGGTGGACCCTGTTATTTGGGAAAATTGTCACTGTTTCACCCTAATGTGTCCTTGCTAATGCAGCTGAGTCAAAATTCAAACAGGAAAAAACGTAGCATACATGACTTAGACTGCAGCAAGATAGGAGATCCACGGTTTTGGGGCACATTCAAACAGGTGGTGGTTTCAACTATCTTGCCAGGAGGATCTGCCAATAAAGCTATGAATTTAGCAAAACAATTAGGATGCTGGGCAAGGGATGAGTTGAACAAGACATCACAAATTCTAGACATGTTAACTGCAGATGTGCAAAGTGTTAACCATGCTGTTTTGCAGAATAGAGCTGCTGTAGATTTTTTGCTCTTAGCACAAGGGCATGGATGTGAAGAGTTTTAGGGAATGTGTTGCATGAATCTGTCTGATCATTCGGTGTCCATTCACTCTAAGATAAAAGAATTGCAACAGGGACTTCACAAACTTAAGGAAGAAGATGGTTTAGGAATTGACGAATGGCTTAAAGGCTTAGGACTTGGACCGTGGCTGAGGAACCTTGTGATCTATGCTATAGGACTTCTGGGTGTAATCTTACTGTTTTTGCTTATTTTGCCCTGTATCTTTAACTGTATTCAAAACATGGTCAGCCGTACAATAGCAAAAACATGGCAAACTAATCTCCTTGCGCAAGAAGAAAACGGGGGAAATGTGGAGAGATTTATTAATAATTGGTTAGCTGAGAAAGGCCACGCTGAAATAATGCCGCTGGTTAAGCTGAAAGAGAAAAGCCAGCAGTCAGCAAGCTAAAAGGAAAGGTCAGCAGTGACCTTGCTGCAACATGAGGAAAGGGAGTAGAGATATTCCTGAATATATCCTGAGAATATGTAGAAAGTATCAAAAGTAGAACCATAGGAATGTAGAAGTAGGCGTAGATGCTGATATGTAAGCTGACCAATCCTGAGCTCAACTTTTGCAATATGTATGAAGCTTATTATTAACTGTATTTAACCCGCCGTACTGATCAATAAAATCGGGCCTATGATGATCAACGGATGTCTGGGTCTCCTTCCTTCGACAAATGGTGGAGAATGCGGGCATAACCGAATCTCTACCCTTGTTCTCGGATTAAAAGAAAAAGGGATTACGCCACGGTCGGGAAGTTGGGTTTGGGTCCCCCTGCAGCAGGGACGGTGCCGGAATTTGAAGCACCCTTAAGGTTCACAACGGTGGACTTAAGCCAATACGTGCCGCCGGAGCCTGGAGAGCTGCAACAGCGCTGATTAATAGGTATGGATAGGCAAGCGGCATATGATTTATTTACCGCCTATTTAGAGCGGCGTGGGTTAAAAGGGATAGATTTAAAAAAGGAGTTACCAGGGTTATTAGCCTATGGCCATGCTAAGGGTATTTTTTCTAACCCTCATACAGTTCATGAGCTAGCAGAGTGGAAAATCGGGCCTATGATGATCAACGGATGTCTGGGTCTCCTTCCTTCGACAGGAGATGTCCCTGGTGTCCCAGAGGGAATTGTGCATGGCTTTCGGGACAGTGGTGCAGATGGAGCCCAGATCGCTGAGGGTCAGGTTGAGCAGGAAGAAGAACATGGGTGTGTGCAGGTGGTGGCCGCAGGCTACGGCGCTGATGATGAGGCCGTTGCCCAGGAGGGCAGCCAGGGAGATGCCCAGCAAGAGGCAGAAGTACAGGAGCTGCAGCTGCCGCTTGTCTGCCAATGCCAGCAGGAGGGAGTAGCTGATGGAGCTCCTGTTAGACATTTGTTCTGTCTTGGCATCAGGATCTGTAAAAAAGTAATCATGGAATAGTTGTGCTTGAAGAGGACTTTAAATATCCCAGCACAGCCTGGAGGTACTTTCTCCCCACTGCCTTCCCAGGGCTCTGGTGCTGGGAACTGTCCGTGCGAGCAGCTGCTTCCCTGTGCCCCGGGCTGGGCACTGCCAGTGCTGCCAGACCCCAGCCCAGCCCTTGGGGCTCAGCTCTGCCCTGCAGACCCCTCCCAGCTCTGGCACTGCCCAGGGGCAGCTCTGGCTCTGCAGGGTCTGATATGAACGTCAGATCAACCCTGAGGAGGCTGGAAAAGCGACACTGATTCTGCCTGTGAGAGGCCTTGTGCTGATTTCTCTCACTTATTGGTTTATTCACATCTGAGAGAAATTTTTTCATTATCTTCACCCAAACTAACAGATTAATATCTTTGGGCAATTACTATCAAAGCAGCCCAGGTCATTAGATTAAAAAAGCAGGATTTTCCCCTTTTATGCAGCCCCTTTCTTCCTTTCTTGCTGTGCACCCTGTATAACCTATTTGAAAATGTTCTGCAGGTAAATGCCTTGCACGGAGCAGTCCTGAACAATGCTGCATCCTCCCCACACAAGGAGAACACTTCCAAGCCTGACCAGCTGTCTCCTCCCACCCAGATCTTGTCCCCCAGTGCTGGGAGCAGCTGCCAGGGCTGGCTGAGAGCTGTCCCTGGCAGGCAGCAGAGTCCCTGCCCCAGCACAGCGCCCTGGGCTGCAGGACCCTGCTCTGCAGGACAGCCCTGGGCACCCCTGGCTGCTCTGCACAAGAGACAATCAGAGAATGTACTCACAGAGTCTGTAGGCATTGGGATGTTCCAGCTTGAGGAGATGGCTCCAGGAGCTGCAGCTGCATTGTCCCGCAGCCAGAGGTTCCTGTGCCAAGGGCTGGCAGTGATTGTGCCCCAGGCACTTCTTAGCACCTTCCCAGCCCTGACTGATTGAAGCTCTCTGGGCCTCTGTGCTGTGCCCAGGTGGCTGCAGGCAGTGCCCCAGCCCTGCTGGGCTGGCAGAAGAGCTGCTCATCAAGAGAAATGTGCTTTTGAAGCTCTTCTTGGTTACCAGGAGCTGCCTCTGTGCCAGGAGCCCAGCCATCTCATCAGCACAGACACAGCACAAGGACTTTAACGAGCCTCTGGGGCTTTGTGCTCAGGCCCTGAACATCAGTCTCTGAGAGGGAGCTGAAGAAACCTCTCCAGAACTCCAAGGCAGAATCCAACTCCAATGTTTCTTGGACTTTTAATGGGTCCCACGGAGGGACACGACTGAGAAAGTGTCCCCAGGCCCCAGGCAGAGCAGAGAACTGGAGGCACGGATGATAGGTGGGCACAAAGAAAAGCCAAGTCTTGGTGCCCTGGGGAACTGCAGGGTCTGTGCCACCAAGGGCTGGGAGGAGACACCTTGTCCTGAGGCACTGGCACAGCCCCAGCCAGGCTGGGCACTGTCAGCCCCTTGTCCTGCCCTCAGCATCCCCCCTAGCCCACATCCCAGTGGCCTCAAGGATCTGCTGGAAGGAGTCCCTTGGGAGCCTTGCTCAGGAATGGCCCTGGGGGCTCCTGAATGCTCCCTGCAGGGACTGCGGGTTTTTCAAAGGACTTTGGGTTTGGCTTTTGCCTTGGAGTCTCTGAGAGGTTTGTGCAATCATGGCCTCCAATTATCTGCTGTAATTAGTCCCTGGAGAGGCTTTGTCAATAACAACACTCAGTGGGGCTCCTTAATACTTCAGGGTACTTCAGTTATTTAAGCTGCTTGGTGTTTCCCTTTTGATACAGACTCTGTGAAAAAGATTGTGCAGTCCCTGCCTCCAATATCTCCTTTAATTAGTCCCTGGAGGGTCTTTATCAGTAATGACACCCAGTGGGCCATTTATGCTTCAAGGTACTTCAGCTATTTTAAGGTATTTGGTGTTTCCTTTTGGATATAGACTGCGAGAGATTTGTGCAATCATGGCCCCAGTTATCTGCTTTAATCAGTCCCATGAGAGCTCTGTACTGACACTCAGTTGGGCTCATTAATGCTTTCAGATACTCAAGGTTTTTAAGGTACTTTGGATTTTCCTTTGCACTCTGAATCTCTGAGAGGTGTTTATTCCAATTCTGGCCTTCAATTCTCTCCTCCAAGGAGTCCATGAGGAGCCTGTGTTGGCAATGGACCTCAGTGAAATTCATGCTTTGAGACACTTTCGTGTTTTCTTCTGACTGACTCTTGGAAAGGTTTGTGCAATCTCCTCTCAGGCCCTGAGGTTCAAGTGCTCAGCTCCAAATGCACCACAGGGCTCATTAGGATCAAGCAAGTCCTGACAAACCATGGCTCTGCCTTGATTTCCCTCTGCTCTTATGCAGTTCATCAGGCAGTTTTCCTTTTACAGTTGTGGAGAAATATTTCAAAGACCTTTTAAGTAATATGTAATCCTATTTTAAAGAGTGTATTTTATTACTGTTCTCTTTGGAGAAGGGCTGATTGGAGCATTAAGTGATTTATATTGATGTAGGGGTGCTCCTAAGGAGGTCTGGCCAGGTCAGTGAAGTTGTACCTTGGAGCTGACCCAGTGTGGACAACCTTGCCTCACATTTCCCAACCTCATGTGAGAAACCATTTTCATTTTCAAAAATTTTAATTATTAAGATCTTTTCAAAATACAACAGAAGATTTAATAAAGAAAATAACACAGTGCCGGGAGCAAAGGATTCCGTCACCGTGTGCTTATCTACAAAATGGATGTTCTGTCTTTTATACCTCTTGCCCCTCCCAAAATCTTGTCAATCAACTCCTTCTTCACTGTCCGGGGGTGGAGATCACTGTCTTACACCTTGATTGGAGGTCAGGTGCTGCCATAGTAACAAGCCAACCCTCCCAAATACCCCGACTACAGAGGCCATCCTGTGATAACAATGCAAGGGGGAGGAGAAAGATAACTATACGTCTAGAAAACTTCTCTTAACATATATTTAATATTAACTCCTTAACTGTGACAGTCAACCATAGAATTACTCATCTATAACAAACCCCCCTTTTCTTTTTCTAGAAGTAATTTTTCTCGAACAATTAAGTAAAAAACTTTCTCTGTCTCTTGAATGAGTCATACCAGCATCTGTTGATGTGGGCAAGGACAGTGGGAACAGCAGAAAAAATCGCAGATTTTCCTTAGACACACTTATTTGGAATGGACAAAAGGGCATCACAGAGGTCCAGTATGGCTTTGACTCCCACCTACTGTGCCTATGTGGCTGCTACCCATAATCAGTGTGTGTTAGGGATGAGCATAGAGGCCAATTCAGTCCTGCCCTCCAGTCCCTGTTGAATTAAAAGACAACTGAGCAATGATAGAGGTCTGGTATGGCCTTTTGTCCCCACCTTACCATGCCAACAGGGTTTCTACCCACAGCAGGGCTATGGAGCCTTCTTGGTAGTGAACAAAGGGGCCAACCCGATCTTGCCCTCTATTCCTTGTCTTACTTCTTAAGGATGCTGCCCCATTACCTTTTTCAGTCCCTTGTGTACTTCTCCTCAACAGATGCTGGTAATTCTCACCCACTAAAACAGGAAGACAGTTCTCTAGCTGGTTGGTGGAAGCTTGACTCTACTTTTTGGTTGTCTTGGTGTTTTCCTGCTTGTCTTTCAGTCTCTGCTTGAGAGTCAGTCTTGTTTCACCCAGCCGGGATGTTACAGTCCACTCTTTGGGTTCTTGTACTGGGCCTTTGACTCTGTTGCCATGAGTCCATCCCCGCTCTGCAGTTCACACGGCCGATTCAGTGGTGAGCAGTACCTGAAAGGGACCTTCCCACTGAGAAGTTAGAGGCTGATCTCACCATGACATATTCATCACCCAATTCCCAGGATTAATATTATGCATTCTGAAATCCAGGGTGGTAGTTTGAGGAATTGCCCCGTTATGCCTTAGCCCTTCTAAGGTTTGTGCTATGGACATCAGTTATTTCTTAGCATTGGCTTCCCCTTCCTCATAGGTGGGGTGAGGTCAGGAAGGGTAACCCAAACATCATTTCATAGGGTGACACCCCCAGATCTGACTGGGATTGGGTTCTAATTCTTAATAAGGCCATAGGGAGACGTTTTATCCATGACATTTGGGTTTCAATCATTAGCTTAACTCTTTTAAGAATTTGATTCATCCTCTCTACCAACCAGAACTCTGTGGATGCCATGGAGTGTGTAATTCCCATTTTATTCCCAGGGCCTGAACAACTTTCTGCAATATCTTGAATGTGAAATGAGTTTCCCGGTCTGAATCAATCCTGTTTGCCCTCCCATATTGGGGAATGATTGATTCTAGAAGTGTTTTACTCACAACACTGGCATCAGCTTTCACAGTGGCTACCACCTCTGCCCAATGAGTCACGTGATCTACTATCACTGGCAAAAACTTCCACCATTGTACCTGGGGAAGCTCAATAAAGTCAGCTTGGATGTTTTGGAAGGGCCTTAAGGCTAGTTCTCACCCTCCCCTGGGTGTTTTCCTCACGATTTTCTTATTCACTTTTTGATATATCACACACCGTTCAGTTACTTGCTTAGCTATTCTGAAAATTCCTATGCAGCCCAAATCCCTTAGAAATTTATCACCTAGCACTTGTGTACCCCAATGTGTTGTTCCACGTATGCCTTCTAACATTTTCCTGGCAAGGGGTTTATTCAATATTTGTCTCCCACCTGCTCATCTCCACTTCCCTTTGTTTTCTTTCTTGACTCCTATTTCAATGAGTTCTTCCTCTTCTGTCCCACTGAATATGGGGACTTTTTTCATTTCTTTTATGGGTGTTAATACCATTATTAGTTTATCTGTCTCTGATTCAGTTGCATTTTTAGCTTCAAAATCAGCTAAATTGTTCCCTCGTGCCTCCTGAGTTGCCTCTTTTTGATGCCCTTGAACATAGACCACTGCTACTTCTTCTGGCAATTGTAAGGTTTCTAACTCTTCTAAGACAAAATTTTCATGAATCAGTCCCTTTCCTTTTGAATTTAATAGCCCCCTCTCTTCCCAAATTTTTCCAAACTTATGCACTATTCCAAAAGTGTATTTTGAGTCCTGTATATATTGTTCCCCTTTTCCATGATAATGTTTCCAGAATTCATTTTAGGGCACACAACTCACACACTTGTGCTGACCAGTTGGAAGGTAACTTTCTCTTTTCTATGGCCTCTAACCCTTCATGCACTATAGCGTACCCCAATACTATGTGCCCCTTTATTACCCGTGAAGATCCATCGAGGTACAACCATTTTCCACCTTGTAGTGTTTGATCTGTTATGTCGTTTCTTACTCTAGTTTGATAGTTTATGGCCTCTAGGCAATTATGTACTAGTTTCTCATCTGTTTCTCCATGCAAAAACTGGGCAGGGTTGAGTTGGTTACTCATGATTAGCTCTAAACCATTATCTATTAAGATGTCTGCATACTTTAGCCTTCGGGAATCAGTGAGCCATTTCACAGCCTTTTGGCTCAGGATACTCCTTACTGATTTTGCGATATATATCTTCAATTTTCCCCCAAAAGGTTAATTTTTTTCTTTCTGCTACGAGTATGGCAGTAACTGCCACAGCCTGAATGCAGGTTGGCCATCTCCGGCTGACAGGGTCTATAATTTTGATAAACAGGCCTCTGGTTTCCTGGACTGTGGGATCTCAGCACCTCAGGATGGAGGTGCAGAGAGGCCGAGACCACCCTTGGGGGGCTCGGGAATCCTGGGATGTTGCCAGAAGTGTCTGGTGGCAGGATTTTGATCCTACACAGGAGATGAGACCTGTATGAGGACTGGGAGGATTCCACTGGGTGAATGGTGAAGGGATAAGTTAGTTAAAGTGTAAAACACAGGGTTTAGGATTTTGGTACAGGGGGGTCTAGAGAAGTAAGATGGAGGAATTGGGGCGTGTCCTGTCCTTCTTCTTCTTCTTCTTGGCCTCCATCTTCTGTGGTGGTGGTGGCACTTTGGGATTGGTCATTACTAAAAGTGCACCGGTTAATAAGGGTAGAAGGTATTGGAGTAAAATGATAAATATTGTACACGTAACTTAGGGTATAAAGATAAGTGACCGCCCGGGGGCTTGGGAGTGTGCCCATGGCTGACTTGCTGTGCAGACCTCTGTCGGGCTGAAAGAAAATCTTTTAGATAAACAATTAATAAACACCAAGACCGAGACAAGATCAGAAGTCTCTCCTCGTCCTTTGAAGCGTCGGCTCTCCAAGGCCATCCCTGGGCCTTTCCAGGCCACCAGAACAGCAACACAGAAAAATTTACAAGTGGCGTCCCTGGACATAAATCAGCCAGAAGAACGCCAGAAAAATTTACACTGGACCCTCCCCAGTCCTGGGCTAATACTCCATGTGCTACCCCTTTTTCCATATCCACAAACAGATAGAAGGCAGGAAGACTCAGTGCTGGTGAACTGACAATGTTTTTCTTTAAAGCTTCAAACTTTTGTTCGTCATCTTTTCCCCACCTAATCTCTTCTTCCACTAACTTTTCATACAAGAACTGGATGGCCTGCGTGCATCTTCTCAATCCATAGCCTACAATATCCCAACTAGCCTAGAAACCTTCTGACTTCTCTCTTTGTTTTTGCTGGTGGGAGTGAGACTAACCCCGTAATTCTCTCAGGGTTCAGCCACCAGCTCCCTTGACAAATCACATGTCCTAGGGAATTTTACTTCCCTCTCTACAAATTTGAGTTTCCCTTTTGATACCAAAAGTCCTTGGTCCTTCAGAAAATTTAACAACACTATGGTGAATTCCCAAACTTCTTTTTCTTCCTGTCCTGTGAAAAGGAAATAATTTACATATTGTATGAGCTTTATCTCAGGTTTGATGGAGAAGAATTGTGTTACTTCTCCTAGGGCTTGACCGAAGAGGTTTGGAGATTTGGAAAACCCTTGGGGTAACCTAGTCCACCAAAACTGTTTCTTACTCCCAGAATCAGGGTCCTCCCATTCAAAAGCAAATATAGCCCTGCTTTTCTTTGCCAGTAGACCTGCGCAAAAAGCATCTTTTAGGTCTATGACACTAAACCACTGGTGTGCTGGGGGGATATTACTCAGTAGTGCAGAGGGGTTAGGCACTACTGGGTACCGATTCACTGTTTTGTTGTTCACTTCTCTCAAATCTTGAACAAGCCTGTAAGTCCCATCTGACTTCTTTACTGGTAATATGGGTGTATTATGGGGGGACATACATGGTTCTAAGGTCTCATCCTCAAGTAGATCCTGGATCAGTGGCTGCAGTCTTCATCTCCCTTCCAGGGAGAGTGGGTATTGTCATACACAGACTGGATAGCTGTCATCAATTAATTTTATTACTGTAGGTTTCACGTTCAATTTTTTGGTTTTGCCCACACCATCTCATGAATTTTGCCCTCATCCTCTTCCCTTATTTGAGAAGTTTAACTACCATTTTTCCTTCCTCTGGGAGTATTAAAATGCTTAGCTGCACTTGTAAATCTCACCCTAATAGATTGCATCCTGCTTCTGGAACTAATAGAACATCCCCAATTCCTATTTATTTGTTTCTTCAAACTTTATTTGCTTTTCTAACTGAGGCTTTGAACCTTCCTTTAGCACCTACTACTTGCACAGTATCTTGACCCTTTTTGCACCCCTTTGGGATTCTACAAAGACAAGATCTTTCAGCCCCCATGTCTACTAAGAATTCAAATTCTTCCTCCTGGGGATCTATTTTTAAAGTTCTCAAGGGCTCCTGATGGTATTCTGTCCCCAGGAGGTACAGCCCCTGACACCCCAAGTCTTCTGTTTCTCGATTTTGCTCAGTCTCATAGACCCTCAGCTCCTTTTCCCTCTGGGGGCAATTCTTTCTGATATGCCCCCTCTCTTTACATTAAAATCAAACTGGTTGTAGTTTCCCCTGTTTCCCAAACTCTCCTTTTTGTGCCCAGTCCCAGGGAGCTGAATGTCCCCTCCATCTATCTACCCGCACTTGGAATCCCCCTCCCTTACCTGGGTAGTTCTTTATGTGCTGGTTTCCTTCCCTAATGGCAGTTACCATTACCTTGGCTTTTGCCTTGGCTTTCTCTTCATCCCTCTTTACATACTCCTTCTGTGCTTCTCTTAAAAGATCCTCTACCCTCCTTTCTTGCCAACCATCGAGCTTTTTTAACTTTCTCCGTATATCTGGCCAGGCATGAGTGACAAAATTTACCTTTAGCGACCGTGTCAGGGTCAACCCCTGAATATTGCCTCGTATTTTTCCTCAACCTTTCTAACCACTCTGTTGGGGTTTCTTCCCTTTTTTTCTGCTCATCGAAAGCCTTACGGGCATTTTGATTACATGAAGCTGCCTCTTTGACACCACTTGTAATCAGTGTTCTGTATTTCTCCATTCTTTCTTCCCCCCAGTGCTCTTGTGGTCCCAGGTGGGGTGCACTGTGGGCATTTTCAGATCCCCTGGAGGTCCTTACATATGCTCCCTTTCCCATATCCATATCTCAGTTGCCC
Source organism: Ammospiza nelsoni (assembly GCF_027579445.1). Classification (NCBI taxonomy): domain Eukaryota; kingdom Metazoa; phylum Chordata; class Aves; order Passeriformes; family Passerellidae; genus Ammospiza; species Ammospiza nelsoni. Next base: position 907,178 of record NC_080666.1, read on the forward strand.
AGATCATCTGTCTATCTTCTGGTGTGAATAGCATGGTCATTATTGGTTGTATCTCTTCCCATGTATAAATATTGGGCCCCAGAAACTGGTCTAACTGTTCCACTAATCCAGTGAGGTCCTCTAGTAATCCCTTCAATTATTTCTTGAACATTCTCACATCAGAAGAACTGAGAGGCACGGTTACAAATCTAATTCCTTCCACCAACCCACACAGGGGTATTTCCCTCAGGGGATATAATCCTGCTGCTTGGTTCCCATCCCCTGATCTGCTTTCCTCTCATTGTGCCACCCTGTTTGTGGTGTTTTGACTAGGCCCATCAGGGGGTAGGGGAAGTGCATCTGGGGCTATTGGAGGTGGAGGGGGTAAGTGTTCGAATGGGTCCCATTCTTTATTTTCTGATACCTTAAACATGCTCACCTTTGAGGGTAAACTCTCCCTCCCACAGCATGCAGCATAGTCATTCTCTTCCTGATTGAATTGTTTCTTAGCTCTTACATGGATGTTTAATGCCTGACACATCCACCCTTCGTCTGACCCATATCCCAGTATACATGATTGCTCCTAATTTCCCTTCTGATCAATTTTACCATGCAATTCTGAATCACTTTGAGCTCATCCTTATCTCTGGTATTTGGGTCATATTTCTACCAGGCTAGTTTCCTTCCCAGTGGGCCATCTGGGAGTATACCTATTGGTACCTCTTCAATTTCTACTCCTCCCCTTGGGGATTCCCTATTTGCCCACAGTCCCATCCTGACTGGCCGATCACAGGCCCTGCTCCAACAGAGCCCACCTTTCCAACCACAGGCCCTCTGGACAGCACCTGCCTCTCTCAGAAGGGAAAAGGAAAGGGGGGCAGGAAAAGAAGAAACAAGGAAAAGAGGAAAGAGAAGAAAAGGGAAGAGAGAGAAAAAACAAAAAACTGTACTTCTCTTTAGACAAGTAAAAACAAAAAAAATCTTACAATCCAGGGGCTTCCATATCACCGGATTGGTCCCTGCCCTTCCTCTCCTCCTCGGTTCAATGCTCTGGTCCCACGGTCGCACTCTGCTCCCTGTCCCGCCTGGCTCAGCTGAGCTGTGGCCTGCCCCTGGCCCAATTCCCCTCAGCAGCTGCACTCCCACCCCTGGGCCAACCTGGCTCAGCTTTGGTGGCTTTGCCCACCCTGATTCGAGTCAGAGGCTTCCATCCCACATCTGACCCAACTTGGTTTGGCTTCAGTGGCTCCCCCACCCCAATTTCGAGGCTCAGCCTGCCCCAGTTCAGGAGTCCCTGCTCCTGGCCTTACTCAGCTCAGCCTCAGCAGCTCTACCTGTGCCGATTTGGTTCGGCTCAGCAGCCGGCCCAGCCTGACCTCCTCGGTTTGGTGGCTCTGCCCTGACGTGACTTGGCTTGGCCGGACTGCCCCGACCCCCTTAGCTCGGCAGCACACAAACTGTTGCACCAGCTCCTGGGTGACTCCTTGCAGCAAACCCCTTGGCGATCACCCCGCTTCCAGCCTGGCTTCGGCTGGCCCTGGTAATTACAGTGCTGGCTGTGCCCCAGAGGCTGCCCCCGCTCTGAGCACCGCACGAGCCGCCGCGCCATTTGGAGCTCATCGGCTCCCTTGGTGTGTGCTGGATGGGAATCCTGCCACGGGTCCCCAATGGGTGAACCCAGTTCCCAAGTCCCCACAAACCCTTCAATCCTACATGTCCCACCAGCCATGGGGTCCTTGTCTATGGGATCTCCACTTTCCTCCCCACCATGTGTCCCGCTGTTCCTTTTTCCTTTCTACCGTCCAATATCCTGATGTGTCAAGGGACCAGGATGGATCCAGTATATTACTAATGTGAAGCTCACGTTCATACACTGGAATTATGGAGTCACAATCTGGCCAAAAATAGTTATTTGGATGTGCTCACCGCCCTTCCCCTCTTTTCTTTATCCCAAAGTCTCCTGGTTTCTTTGGGCTTCCAACCTGCAACCATTGGTGGAACTGGGAGAGTCCAATAGCCTCTGCCCAATCTGTGGTGGGGCGCGCCCCTTTTGAAAACTCCTAAGACTACCAGGTGTACTTCCCAGACGAGTCCCAATTTGTGAGAAATTATATTTACTTCCAAAAATTTTAAAGGATTATTAAAACCTTATAAAAAATACAACAGAAGACTGAATGGAGAAAATATTATGGCACCGAGAGCACAGGATTTTTTCCCACCTTGTGCTTGTCCACACAATGGATGTTTTGCCTTTTAACCCTTTAGCCCATCTCAAAATCTTGTTAATCAACTCTTTCTTCGCTGTCCAGTGGTGGCTTTACATCTTGATTGGAGGTCAGGTGTTGCCATAGTAACAAGCCAACCCTCCCAAATACCCCAACTACCAGGTAACCCTGTGATAACAACACAAGGGGGGTAAAACAAACCTGTAAATCTATAAAACTTGTCTTAACATATCCATAACATCTGCCTTTTGTGAGAGGCATCAACCATCACATTACTGATCTATCACACAATTATTTCAAAACTGCTTCCTGTTTCAGCCTGACTGTCCCTGCAGAGGAACAGGGCATTCTTCATGCATTTCCACAAGGTCAGGCTTCTCATTTCATGGTGAGTCTGGGATGAAAATGTCCTTATTAAGAAGGATAAAAGCAGAGGAAATGGATTAGAAACTCTTAGAAAAAATTAGCCTTCTTACAGATAAAGTTCACCAATTTATTCCTTGCATTTCTCCTTTTCAGATTCTTTCAGTCTTCTACTCTGGGAGATGCAACTTGTTCTGCTGCTTATCATGAACTGATTGTGTTCTTAATTTATATCAGCACGAGAGATGTGAAATCATCTAAACTGAAAACAGAAAGAAACTGCCTCTGACAACCAATTTTCATGTTCTAGATGCCTTTCCAGTTGTCTATGGAAATGTGTGAATGATTATCACACAACTCTCCATTTCTTGCTGCAGCTTCTGGAGATTCTTTCTCTGAATTCAGTCAGGGTTGCCTTCCCCAACGAGTCCTGGTACCACCTCCTGTTTTCCAAGGTTGGAACAGTCACAATGAAAACCTCACCAATGGTACAGCTCCCCAGTCCACCAGGAAAAGAAAGGACAAGTTGTCCAGTTCTCCAAACATTTGTCCTGCTTTGCTGCAAGAGTCCTGCTGCAGGCACAGTGCTGAAAGCGAAGAGAAGCTGCAGTAGGTAGCACATCTTGTGACAGGAGCTCGACCTCATTCTCCAGGAAAGGTTCTTTAAAAGAGCAGACAAACCTATGGAGAAGATTCCTGGAAAACAGAGACAGCTTTCCAGAAGTGAAATGAAAATGGAAAGAAACCATCTGAAATGTTTTCCTCTATTTATTTCTATGCTCCCCTTTTCCATCTTGCACTACTTCTCCATGCCATGAATTCCAAATGCATCTCACCTCTAAGATCAGTGACTTAGTGAGTTTTAGACACTCTAATGCCATGAGCTTCACACAGTTTGCCTTCCCCTGTTTTGGTTGGAAAGCAATGCTGGAGCCATCAGTGCAGTGCTTGGGTTGGGCACGAATAATGCAGGCAGGGAATGTGCCCCGGCAGTGTGTGACCCTCAGCAGGGACAATGCTCAGCAATCCTGCAGGCAGGGAATGTGCCCCAGCAGTGTGTTACCCTCAGCAGGGACAATGCTCAGCAATCCTGCAGGCAGGGAATGTGCCCCGGCAGCGTGTGACCCTCAGCAGGGACAATGCTCAGCAATCCTGCAGGCAGGCAATGTGCCCCGGCAGTGTGTGACCCTCAGCAGGGACAATGCTCAGCAATCCTGCAGGCAGGCAATGTGCCCTGGCTGTGTGTGACCCTCAGCAGGGACAATGCTCAGCAGCGTTGCTGTGCTCGGTCCCCATGGAACCATGCCAGGAGCAGCTGCTGAGCTCAGAAGCCATCGCAGCCCGTGCCCTGCTCCAGAGCCCCTTGGCAGGGTGGGCTCCTGCCCTGGCTCTGTGTGCCAGGAGCCGGCAGCGCTGGGTGCAGGGAGCCCAGGGAGGGCACAGAAACGCTGGGTGAGAAATGCTGGGGCACAGCGAGATGGGCGAGTGCAGCCGGCCAGGGCAGAGGAGCAGCACGCACAGGGGGCACAGCCTGCAGGACAGATGGCCAGGGGGAGAAAAAAACAAACTGCTCAGGAGGGTGGAGAACAAACTTTTAGTTGCAAACTTAAGAGAATGAGGTACTTAGGAAATCTGAAGTAACATGTAATTTCAGTAAATCACTTCATAAAGCACTGACTTAGCAAACTCTAACCTGTCTAATTGCAATTTAACCAGATTTTGAGAAGAGGAAGTCAGGAGAAGAGAGAGAGGGTGTGGAGAGATTTATTAATAATTGGTTAGCTGAGAAAGGCCACGCTGAAATAATGCCGCTGGTTAAGCTGAAAGAGAAAAGCCAGCAGTCAGCAAGCTAAAAGGAAAGGTCAGCAGTGACCTTGCTGCAACATGAGGAAAGGGAGTAGAGATATTCCTGAATATATCCTGAGAATATGTAGAAAGTATCAAAAGTAGAACCATAGGAATGTAGAAGTAGGCGTAGATGCTGATATGTAAGCTGACCAATCCTGAGCTCAACTTTTGCAATATGTATGAAGCTTATTATTAACTGTATTTAACCCGCCGTACTGATCAATAAAATTGGGCCTATGATGATCAACGGATGTCTGGGTCTCCTTCCTTCGACAAATGGTGGAGAATGCGGGCATAACCGAATCTCTGCCCTTTTTCTCGGATTAAAAGAAAAAGGGATTACGCCACGGTCGAGGAAGTTGGGTTTGGGTCCCCCTGCAGCAGGGACGGTGCCGGAATTTGAAGCACCCTTAAGGTTCACAACGGTGGACTTAAGCCAATACGTGCCGCGGGAGCCTGGAGAGCTGCAACAGCGCGCGCTGATTAATAGGTATGAATAGGCAAGCGGCATATGATTTATTCGCCCCATATTTAGAGTGGCGAGAGATAAAAGGGATAGATTTAAAAAAGGAGTTACCAGGGTTATTAGCCTATGGCCATGCTAAGGGTATTTTTTCTAACCCTCATACAGTTCATGAGCTAGCAGAGTGGAAGAAGTTTGGGGAAATATTGTGGGATACAGTGTTGGACGATGATAAGTCAGCTAAGAAATTCGGGAAGTTATGGCGGGTGGTGTATAACACGTTACTGCAGCAGGTCTCTGAGAGAAAGGCAGCAGAAAGGGCAACAGAAGCTCATAGGAGGAATATAGGGTATGGTCGTGAGGATGATCCCCTGGCACCTTCTGTAACTAAGATACTTATGCCTAAGGGTCCCCAGGAAAGTAGTGTGGAAGATTTTCCTATAGGCGCAGTGGAACCGTCTGCACCTTTCCTGTCTGAGGGGGAGGGCGAGTCGGATGGTGGGGGTAAGAGCAAACCAGCTTTGCCTCCGCTACCGGCTTCGGGCGGGTCGGATGGTGGGGGTGTGAGCAAGCCAGCTTCGCCTCCGCCGTCAGCCTTGCCTCCGCCGCTTCCCCTCAATGAGCCGGCTCCGGTTACAGCTCCAGCGGGGGGGCTGATTGCCCCCCGCGGGCCGTCTCAGCCTGAGCCGGCTCCGGTTTCACTGTCAGCTCCAGCGGGGGGGCTGCTTCCCCTGCTTCCCCCGCGCGAGCCAGCCTCTGCTTCACTGCCTTCCCCGTGCGAAAACTCGGTGCCTGCACCGAAGCGCCAGCAGCATAGCACCCTTAAAGAGCCAGATCCCATCCCAGGGGCACACCGTGATCCATGGGGGGAGATGGCTAAACAGAGGAGGGAAGCTTGGGCTGCTTTGGCGAAAGAAGTAATGCAAATGGGGGATGGTGAGGCGGTGGAAATAGCTTCTAGTCTTGCATGCCCAGTTACATACACACCACACTATGATGCACAGGGGAACCTTACGCATAATATAGCAGAATATACTCCCTTAGATTGGAAGCTGTTAACTCAGCTACGTTCTACGGTTAGTCAGTTTGGAGTAAAAAGTGAACCTGTTAAGCAAATGCTAGATTATCTTTTTAATACTCAGGTTTTATGTCCTAATGATTTAAGAGGAATAGTTCAGTTGATATTCACTCAGCATCAGCAGTTGTTGTTTAATGCACATGACCCATTACATGGAGTAACAGTAAAAGGGGCAAATTGGGCTATTGAGGAAGCATTAGAGTGAATGGCATTAATGCCAACAGCTTCACAGGCATTTATAGTAGAAGCCTTAAAGGAATTAGGATTAGGGTTGCAAAAGCATAGTCTACTCAGAGTCAGGTGTTAGCTGCTCTTGCTCCTCTCCAAAGAGGCTCACTGGCAGTCACGTAAGGAGGCTCGAGACCATTCATCAAGTGTTACCGATGTGGCAATGAGGGACAGACACAAGTTGCCGCCTGACATCGGAGACACCAGCTGCTGCCGTGACATCACTGCTACCTCCTGTCTGCAACCCACAACAACAGGGAGCCTCAGCTTGGACTTATCAGCAGCAGTAGACGTCACACTAATGACAAACCGGCCTGAGAGGATACCCACTGGAGTAAAGGGTCCTCTTATATTAAATGGACAAACATGTGGAGCATTATTGCTGGGACGTTCCTCTACAACTATGTTGGGATTATTTGTTTTGCCTGGTGTTATCGATGCAGACTTTACTGGGGAAATACAAATCATGGCTTACACCCTTTATCCTCTGATTAAAATTACAAAAGGACAACGCATTGCACAATTGGTACCACTGTCACAAATGACATCAGGAATACAATCATTTACTGGACAAACACGGGATGAAAAAGGTTTTGGTTCTACTGGTGTTACACTTTTAATTGTGGATTTACAAAATAGACCAAAGCAAAAGGTTGGAATTACTTATGGGCATCAAAGCATAACCCTTTATGGATTATTGAATACAGGACAATTGGACATTAAAACTTTACATGATGCACAGAAGTTGCTGGGAGACTTAAAGTGGCTGAAGCCTATTGTGGGAATACCAAATCATTTACTAGAAGCCCTACGGCCTTTGTTGAGAGGCGTGGACCCTACTACTCCTGTACACCTGACAAAGGAGCATCATCTTGCTTTGCAGCAAATTAGTAACTGTGTACAGCAAGGGTATGTGTCTCGTCGACAACTCGACCACCCCATCGACCTTACTATCTGGAATAGCCCTTGCCACTTGCTTGGTGCTCTCTCTCAGTTGCAAAAGAAAACGGGGGAGATACGGGTGTTGGAATGGTTGTCACCACCACTACAGCATAAGAAAACAATATCTTCAAAAATTGAACAATTGGCTGCATTAATCAAAAAGGGGCGTCTCAGAATTCTTGAAGTGGATGGTAGAGAACCTGCTACTATTAGATTGCCTATGGAAAAAGAAACCTTGGACTGGTACCTGATTAATTCAAAGAATTTACAAGAAGCATTATTGATGTCACCTGCTAAAGTAGAGACTAGTAAATTAGTGCCTAGAGTTTTGCAATGGATGACAGAATGGAACTGGATTACTCGACCTTTGAGAGAAGAACGCCCCATAGAAGGAGCTATTACAGCTTTTACAGATGCAGGAAAGAAATCAAGGCGTGCTGCTGTTACCTGGCAAGAAAAGGGACAATGGAAGCATCAACTCCTCACAGCAGACCCTGCAGATAGCTTACAAACTTTGGAATTGTTAGCAGTAGTATGGGCGGTATCCAACTTACAGGACCCTTTAAATGTGGTCACAGACTCTATGTATGTTGCAGGAGTAGCCAATCGAATAGAGGAAGCAACAATTAAGGAAGTGAATAATAAACGATTGTATGAGTTACTGATACAGTTAAGGAAGGCTTTACGAGAAAAGAATGCAGCATATTCTGTGATTCATATTAGGAGTCATAAATGGTCTGAAGGTTTAGGAGAAGGGAATGAACGTGCAGATAAATTGGTTACCCTACCCATTGATAATTCTTGTCCTATTGACAAGCACACATTGGCCAGAGAAGCACATAGTAGATATCATCAAAATGCAAGAGGTTTAGCAAAACACTTTGAGCTGAGTTTGTCAGAAGCCAAGGCCATTGTCAGAGCATGCCCAACATGTAGTTATCATAATGGTGGGATAGGTCTAGGCATCAGGGTTAATCCTCGAGGTTTAGAAATAAATGAGAAAAGGCTATACATGTTATCAGACACCTGTTAAGTTGTTTTGCTGTTATGGGAGTTCCAAAGAGTATCAAAACCGATAATGGTCCAGCTTATGTAAGTGCTAGGGTTCGGAAATTTTTGAATCAGTGGTCTGTTAAGCATGTGACAGGTATTCCACACTCTCCTACTGGACAGGCAATAGTGGAAAGAGCAAATGGTACCCTTAAGCAGTATATTGAAAAACATCAAGATTTGGCAGATCCACAGGCATGTTTGTCTAAGGTTTTGTATGTGATTAACCATTTATGCATTTTTGGGGAAGATGATACCCCCCCTGCAATGAAACATCATCCGAGGTCAGGTCAGGAAAATACTAAGGAAACAGAGGTCTGGGTTAAGTATAAGAACCCGAGTACAAGATTATGGGAAAAACCTGCAAAAGTATTATATTGGGGTCGGGGGTATCTTTGTGTTTCCTCACCTACAGGGCCTTTGTGGGTGCCTGCTAAGTGGACTAAACCTGTCTTTGATGCAGCCTCTGGTGGATCGCCTTACGGAGGAGGACAGGGAGCGACTGGGGAAGAAACTGCTTCTAGTCCTACAGCCACTACTGTTACAATTGAAGGGGTACTCGGAAGCGTTGGACAGAACACTGATACGTCACTATCGGACAGCCCAGGAGCTGATTGGTTTTATTGATTCATTATCAACTTTTCATTTAACGAATCCAGCGAAACTACATTGCCTTGACTGTTACAATCCACATTGTGCTGCCTGGATAGCTCTACGTTGTGGGGGTTGTGAAAGAACTTTTTGGATAGAACAATCACTATTGTGGGATTTGTGGTGTCATACTTGTGAACAAGAGCACACGTGGGGTAAAAGTTGGCAAGATGAATTAAGGAGACAAACAGGGCAAAATGCATATATAGCTTTAAATCTTTATGAGTCTCCTGAACAGAAAATTCTTGCTTATTATCGATGGGAACTACAATGTATTGTGAATAGAATTAAGGTTCAAAGTAAATCACGTATAGTGTCTATAAGGTGTAGGAAATTAGTGCCTTTAACACAGCATTCAGTTGTAGGGCCCTTCAAAGGGGATCCTGATAGAGCATTAGATTGCTGCATTGACAAGTTGCAAAAATTGAGTTTGCAAGTGGCAGGACCAGTGAGATCAGGAGCAGCAAGATTAAAGACAGATAAGAAAAAGAAGGCAAAAGGGGAAGGGTCTCATTTGAATAAGGGTATCAGTGATTGCTAATTAATTTTCTATGATTAGAACACTTTTACAGTTGTGGGACCCTCGGAAAGATATAGTTGTTGAGGAGGATAACGAACAAGAACTACGATTACGAAATAAGATACACCTTGTGTTAAAGAGAGACCTTGAGCTGTTAGCCTCATACAGTAAAAAGGCAGAAGAGGCTTTGCGATCACCACCATTGAATTGGTTGCTTTGGATTGAAGAACCACAATTTCATACTGGTCCTTACTTATATTCACTTCCTTGTTACGTTTGCAAAAGGGATAATGATAAATGCTATGCATGGGTAGCTTTGCATTGTGCAGATTGTAATCAGGTTTATTGGTATTCACAGAGGTCAGTAGATTATTTATGGTGTAAACCTTGTTCTGGAAAGTGGATTCGAAATTATTTCTGGGTTAGAGCTCTTGAACAAAGTACTGGCCTGCCAGGACGGACAGGATTACAGCTTTTTGAGAGTGCAGAACAAGTGATTATAGCATATCTTAGGTGGAAGTTGCAGGAAAACCTTAGAGTATTTGAAATTACTAAAGCTTCACGCATCATAGCAGCTCGCTGTAAAGCTGATTTGCCTTCAAACTTATCTCATGCTATACCTGTGAGCAAGGATGCTGATTTAGAATTAGATCAGTATATTCAAAAATTAACTCAGCCTTACAATAGACAATCTAACAAACCAGGGAAAAGACAGCGAAGAAAGGAAAAACAACGCAAGCAGAAGGAAGAAAGGGAGAAGCAAAGCAAGCAGAAAGAAAAATGAGGTTTGTTCTTGTTATACTGCTCAATGCTGTAGCAAGTGAAGCAGTAGGAATAACACACTTTAGTCAACCAAGGGAAAATTTATGGGTGACACTTGCTAATCAAACTAACCAATCATCACTTTGTCTTAGTCTTGGAGGAGTCACTAACCCATTTCGAACATGCCTGGTGGGACTTCCGGTGTGGTCTCCTGGGGAATTTTGCAGTTTGATAAACAACCAAACCTTATGTATGTCTAACATGTCAAACATCACATTGCCAGTGCAACAAGGGTATACTGCAGGTCAGAGTGATGGCTATCGTCAATGCTTACTAATCCAATCACTTAACACCTCTTTGCATTCTCCTCCTGAGGAACTGGATCTTTTTGGAAGTACAAATGCCAGCATATCTGACACTACAGCTGGTGGATGGTTTAGCTTCAGACTTTCGGGTGCTCAGAATTTAAACCAACCTAAAGAAACATGGGCCACCCTAGATTCATCCCTGAATGTGAGTGAATTCTCTCCACAGCATTACAATCAGTGTAACGGCACAAATATCACAGCACCAATGAAATTACCCACAGGAATATTTTTGATTTGTGGAGACAGGGTGTGGAATGGCATACCAGCTAAACCACAGGGTGGACCCTGTTATTTGGGAAAATTGTCACTGTTTCACCCTAATGTGTCCTTGCTAATGCAGCTGAGTCAAAATTCAAACAGGAAAAAACGCAGCATACATGACTTAGACTGCAGCAAGATAGGAGATCCACGGTTTTGGGGCACATTCAAACAGGTGGTGGTTTCAACTATCTTGCCAGGAGGATCTGCCAATAAAGCTATGAATTTAGCAAAACAATTAGGATGCTGGGCAAGGGATGAGTTGAACAAGACATCACAAATTCTAGACATGTTAACTGCAGATGTGCAAAGTGTTAACCATGCTGTTTTGCAGAATAGAGCTGCTGTAGATTTTTTGCTCTTAGCACAAGGGCATGGATGTGAAGAGTTTGAGGGAATGTGTTGCATGAATCTGTCTGATCATTCGGTGTCCATTCACTCTAAGATAAAAGAATTGCAACAGGGACTTCACAAACTTAAGGAAGAAGACGGTTTAGGAATTGACGAATGGCTTAAAGGCTTAGGACTTGGACCGTGGCTGAGGAACCTTGTGATCTATGCTATAGGCCTGCTGGGTGTAATCTTACTGTTTTTGCTTATTTTGCCTTGTATCTTTAACTGTATTCAAAACATGGTCAGCCGTACAATAGCAAAAACATGGCAAACTAATCTCCTTGCGCAAGAAGAAAACGGGGGAAATGTGGAGAGATTTATTAATAATTGGTTAGCTGAGAAAGGCCACGCTGAAATAATGCCGCTGGTTAAGCTGAAAGAGAAAAGCCAGCAGTCAGCAAGCTAAAAGGAAAGGTCAGCAGTGACCTTGCTGCAACATGAGGAAAGGGAGTAGAGATATTCCTGAATATATCCTGAGAATATGTAGAAAGTATCAAAAGTAGAACCATAGGAATGTAGAAGTAGGCGTAGATGCTGATATGTAAGCTGACCAATCCTGAGCTCAACTTTTGCAATATGTATGAAGCTTATTATTAACTGTATTTAACCCGCCGTACTGATCAATAAAATTGGGCCTATGATGATCAACGGATGTCTGGGTCTCCTTCCTTCGACAAGAGGGAGAGAGAGATCCACAGTTAGTCTTGGATCTCAGCTGCTGTGAGCTCTGGAGCTGTGGGACATTTCAGTGTCCCACCCGTGTCACAGCCTGACCTGCTCTGGTCCCTCGCTCAGGTGGGGTTTTCGGGGTGCCAGGGGCTTGGCAGCCACTTTGGGGCTCCACCAGAGGCTGCAGTGGCTGGGGTGGGACAGTGACCACCCCACCTATGCAGAACTCTCCCTGCCCCCAAATACACACTGGAGATGTCTGGGGCCGTTCATCATTTCTCTGCTCTCCAGCACCAAGGCAACAGACTCTGGCTACAGCTCTGAGCTCATGCCCAAGGAAACCACCCCTATTACCGCGCCTGAGTGGGCGCAGCTGGTGAGAGAGAGAGGGTGAATCTTGTTTCTTGAATCAGAAGGCTTGATTTATTAATATATGATATAATACATTATAGTTATACTAAAAAGAATAAGGAGAGAGGTTTTGCAGAGCAGCTAGGCTAGCTAGGAAGAGATAGAAAAGAATCTACAACAAAGTTGTGTTCAAGGACTCAGTCCCCTAGCTTGCACTGGTGATTGGCCCTTAATTATAAACATAGGAAATGAGCCAATCAAGGTGTTCCTGTTGCATTCCACAGCATCTGATAATAATTGTTTACCTTGTCTTCTGAGGCCTCTGGCCTCCCGAAGACACAGAAATCCGAAAGAAAGAATTTCTGTGGAGAAATGTCTGTGACACACCCCTGGCAATGGGGCTCCATGGAGCTGCTCTCAGGAAACCCCCAAGAGGTGGGGAGTGCCCAAAAACTGCCTCAGAAACATAAGATACCCCAGAATCTCTTCAGGAATGTGGATTATTAAAAAACTCACTCAGTAATGGGCTCCCCCTCCCCTTCATCATCCCCAAACTTTGGCTGTCTCATTCCAGACCCCAGCCCACCTCCCTAGTCCCAACCCCAACCCATCCCACCCCTTCTGGACATCATGACCCCCCCGCCCCCAAGCTGTACTTCCCCAGTTTCCCACCTCCCAAACACTATCCCACCCATTCTGCCCCACCCAATGCCCATCTCACCCCTCCTGATTTGCAACCCACTTCGCCCAATCCCTTTCCAACCCCATTCCACACCAAGGGGCTGTGGAATCAAGGAATTTTGGGTTGGGAGTGAGTAGTTTCAGTGCTATTGAGGTGACAGATAAAACCCTATTGTCTCTTTGAGTGCCAAGAAAAGGAGACAACTAAACCAAACACCCCCAAAAGCCCCAAACTCCCCCAATAATTTTCCTGAATCCCAGATTCCTCTGAAGCACATGTAAAAAGTGAGGCTATAGATGCCTTTGATGAATTTATTTATTTTTACCCCAATTTTCTCTGTTTTAAAGGGATGAAGATGAATCCAAAGAAAATTAGGGTCAAAACAAAAGAATACCCAGCCATCTTCCCAATGCAGATCACCGGGAATGTGGGTCACCAGGGCTCTGACCAATGTGGGTCCTCCCATGGGGGATGAAGCTGGAGCAGTGCATGAAGCTCCTCCTGCAGTTGGGGCACTCACAGGGCTGCCCTTACCGGTGTCTCCGTTGGTGTCGGGTAAAGATCGAGCGCTGGGAGAAGCTCTTCCCACACTGGGGACACTCGCAGGGCCTCTCCCCGGTGTGGATGCGCCGGTGGGTGACCGAGGGTGGAGTTGTGCCTGAAGCCCATCCCACAGTTGGGGCAGCAGAAGGGCCTCTCCTCTGTGTGAATCCGCTCATGTACGAGGAGGTGGGTGCTGGTGTGAAACCTCTTCTGACACTTGGGACACTCGTAGGGCCTCTCCCCAGTGTGGAACCTCTGGTGGACAACCAGGTCAGATCTGTGGCTGAAGCTCATCCCACATTCCGAGCACGCGTAGGGCCGTTCCCCAGTGTGGATCCTCTGGTGGCAAATCAGGCTGAATCTCTTCCTGAAGCTCTTCCCACACTCCAAGCACTCATAGGGCCTCTTGCTGTCATAAAGCTGCTCATGCGCCACCAGCTCTGAGTTCTGGCTGAAGCTCTGTCCACCTTCCTGGCACAGGGTGGGTCTTTCCTCCTCAGAGCACCCTGGGCTGGGTTTGCAGCCCCTCTTCCTGTGGAATCTCTGGGGATTTTCCTCCCTGTTGGATTCCTGCACTGTGAAGCCACCCAAAATGGCCTCTTCCACGAGGTTCTGCTGTGGGGATTTGTCCTCCCTGCTCTCCATCCTGAGCTCCTTCCCTGGCGTAGAAAGGACAAGGAGAGGATGGGATTTGCCTCCGTGCCAGAGGGAAGGGGAAGGAGATCCCCCCAGTGCATCTCCGGCAGGACAGTGTTGGCAGAAGGGCTGTCCTGCAGCTGGGGGCCGTGCTGAGCTGGGAGACGGAGCAGGAGAGAGGGGGAAAGGGGCACTGACTTCCTCCTCACCTGCCTGGCTGTCCCGGGGCATCTTCCTCTTCCTCGCAGCCTTCTCCTCTTCCATCCAGCCAAGGTTTGGGAATGGGAAATCCTGGCATTGGGAAAAACAAGGTGTGAATGCCTTGGGTTGGGGATTCCTCCCGCCCAAGTCTATCTCTAGAAGTCATCTGGTGTCCATAAAAACCTCCAAAAATCAAGAGTGAATCAAAAAAAGCCATCAGGAGTGTCCCATTTCCAGTCTTATCCCTCTGGAGTTCTGGTGGTCCCCTGTCTCAGGGCTGCTGAGGATCCCCCCTCTCCAGGGTCCTGCTTAGGGATGCTGGGGGGTTTTGGGGTTCCCCTCTCCAGCCTCCCTCTGGTCCAGCTACTTGGGGCTCCCCTCTCTTCCCACCACTCTCTCCTGGTTTAGGGCAAATTTGGGAGAAAATCTCCAAAAGATTTTCCTCTAGAAAGCAAATTCAAGTGGCCCCTCTCCCAACCAGATTAAGAAAATATTTTCTCAGAGAAAAGGAGAAAAAACCTGTTTATTTAACAGGCAAAGTATTCACCAGCACAAAAAAATTAACAATATTAAAAAAAAAAAACCTCTTGCCGCTCCAAAATAGATGACAAACTCAAAAAGTCCCTCTGTGGGCTGTAGCTTGGCTCCCTCAGTCTGTTATCAGTCTCTTATCAGTCTGTTATCAGCCCCTCCAACACTGGAAATGCCGCGGCCCAGGCCCGGCCAGCTGGGCCACAGTGGAAGCTGCCAGTGGTGTTCTGCATGTTCAATCCAGAGCGGGTTTAAACAGCTCCAAAGAAAAAGAAAAATCACAGTCCAGGGAACTTCTCTGCCTCAGAGAGCTAAAAACGAACTAAAAGCAAAGGAGAGCTCTGTCCTGCTCTCTGTCCATCCACAGACAACTGATACCTTAGGTTTTAAGTTTTTCTGTTCTGTTTTGATGTGCAGCTTTTAGCTTTATATTAAGTGTTACTGGGATCTTTTCACAAGGTGGTGAAGACAAAACAATCCTGTTCTAGCTGGAGACTCAAAGACAATCTCTTCAAACTTCAGGCTCAAAGCATAAACAACGTGAAAAGAGGAGGGCAGGCATTCAAGCAAGGAAGATGTAACCTCATAATTTGAAACTATTAATTGAGCAGTTAACTTCTATATACAAATGGACTAAAACTTGTTTAAATGTGAGATCTCATGACCAAGCCCTCTTCTGCTCCCATCTTGGAGCCATCCAGGCAGAGCCACAGCTGTGGCTCCAGTGCTTCCAGGGTGTGGCCTTTGAAGGCATTTCAATAAAAATCAACTTTATTCCTCTTAACTCCATGTGGCCTCTGTTCCAGCTCCTTAAGGCACCGCAAGAGTCCAGGAGCCGGAATGTGGAGGAGTGAGTGCAGTGTATGAAAACAAACTGCAGCTTCTTCCTCCTCCCCTCCTCTCTAAAAACCGGCCTTAAAGGTGCAGAACTCATTTCTGGGCTAAACAGACCGATGGGGTACGAGCATCATGAAGTCACCCCAGGACACGCCCCTGTCACAGTCAGGGGGTCCCGTCCCCGCCTCATCTCCGGGCTGCCGGGGGTCCCCCAGCTCCAGTATCGCCCCTTCCCCTCTCCCTGCCCCGGGGGTCCCCCGTTCCACAGCCCCGGCTCTCACGGGGATCCCCAAAACCAATGTCCCGCCCCGTCGGTACCGGGCCATCCCCACGTGGACCCCCGGGACCCTTCCGAGGGGCGATCGCGGCTCCTCTCCCCCCGGAAAAGCTCCTCTTAGGGAGCCCGGGGATACCCGGGGCTCGAGTCCGGGATCTGCCGGCTCCGAACACTCTCCAAAAAACCCTCCCGGAGGCCCCTGGCTGGAGCCGGGGCGAGCTCGGCCTCCGCCCTCCCCTGCGGCTCGGGGCTGGGGGCGATGCTCCCGGGGCAGGGGTGCTGCAGGCTCGGCGTGCGGGCGCTGCGAGAGCCGCGATTCTCCCGCTCCTGCTCCTGCTCCTCCTCTCCCTCCTCTTCCTCCCGCATTTCCTCCGCTCCCAGCCCGGACCCCCCTTTCCCACCGCTCTGCCCCGCGGCCCCGCAGCACCGGCTGCTGGGTGGGGGAGCCCCCGATCGGCCCCAGGGCTGGGCAGGGGCTCGGGGACCCCCCCAGGCGGATCCGTCCCCCGGCCCGAGCCCCAGATTCCGCTCCGGGGCCGCCGGGCTCTGCGGGCGCGCCTGGCAACCGGTGAGTCATCGGCGAGAATAGCTCTGGTTGGCTGGAATTGTGAAAGGAGCTGCGCCCTGCGGGTGTCCCCGGGAGCTGCAGAGTCCATCTGGAGCCTTTTCCTATTTCTTTCTCTCTGAGAACATTTCTGATTTCTTTCTCTCCCTCACTCCTTTCCATTTCTGGTGCAGTACAATCCAAGTTCGAGCAGATCGACAGGTTGCGTTCCCATGGTCTCATTTGCACCTTCACTCAGGTGTGAGAAGGTTGGAGAGGCCCCCAGCCCCGAGCACCCTCAGCGGTGAGAGGGACACAGAGCCCCTGGCCCACAGCCCTGCACAGGCATTGCCTGCGGCCAGAGGGATGGAGACCCCCCGAGCATCCCCCAGGGTGAGGGGACAGAGACCCCCGAGCATCCCCTGGGCTGAGAGGGACAGAGACTGCCCCGAGCACCCCCTGGCACAGGGGTGAGAGGGAGGGAGAACCCCCAGGCATTCCCTGGGGTGAGAATGATGGACACCCCCTGGGGAATGGCCTGGGGTGACAGGGACAGGGACAACCCCTCCAGCCCCTCCCAAGCATTCCCAGGGAATGAGTTACAAAGACCCCTCAAGCATCCACTGAGCACTGTGTTATAAATGAGAAGCTTGACTGGGCCAATATTCAAGCAGCAATATATTTATTAATTAAAATGGTAAAGTATGAGCAATACAGCACTGGGTACAGTGAGGGAAGTTTTCCCTCCAACTGCACACTGATAGTTGAGGCTTACAGGTATTTATAGGGGTACTCATCACCTTTCTCAGCAGTTTCTATTCCAAATTTTTACTCAACAGCAGTTTCTATTCCCAATTTTTACATTATAATTCTATACACTACTTGATTTAGTTTTTCTCAGGATCTATCCCAGAAAGGAGTATCCCCAGATGGTGGTGGTTTGGTTTCCGAAAGAAGGAAGAAGTCTCCCATCTCGTGAGGTCCAGCTCTCCAGATGTGTGTCCACCTTTTGATTGCAAGGACTATAAACCTGCAAACAGTGATGTCCAGCTTTGCTTGGTCGAAACTATGAATCCTTGAGTTGATGTTCATCTTCCTTTCTCAAGCTGCTTTTCACTGTTTTGTTAAGGTCTGAGATAAACATGTTTCCTTTATATATATTCTAAAGCTATAGTTTCAAAGATCCTTACTACAAGCAATATTCTAAAATTATACTTCAAATGTTATTATTGCAAAATTCTTTAAGGCTTAGCTACAAGCAGAAAGTTCCTGTCAGAAAGCAACATCCTTAAAGCTTTAATTCAAATGCTCCTAAATCAACTTAAGACTTATAAAGGTTAATTACGAACAAAAGATAGGTTCAAAGGCCTTCTTCCATGCTTTACTTTCCTCAATAATTATTAGAATTCGTCTTTATAACTGCCCCATGGTCGGTTTCCACACATATTACAATCAAAAATACACATGTTGCCTGTATGTACCTGACACGAAACACAGCTTTGTATTTCACAGGGGGGCACAGGGATGGCTCCTGTGAGAAGCTGCTGGAAGCTTCCACCGTGTCTGGCACAGCCAATTCCTGGTGGCTTCAAAGATGGACCTGCTGCTGGCAAAGGCTGGGCCAGTTACAAATGGTGGCAATGCCTCTGTGATAACAGATTGAAAAGGAAATCAAAATAGAGATTGTGGCGCAGTTTTAACTGCAGCCAGAGGAGAGCAGAGGGAGAACATGTGAGAAGAACAACTCTGCAGACATCAAGGTCAGTGCAGAAGGAGGGGCAGGAGGTGCTCCAGGCCCTGGAGACCCAGGCACCCTGCAGGAGAGCCATGGAGAGAGGGGCCCTGCTCCCAGGCTGCAGCAGCCTGTCCCTGGAGGAATGCACCCCCTGGAAGAGTGACCCATGCTGCAGCAGTTTGGGAAGGACTGTTGTCCCTGGCATGGACTCACACTGCAGCAGTTTGCAGAGGGCTGCTGCCCCTGAAATGGACTCACATGGGAGAAGCTCCTGCAGAACTGTCTCCCTTGGGAGGGACCCACGGTGCAGCAGGGGAACCACTCCTCTCCCTGAGCAGGGGCAGAAGCCATGGCTGATGAACTGACCATAACCCCCATTCCCTGTCTCCCTGCACTGCTGGGGTGGGAGGCAGAGCTGGGAAGGAGGGAGGTGAGGGGCTTATTTTATTTCCCCTTTTCCTTTCTGACTTTGTTATTAATAAATGAATTTCACATCTCTAAGCTAAGCCTGTTTTTCCCAGGACAGTATTTGATGAGTGATCTCGCCCAGTCCTTATCTCAACCCATGAACCTTTTATTAAATTTTCTTTGTCCAGCTGCAGAGGGGAGTGAGTGAGCAGCCCACATGGATGCCTGGCATTTGGCCTGGGTCAACCCACGACACCTTGGTACCACAGGGTCACAATGGACCCTTGGCTCTATGGGGTCTCTCTGGCTCCATCAGGCCCTGCAGGGCCACTTCATTCAACAAGGCCCAAAGTTCCACAGTGGTCTCCAGGATTCCATGGGGCCCTGCAATGGCAAAAAGGACCTTTGGAACCATGGGGGCCCACAGTGTCACAATGGGCTCTTTTGGTTCTACAGCTTCACAATGGCCCCTCGGTTCCGTGTGTCCTGCACTGTTCCATGGATCCTTAGTTCCCTGGGGTCCTGTAGGGTCACAATGGTCTCCTTGGTTTCATGGTGCCACAGTTGCCATAATTTCCATGATATCACATCTGCCCTTGGAATCCCAAGAGGCCGCAGAGTGTGACAATGGCCCCTTGCTTCCATGACGCCCTGTAGTGTCACAATGGTGCCCATGATTCCATCAGGCCCTGCAGTGTCACCATGGGCAGTTGGTTCAGTGACACTCCACAATGTCACCACGGCCCCATGGTTCCACAGAGCCCCACTGTGTCACTGTGGTCCCTTTGGTTCCAAGGCTCAGAAGTGCCAGAAGGACCCTTTGGTTCCATCAGGCCTTGAAGTTTCAAAATGGTCTCCATGGTTTCATGAGTACCCCCTGTGTCACAAGAGACTCTTGGTTCCCTGAAGTTCCTCAGTGTCACAATGGGCCCTCGGTTCCATGTGGTTTGGTAGAATCCCAATTGACTCCCTGGTTCCATGAAGCCCTGCTGTGTCACAATGCCCATGGTTCCATGAGTGTCCATGGTGTCACCACGGCCTCCTTGGATCCCCAGTATCACCACGGTCTCCTTGGCACCATCCAGGCTTTGTAACAAGAGACAGTGAGCCATTTTGGGCCTTAGATGAAAGGCTGCAGAACTCATGGTGGTGAGGCTGTGTCACTGATAAGAAACAAAAACAACCTGAATCTGAACGCCAAATATCATCTCAAATACCTTCAATCCCAGACTCGACAGAGGTAGAGAAGACAAACAGAGATTCCCCAGTAAATCAAAAACAGGGACCTTATTTGGAATGCAGGCAAAATGCATTCAAGTGCATTCAAATGCACTCGCATTTGAAGGGGAGGTGATGATCCCCTATTCCAAGAGTGAACTTAAGAAGGACTAACTATTGAAGGAACTGCAGACAATCACAATATAAGAAAAGCAGGTGGCAAAGGTAGTTCTGGGAGACCAGAAAGCAAGAGCAGATGAAGCAGTGCAGTTGCCTCCCAGCTGAAGAAGATGACGTTCACATGCTGTGGGCAGCAACCCCCTCAGGCCGTGCCACCATCCCTTGGTACAAGGGGGGGTCACAATGGTTCGTTTCACTG